>NW_027270928.1:1630000-2020000 GCF_040938485.1 Diadema antillarum | reverse complement strand
AATTCCAGTGGCACTTCATGAGAATTCCATGCTGTGAAAAAGGTCGTCGGCTCCAATTCGCGAAAATTTCATGCCGCGAAAATTTCGTGTCTTACAATACATGAAATTCTTCGGTAGAGTTTTTATTGCAACTGACTGACAAATTACCCTACAACATAAATAAGTGTTGTATTGATAAAAAAATACTGATCAATACAATGCTTATTGATATTGATGTAGGGCAATTTGTCAATCAGTTGCAATGATTTGATGTTGCAGTTGTTCTTGTTGTAGCTATCGTGTGCCCTTTTTTGTTGTTGTTTTCTTGAGGGTAAGGGGCATTGCAAGAGGGAGGGGGTGTACACAAGTAGGTCCCTTTAAGTCTCATAAAATTTTACCTCCAGACACTTGACATCAGAATAAGTAGCTTTGAGCATGAAGGACCTGTTTCCATAGTGTTCTCATGTGTCTGCAACAGAAGTGTACACTGCATCACATTTAAAGTTCTGTAAGTATTGTTAAAGACTGCAAATTTTGAATAAGTAAACACCTATTTCCTTATGAACGAAGAGTACTAACTTTCACTCACAAATAATCAATCTTTTGAGAGAGGAAATATCATGCGCTTAAAGGAACTTTTTCATTTCCTGCTGCAAAACATTTGACCCAAATTTGACCTATGATGGAAAAATAAAAAACAACTTAAAGGACTTATCACTCCTTACCTGTCCTACAATTCTTGTCATCAAAATGAGGGTTATATCTGCCAAGTTAGCATTGTGTAAAAACTTGTATCACTGAAGACCATTTTCTTTTTAGCTTAAACCCTGTAATGAGAAGCTGTCATTCAATCGACAAAGAATTTTGGGTAGTTGTGTCATTTAGAGGTGAGATGAGTCAACCAATTCTGAGGTGTAAGGAATGTGCACAAGCAAGACCTGGTTAGGAAAAACCACCATACTGTCACCCCTATCAAACATTTCCTTTCCTAGATGCTGCTGATCAGTTTAAAGGGAAAACTCCATATCTTGTTCAAGTTTGCTCTTCAGTTAAGTCAAACATTCAAACAGCAGAAGTTTTATTGAAATTAGCCTGAAAATAAGAAAGACTTACATTCACATGCACAAAATCCTCACAACTTGCATTGTTTTCACAATGAAACATTCAAAACCATTATTTTGTCAATAATTCAGCCACTGTAACCTCCTCTTCTTTACAAAATTGCTATCATAGCCCTGCTAAATTGCTATAACTCTACAATAAATTACTTGAGCGATACAACTTCTCCTACAAAATGCAAGTCAGGGGAAGAAATTTTGTGAAACAGACTCGGTCGTGACTAAAACTGGAGTGAATTCTCACTTTAAGGCAGCAGCTGCTCCAGCATATGTTACCGGTTACTACAGGCAATGCACAGATGCTACGCAAGTCTAACATAGACTTTTGACATCAGCATGAGTGGCACATTATAGAGAGTGAAGGAAATCCCATAAGGAAGTAGTGCTGCACAATGTTCTACAGAGAAAATATAGTGTGTTCACACTTTCACACTTCAGGTACATTTTGCATCAGTAGAGACATTTGAGAAAGATTTTTCTGTGAATATATATGGAGTCCTTATTTTGAAACAAAACACAAAAAGCAGTGTGTTTTGATATCTAATACCATTAAAACCTTCAAATAAAAAGGTATAAGAAGAGTGAAAGCTATTCTGATGCATGCAGCAATATAATACCAATGAGTCAGTGATAAAGTAATGTTACACTAGATCTAGTTTTCTCGTTTCTAAAATGTGACATTGCTTGCATGCCAAACTAGGCCTACTTATCATTTGTATCCACAAGCTAGAAGTTACAATATTCTATTTCCCTGTCACAAAATGAATGTTCTCTACAACTCTCTTGAAAACCATCAAAAGATGTGTTCTCACAAAAACTACTTCGATGTTACTGAGAATTATGAATGAGGGCTGGGTGAGGGAGGGGGATTATATCTATGATGAAAAGTCATACACAAGAGTCAAAAGAATCACATGACTGGGATGTTTGGATGCAATTCTGTCAAATACAATAACAACCAAGAATTAATGGACTACATATTTCCTCATCATTTGTCCTGTTGCTTTATAACTTCTCCTCATCCAGTGTTCATATATTTCAGTCTTTGTTAAAAAATAACTTTGTCTCAGGATAGCCTTCCTTTGGCCCAGGAGAATCTACATCATGAACACCAGTCTTGCTCCATTGATTTATGAAATTATATGGTGCAATTCATTAAAACGTTTCACACAAGAGAGTTTAAATTTGCTGAGGTCCTGTGTTATATTGAGGCCATTAAAGTCTTGTAGTATCACTGCTGATAAATTACAGTCAAAACATCATTACCAAGATATCACATCTTGTCTTTATGATGTAGGCCAGTAGACAAACCAAACAGCCACAAGGAGACACTTACTCCATATTCATGATTACAATGTGGGGGCAAATATTCTGTATGATGTACTCTTCAGTTTTATTGGGAGACTGGAAGTACAGATAATTTTTTGTCACAAGAGCAGTCTCCTCACCCAGTGATATAAAAGATCATTAATCAAATCGCCTGTGACAGACAGGTCCATGTGAGAAGAATTAACAGACTCTTTCCAGAGTTCACATCTAATGAGTATCCCCTCCATGCTTGCCTTCCTCCAAGACTCTAGATATTACTTTTGGGTAATTGTCCTTCTAGGAAGTTGGGCAGAAAAGTTGGAGGCAGAATGCATTCCATGTGCACCTTAACCCGTTGAGGACGAGTCCCGAGTATACTCGGGCAAGTGTCTATGGAAAATACGTCTTGTAGCAAAATCAAATCATCCTCAACGGGTTAAGTAGAGTGTGAGTACTGTGCAAACTGTTGATTTATACTGCACATTTGATAGCTTGCTCAATAAAAATCAATCTTGATTCAAACAGTGAAATAACGAACTTTACCTCTGACACAGTCATGAATTTGTATTTGAAATTTCCTGATGAATAAATTTTCAGCCCTGAAATTTGTAACTTTTAAATGTCTTAAGAAACACGGTCAATTCATACAAGGTGATGGGTCAGTTTTAAAACATCACAGCACAAATTTTCTCAGCTCCTGATGCTCATATCTGCATGACACACAAGAGGAAAGAAATCCCCCATAGCCTTCAATACTTTAAATTTCTAGCAAACATTACCTTTGGATAGTGTTTGCGATTTTAACAATATGACTGTATGACAGTCTAAATAAAACTTCAAATTGGTCTAATGAGATCATGTTGTAACTTATGTTTTAGATGACAAGCATTGTTGTCAAGCCTGCCAGTATTCTGGAGGAGGTTTATCAGACATTCAGACAAACAGATCATATATCTTTCCTAATGATTAAAGGGATGGTACAGTTTTGGTTGAGATGGGGATTCAGGTTTTAACTTCCTGCAAGATAATTAGAAACCACTTATGAAATATTAGAGAACATACAATTCTAAGAAGTATTCAAAGTTTATTTGTGAAAATTGGTTTTAAATGGTCAAGATATTCAGAAACAAAGAGATCCTAATTAAAGGTGGCTCCTACCTTTTAATCAGGACCACTTTGTTTTACTTTGTTTCTGCATATCTCTGCCATTTTAAAACTATTTCTTATCAAATAAACTTTTAATTCCTCTTGAATTGTATGCTCTGTAGCATTTCTTATAAGTGGTTTCTAATTACCTCGCAAAAGAATAAAATATTATTCCCAATCTCAGCCGAACCTATACCCATCTTTTAAGCTTGCATTTTGATTCATTCTGAACATTTTTCCTTATGGTATATTTTTTTCTTCAAGTCTTGGTGACTACTGTAAGTACCAACATTTCTTGAAGTAAATAGATTCACATCTTTAGTGCTTCTGAACACACTGATTTTGTCAAGTCACTGGGAGAAAAACAGTTCACATGAATGGATATTTAAGTTCAGTTTGGACAACATTCCCAGGTACGCAGAAGTTAACACGTAGCAGCTGTGCCTTGAAGAATGCTCAATGAAGCTACAGAATTGTTGTTGCTTTGAATTATTCAGGAAGCTTTGGAGGGCAAAGGAGAAAATGCAAGAGTCTCTCCACAAGCACTTTCACATACCTTGCACATCTTCCACAGGAAAATTGATTTAACTTTGGCTCTTGAGTTAAACTGTCACATACATCATTCCCAATACTAAGAAAACTACAGAACATAATAATTCTGTTAGAATGACAAAATTGTGTTTTCAG
This sequence comes from Diadema antillarum, assembly GCF_040938485.1. Classification (NCBI taxonomy): domain Eukaryota; kingdom Metazoa; phylum Echinodermata; class Echinoidea; order Diadematoida; family Diadematidae; genus Diadema; species Diadema antillarum. The sequence continues at coordinate 2,015,762 of NW_027270928.1, read as the reverse complement.
CAAATTAATGTACTGGGTAATTAAAAGTTTTAATTTGGAATTTCATTTAATGTTGTCGCAAAATGAGGGGAAAAATTGAATAGGGTCCCAACATGGCACTATTACTTATCCTTCAAGGAGGAAATCCACCTACAAAATAAATATGCTTCAAAAGAAAAAGATAAAATATTCCCTAAAGGACACTGCAAAAATGACAAAAACCACGTAAGAAATAAAAGATATTACATTTAGAAATTTCACATTTTTTCAGAAATCACTTCTTGACCAGTCCTTATGAATATTCAAATCAGCAAGTTGATGATGTCATGCTCTCACAATTTCTTATTCATTTCATATGATACAGAATTGACAAAAATCTCAGATTTCAGCTGTATAAATATAAAACTTATCTTAAAACCACCCAAAATAAAAAAAGAACAAATGTTAACTCTGATATATCTTGGTATGGGCACATGCTTTTACTTGTATTAGCTAACAATAACAATTTTACAAAATTTCATATATAACATGTACATGAAAAAATGTGAGGGTATAACATCATCAACTCACTCATTTGATTATTCATAAGGACTGGTCAAGAAATGTTTTCCAGACAAACAAAAAAGTAAAATTTCAAAATGTCACATCTTCCTTATTTCTTATCCAATTTTGTCATTTTTTTATAATTCTGTAGGAAATATGTTTCTCCCTTTTTTTTATAGTTTATTTATTTTGGGGGTGGATTTCTCCTTCAAGGCAAATTAAGCAAGTCTGCATCCAAGCCATAAGCATCATGCATTCAGGAAGTATGTTACAAGGTTCCTGGACAACACCATTTTCCTTGGTTCACCTAACTAAATCACATACTACATGTACTTGGTCGTTTTCCTTTCTTTAGAAACACTTGGTAATGTGCAACCGAGATTTAAAATGTCACAATGATGCTTCCGTAATCTGATCGTATTTTCTGCTTAATGTACACTTATCTTTCATATTCAGGAAAGACAATTTGCACTAATAAGATACTTAAATATATTATACATATATGTTCATTAATATCTTTTAAATGTCCAACATGGATGGTTTTGTTTGCTCAGTTCCATTTTGCTGTGAGGGTACCAAGGCAGCAATTGAATGTCCTTTTATCACAGCAATCAAATTATTCTAAGCAGCTGTGAGATTCTGCCTTTACAGTGAAGGAAACAATCAAACTTGTTTACAAAGGAAATGTACCATCATATTTTCTGGTCCCCAATAAATCTGAGTATTAGACATCACTAAAACCTCTCTCAAATAATCTTCGAAGGGATTTTTGTGTGAGTCACACACTGGGGAATAAGTATGGTGAGATTACATTTGCAAACAAATAAGAAATATTTTACCAGGGTAAAATTTTCAGAAGAATCCTGGAAACAGATCTCCCTTGAGAATATTGAAGAAAATCAACCCATTAAGATTTACCATCAAGATTAATATTCCTAAAGTTAATACTGATAAATATTCTAGATTGTATGTGCATTGCTTTTTTTTCTGTTTCTTGATAGTTTGAGGATAGGGTATAAGATGATATGGTACACTTTATCGTCACCAAATCGTTTTACTGATGTGTTTCGTGTCTTAACCCACTGAGAACGAGTCCCGAGTATACTCGGGCAGGTGTCTATGGGAAATGCGTGTTGTACGTAGCAAAATCAAACCGTACTCAACGGGTTAATGAGTAATTTTCACACACATACTCCAAAGTTTATCTCCATGAATGCAATATGTACAATCTTAAAATGGGGCAAACCTTAATTTACAAACTGCAATTTTGTCTCCGTATGTCACATGCATGTCAACTTTGCATATTTGGACAAATTCTGAGTTTGATATAAAAGATACAAGATACCCAACACTGTGAAAGGAGGTATCAAATCTGGACCTATCACTGACATATGTAGGGTTTCATAATCAAGTTACTACACTTAAAACTCACATCCCATGCTAATGAATATGAATGAGTATATAAGTGCCATAAAAATGCAGTTATTATCGTTATTATAATTGTATACCTATAAAAGGTAAGTGTGCATCTTTCAGAGTTTTCAGGGCTTTCATACATCATCATGACTGAAACGTAACAGCCAGTCCTACTTTCAATTTACACTTGATGAGGAACTCGCTGCAGTACATTTTGAAGGCTAGTACGATGGGAAAGCATTGTTTAATGAAACAAAACATTTTATGTGTGGTTGATTAGGGGGCACATTGCTCTTCCTAAAATGGCACAGGAGTGTTATTCTGCAGTGATAATGTATTTCCCACCCTTGAATTTCCTAATTGTGCTGAGTCTATCAATTGATAACCACAGATTCGAGGGCATTGTACATCCGTAATAATAAACAGAGGTAGCAACAGAGACATAGTACCCCCCCCCAAAAAAAAAAAAAAGGTGCAAAGGCCTGCTAATACAGACATTGTTTTGAAGAAACCAGTCAGTGACACTTTGCAGTCCTTTCATGAATTCACTTTTTAAAGCAAAGTGGCATGAGATTTCACGTCTCTAAAAATGACAATAGATATAAACCAGTGCCCCATATCGTAACTGATGCCAACTCAACCTTAGCTCTGGCTGGGAAGGAAATCAATGTAGGATTGTTGAACTGCAGACACATTGTATTAATTGTAGTTTTCTCTAACAAAACACCTTCCAGTATTCTTGGAAGCGGATCAATTGTCAAAAATTAAAAAGGCATGGTTTACAATACATGCATAGCAGCTTGGCTGTTACACACTCCAATATTTGACATTATAGTACAATACTTGTCATGGCTAGAGGTTTCTTTATATCACTATGGAAACCTCTAGCTACAGTATGACTCAAATCTTGGAGTGTGTAACAGACAAGCTGCTATACCTGTAAACCATGCCTTGCATTCTCCAAACTGTTGTAAGGTTATCATGACAGACAGAGCACATTGACTTACACATCATGACAGTATACTTTTCCTGTTTTGTCTTTATGCTTTTATGACTGCATCAAATTGATTACATCACAATACCTCCTCTCAACAAATTGCCTTTTAAAGGAAATAAGTGCCACGGAGAGACTTACTTCGATGACAGCCAGGATGTAAAAGAAACAGATCTGTGTAAATCTGCATGCATACATACAAGCAGGTGTACAAGACAATATGATGAGTAAGCTTTGACAATTTAAATGTGCAAATGTCATCTGATTTAAAAAGCACACTGCAGATAATATTTAAGGGAGCAGTAGCAAAGTACTCACCGTATATGCATTAGAACTATGAAAAAAGTTTGCTCCTGAATTTTTCTAGCGTGAATTGATTTTATTGGTTGTGGACAATGTAAGCACTCAAATGTTGTCAGTATTCTAAGGGTAGTAAGTGATGCAAAAATGTTGCTTGTGTTTGATAAAAGGTGCACATTATTATCAGTGAAAGTTTGAGGAAAATTGGACAATCCGTTCAAAAGTTATGAATATTTTAAGTATCTGCGCAGTCACTGCTGGAAGAGAAGACTACTATAGTGTATGATGTCACATGCGTACAAAGATATAAAGAAAATAAAAAGAGAATTTCACAAAACTTTACTTTTTCAATACAGTGCACATTTCTTCGACTTGCTACTGACGTATGTTAAGGGTAATATTATTCCCCTTGCCTTCTGAAAGAGAGAAGTCAATTGTTCTTTTGTTATGCGAGAAAAATGGAAATATGTTGAATTTTCTTTATTCTTTCTCTATATCGTTGCACTCATGTGACATCACAAGCTATGGTAGTCTTTTCATCCAGCCGTGACTGAGCAGAAACTTCAAAAATCATAACTTTTAACGAAATGTCCGATTTTGGTCAAACTCTCACTGATGTGTTCTACTAATATTGCTGCATTCACTGAACCCACATGTCTATGAAGGTGAATTGTCCTTTAAGGTATGCTTGGAAAAGTAGGTTAATATTGAGTTTCTGACATTCAATTCAATAAACTGTTTTCATGATCTATCCTAATTATCTGTTATTCTAATCTTAGCTAAACAGTTGCTTATTCTACTCATCAAGCTAGACTCCTTAGTGGCTTGATAATGGATTCCTTTAAAGAGAAAGTAATGACTTTTCTTTTGAGGTATATGCCATTTTTCATACACAATGATGTCAAACGTTAGACATGAAACTTAGAGGGACAGCATCACAGAATCTTAGCATTTGGGACAACGAGAGTGTTCAAATCATCTGACATTTGTGACATACATGTACCTGGCTAACTGTATGTCCCATCAAAGTAATGTAGTTTCAAGAAATGAAATTAATATGTGTATCATAACAATACACATGATATTTACACCATGTTTCTCATTGAAAGTAAAACTATGATTACTGTAAAATGTTTAAGGTAACTGTAACAGATAAATCATCATGTATACTAATCGTCACTATCTTTCTATTTCATTTATGCAGTTAGAAAGAACAAATTGTGTCACACACATCAAACTATTAGAGATACAATTACTTAGTAATGATTTCAAAAAGTAGGATATTGCAGTTGCTAGGGTATACGCCATTTATTTAGCGAGTCTAAATTTTCGCGAACTGGGACTTCCTGATGATTTCGCAAGTGGTTAAATTTGCGATCATGGAGTACAGTATTGAATGGAGAAATGTATATGTGTGCATCACATTCTTATCGGGATCGGAGTCATTATTTTTGCATGTCTTTAATTTTGCGACTAGCCACTGACTCGCGAAATTCGCGATAATGAAAACCTTACAAAATATTCGGCGTATACAGTAAATCATCAACCTAAAACATGCTCTATAAAATATCTAAGCCCATGGGAGGGTTGTGAATAGATTGATATCGTGGTTGTGTTATGGGTTATGTTGTTGTGCTAATATCATTCTTTCATGATAACACATGAAACATTAGAATTCAATAGATTTGTTTAATCATGCAATTTCAATGAAACTTCCTCTGCATTATTTGTTTTGTTACTATATTTTTACTCAAGCCAGCATGAAAATGGATGTGACATTTCACTTAACTTGTTATCATGTTGTCTCTTCCATGTTGTGCACACTTAGTCTTTAAATGAAAAATCAGGTTGTTTGTTTGTTTGTTTGTTTGTTTGATATAATACTCATTACTTAAAGTACATCATTTGATTACAGCTATAGTTATGATAATCCCGTCAAAAATGTCACTACAACTCCTATAACAGAAGGATCAGTAACTGCTGGTTATCTGTATCTTTCTTGCTTCATGAATGTCTCTACTTATCATGTGATACTACACACAATTAATGTCACGACTTCATGTGCAGATAATGGTCCATCTTGGTAATTTATGCGATATCAGAAGAATTTAATCTTGTCCATGTTGCAGCCCTGCTGCAGGCAGAAATTGGTTGCCCCCTAGGGGCACTGGTCTTTATTTGCAGAGCATTCCTGAGGGGTGTCTGACAAAATTGTCTCACACGCTTGGTAAAGTTTAAGCCTCCATCAGGCAAAGATAACAAGGTGGTGGATCCTTATCATAATGTGACATTTACTCAGAAATTCATAGGATATGGAAGGGCCATCTAATGAAAAAAAAAGAGGGAATCTTATTTTCATTCTGGCTAGAATTTATGACTTGCACTTTGTCATTAGCTGGTAATCATATTCATAGTAGTTTTACTGGACATCATCGGAAATGTACTTTTATGAATATAAATATGGAAAGGATTAGTAAATTGATTGAATGATCAAGTGCTCTAGCACAAGGTATAGCTTGATGTTATCATGTGCATTTCAATACGGTGCAACACTTAATATCCAAGTCCTGTGAGCCCATTTGACTTCCAGAGAAACTGAACAAAATGCCTTAAAATCTCCCATCATGAAAAATGCAACCAAATATGGCAGAAATAAGACTCCCCTCTCTAGAAAATATCTCCCCCCAAATCAGTTTATTCGATTACATATTTAGCGACCAGGTCATTTAACTTATCCACCCATGATGTAATTAGGTTAGGTCATTAACTGTGGCAAGACTTGGTTGTAATTTAAAGTTGGCTGACTATGTCTGACTTTCTTTCTATCCTCTCTTCTCAACTTGGCCTGTATCAATCAATTTCATTCTCTCTCCTTTCATTATTCATCCATCCCTCTATATTTGGTTTGATCAAGGTTCTCTCTGATACTATATGCCATTCTCTTTTCTTGCTCTCTCTCTCTCTCTCTCTCTCTCTCACGTTATGCACCTGGGCTGGCTTGTGAGTTGATCCATTCACATACATTATGTACCAGCAAAACAAAAACAGACCACTTGCACATATGTGTGCACATCCATGTGTATTTTCTTTGTGACACAATATCCTTTTTTTTTGTATGTCTGAATGCAACCTTGAATCACATTTCTCGCACACATAGTCATTCATTCATTCATGTTTGACCTACCATGGTCTGAAGGTGATATCCAATCAATTTTCGCGCTATACCACATACATGCTAGTAATCTGAATAATTTTCATGACCAAAATATACATTTGAGGAAATGGTGCCCACCGTTGATGCACATTTGCACTTCTGTTATTGAGCATGCACGTATTGTGTACATCTCTATTATGAATGCATATCGAGAGTTGCATGCTTGATTGACAGGTTAGAGGGTTTAGTGACATGGCTGTGGTATCAGAATATCATTTGTAGATGGCAAAGAGAATCATTTCTCTACCTGCATACTTGGTAAATCTGAAAATATCTCATGATGCATACCAAATAATGTAATTTCAAACAAGCTCTTTGGTCAGTGTGAAAACCCATGTAACCATCAGATCTTGACAGTGACTTTCCTCGGTAAGAGTTCTAAATTTACAGGTGTGATTTGATTAATTTAATGATTGAATGATTTCCCACTTACAATTACTGGGCAGGACATTATACCTCCAGTTTTCAGGAAAGAAGTTCACAGCTTTCAGACCATTCTATGACATAATCTTCCCACACATTCTGCATGCTCCATCACACACCCCTAAATCATGGCTTTCAAAAATTGATTTTTGTAATGCTATACAAAAACCATTCGTTCATAAGTGTTGCAAAACACACACACACACACACACACACACACACACACACAAACCCACAAAACTATCTGGATCTGCATCATGATGCAAAAATCAATCCCTGATTATTTGTTTTTTTGAAACCCTATTGATAATTTGCTTCAAGCAGTGTGTGGAAACTGCATGTGAAAAAATTCCAGTTTTTAAATTCAATAATGCAACTTGACATACTTTATTGTAGGTCTGCTCACAAGGATGTCGAAGTCATGCCCAAGTCATTGTTTAGGCATATGCAGCTCGGAGATTTAAAGTTCTTTGGTTGTATGTGAATGAGCGTACTAAATTCCCACCAATGTCTGAAATGCAGCAAATGAAACCAATTTTTGCAATGTGATCCAAACACTAATAATTCTTGTGTGTGAATGGGCCCTATTGGAGATCTCACTGCAATCTCACTCCCTCTCTCTCTCCCTCTCTTTCCTCTCCAATATATCAACTCCATATATGAAATTAGGTCAATCTTAAACTGGCCTCTGGTTTGAAGGCTGGCTTAACTATTTTGACCTTCAATTCTGTGTGCTGAATGAAACTTCACTCCCTAGGGACATTTAAACTGCCACAGAAAAATTGCACCATTTGAAAATGGTGGCATTGGATGAAAGTTGTTGGGTAGTTGCACCCACATGCCAGCCAAAACATCACCAGAAAAATTACAGCCAAAGCACAATTTTTCTTTTTAACTGTGCTATGACCATTTGCAATAGTGATGCTAATCACAGTAAAAATCATGATTTGTCAAGTGACATTTGTACAGCCATATATGCTAAATGTACAGCCAGCTGTCCAGACTACTGTAAAACAAGGAATTTATGCGTGCATTTTGATTTCGCGTATTCGCCAGCGCCAACATTCGCAAAATTAAAATGCTTGCGAAAGTTCTTGCCTACACAACATGGATTGGATGCCAGCGGCAATTCGCAAAAATTTGAGCTGCAAGAAAGGCCGTCGGCTCCAATTCGCGAAATTTTCATGCCACGAATATACTGTAATTTACAATATTGTGAAGTGGTACATCAGACTGTGCACAAGTGGAAAAAAAATTGTGATATGTTTTCAACTTTGCAAATTTTCTCCTTATATGATTTTGGTTTGTTTTGTTTGTTCTTTTCATTATTCTGTTCTGCCATGACTGGATCACGATTTGAATTATCAAATTCCAACAATAAATTTTTCATGACCCATATTACTGCATCAACACATTCAAGGCCAGATTTGGATTGCAAAATCATGCTATGAAGTCACAGTATGTAACAGAAGAGCATGATTTTTAGGTCAGCCAATACTTGAAATACTGTAAAAGTGGAAATTTTCGCGGTGTTGAAATTTTCGCGCATTTCGCGCAACCAGAAAGTAGCGCGAAAATAAAAGCACGTGAATATTTTTGCTTGCCATATGATCCTGTGCGTGATGTCTTGATTCCGCGGAATTAAAGACACACGAAACTCTTCTTACCCTGCCAAGCGCGAAAAATTAGTCGCGCGAAAATATCCACTTTTACAGTACAATACTGTACACAGTGCAATCATTGATTTTAAAGAGTAAAACTGAAGCTGTGCCTGATTACAATGCCAGACTTTTCCACCTCTGCCTCATAAGACCTCTGCTAAAAATTTACTGCTGATAACGAACCAAGAGGAGAAAAATATCTTTCTAGTGATGGCAAAAGATGCTTCTTCTTTTCTGCTGGTAGCATACAGCTAGGTGAGACTTGGAAAATCTAACTTGATCTATTAGGTACGCTCAAAGAGTCAAATATCTCGTGTTAATTTATGCTTGAATGGTACAAAATATATATCTATGACTCGATTGTTTCTCTGTCATGGTAAGATATCGTAAGACTATTGAATGAAATTAACACCTGTTGGGATACAAGATCTCATGAAACCCAGATCTGTGTATTTTCATCATAAATAGATGAATTTCTCTCTTTATCTACAAGCTGACTTCCTGTAATGTCTTAGAAACTGTCAGAATTCGCTCTGAATGGACTCACATGGTTCTAACAAATATGTGAAATAGTGCTGTAATAACACGATTTCAGTTGAATAACAACGAAAATGCAAAATATATGCCAAAAAAGGTACACCGACAGTAGTACAATCTGAAAACGTATTGATCATTATTGTTATGTTATATCACAGTTTTGTAATCTTTTATCAAGAATCAACAAATCGGGGACATAGCAGTACCCATCGATCCACACCCCGCCAGAGTGAATCGAATGTAGTTTGTTGCTAGGGTGCTAACGATCATCATGTCCGTATTCCACCTAACCACTACTAAATGGGGAGGGCTCTTCTAGAGTAAATGTTGTGTATATATTACGATCAAGATCATTGTACACTTTGCTTTCAAAATACTCCAAAACAACTCATTAACCTAGTAAATCACATCAGCCAGACAAATTTATTGGTCCTTCTATACCGCTAGCACATTCCAAATTGTTGGAGATACATTTTTAGCCCTTTTAACCTGTTGAGAATGAGTCCCAAGTATACTCGGGCAGGTGTCTATGGGAAATGCATGTTGTAGCAAAATCAGTCTGTCCTCAACAGGTTAAGAGTTATGTTTTGCATTTGATATCTCAGCATAGGTCCAGAGTCATTACTTTTATCTACAACCGTTTTTTTTTTTTTTTTTTTAATATGAGAGCTTATACCAATATCATTTTCTACCTGTATATTTGAAGATCTTGTACAAGTTTCCACAAGGAGGTTCCTCATTCTAGCAGCATGATTCAAGTACTATATCCCCTCTGAAGGCAGACATGTTTGTGTCTCCCTGGGATATCAAATAAATGTTTAGTGGTTATTTCCGACCGGGAAGTGAAACTCACAAACAATGATTGACTACGATAACATTTCAACAACATGCTGTGCAGGTCATCTGGCCACACTAAACAACCCAACATACGGGCCTTCATATAAGCAGATCAACAGAGTAATTCCCCAGGGTTGAATACTGGATCAAACTTGCGAGGACCTTTAAGAGTGATCATTTTATCTTGTGCATCTGGTTGTTAATTTGTCTATTTCATAAATATGAAGACTAAGAGTAAACAACAGCAAAAAAGAAAAAAAAATGAAGCACATGTTTATGCTAAGTGATATTGTATGTCCTGGGTAAACTGGGCTATACCTTCAAATACAGTCATATCTTATTTAGCTATATTATATGTTGCCTAGAGAGGGGGAGCCATTGAAAGGAATTTTAATCACCATGGGTTTTTTTGTTTCTCATAGTATAAAATTAAACAGCATGAGAATATTTAGGTGTTTATTAGGCAGTGTTTATGCTTCCCCTTTTCGGGCCAGAATCAGCCTTTTGATATGCGTTTAGTTCAAAACCGGTTGCGTCCTTGGTCATTTCTATATACATGTAAATGCCGTTTCAAAACATTGTTTCAAAACGCACAAAATAGAGTGTTTACGATCGGCGTTCGTACAGAAACGCTGTTCGAAGGGAAGTATAAACAGGCACCAAAATTTAAAGACGTTTAGAATGACGTCATTAAAAAGGTGCTTCCGGTTCCGGCGAAAACCCCGCGCCGCTGGCCACATCACATACCACATGTGTATGTATGGATGGAAGCATGCACACTGCGTGCCGCTGACTTGCTAAGACAATGGATAAGACGAACAGCAAGGCCGTGTTTATGCTTCCCTTTTTACTTTGATATTTCTTTGAACTTCTATTTTTGTCAATTACTTGAGTTGGTGAAGATTTGCGGCTGGCCGGCAGGTCAATACATGTTGGACAATAGTTACTAACCTCCATCCCATGGTCAAGTGGTAATTATGGATTGCTCGAAGGGCTCGAACTATAGTGAGGAGGAACTCACGGCTCTCCTCCTTGCTTGGGCCGAGCCCGAAACACAGCAAGAACTGAACGGTTTTGCCAGAAACAAGACAACAACAAAATCTACACCACGATCGAGTAATGAGCGAAAATGTACCTAGAGGTACGAAAAAAACAATGGACGTGTTATCACTGATTATCATCAAGCGCAAATGAGTGAAGACCTGTCTCGGTGATACGTGATCGGATGTACAAGAACGAACCATGCACGAAAGATGAGAGAGTATAGCAGCTAGCTTCGCTAGCATGTAGCAGCCGACTTTTTGATAATTAAAGCGCGCGCCCAAGTTTGACCTACCTTCCCTAGGGTCAACGTACATGCGCAGTCGAGCCTAGCAGATTCTGACTGAAGAGCGCGGAATTCGAAGCGTTCGTCTCAGAAAGGAAGCATAAATAGTACCCCGTGGAAGCGCGTTTATGATCGGCATTTCAAAACGCACATTCTGCCCTCGCAAAGGAAGCATAAACACACCCTTAGCATATTTTCTAGCACAGGAAAGGGAAGTGAACAAGGAGATTGTGAGAACTTCTGTGGCAAAGGATTATTATGATTGCTAATGCGTAAAAAAAAAAAAAATTACTTCACAGCTCTCATTGGCCAATAGCTGTGGTATGTTTGTATTTCTTGGCTTGCAATTTAATATAACAATACAAACTGTAAAAAAAAAAGTACCTTACTTCTACTACTTTACTAGACTTTGAAGTCAACTCTACACTAAAAAAGGAGTGACTCACATTTGGGTTTGTAGCAAGACATTTGTGCACTTGTGAATTTAATAACAGTTTGTACACTTAGTACAGTAGCAAGCATTATAAAATGGGTTCAAGAATGTAGCCAATAAGAAGCGCTGAAATGAGTCACGTGTGCTTCCTTTATTCTAGTCCCATTGCACTGCGTGTTAAATCCTATTGCCGATCGTCTGTGCGCACGGCGGCTCCTTTGAATTGCATGCATACGCGCTGTCAATCCTGTAAACAACTTCTAGTTCGGGCTGCCGGCCGGCCGGCCTTTCTTCCCTTGTGCATACTCAGACACTGTAGTAACATGTGTGGCGTACGTATACTCTACTTACGTACACTTTGTACAGTACAGGAGACCAAGCGTTGTGGGACCGGACGCGTACATGGAGTCACTTTGAAGGGCAAATCCAACGATTTAGCAGGTTAATTCTCACGCCATTTTCAGAGTATGTTGTCTAGTAGGCCTATATGAGGAGTCTATATCAAGTCTTTAAGGTAAAGGGTGCATATTCTATGTAAAATAAGTAAGTTTTTATGCGAGAACTTAAGTGTCCGGAAACCCAACCCCCACCATACTTATACTGTATGTGCGGGATTTCTGAGTGCGACGTGCGTAAATGTTTGGGACGAACATCTTCGGACGTCTTGACCCACAAAGGTACGTGAAAAACGCTGAAAAATGCTGTTAGTTTTTGAATTTTCGACCCATTTTATAAAACAAATGATGCACAGGATTATTTCGTGGCGTTAGTGGAGGCGTAGCTCACTCCTGGGTATTTACAATGTAGTGCAACATGCACTCGGCTTCGCCTCGTGCATGTTTCACAATTGTAAATACCCTCGAGTGCACTATACGCCTACACTAACGCAATCTATCCTGTGCATCATTTGTATATTAACGCACTCATCAAGTGCTCACACAAGAGACAAGACAAAATGTATTATTGCACTGCCACTAACAATGGAAGTTTATGGGGAATAAATTGTCGGTCTATGCGTTTTGTTCAATATGCTCTTGTACTGCACAATGAAAATTGAATGGACGAGACTACACATTTTTTTTTAAGTGCTGCTAAAATGTCCTAAATAGATAATATACTTTGTATCTTTGATTTCAAGGTAGCCATATATCGTACAGGTATTACTCTTGTATTATCTGTACCGTAGTCATTACAAAAAGTGCGGTGACATCCTCCATAGGAAACGAGCGTTTTTAAATGCACCGTGCAGTGCAAACAATCAGGTATAGGACATTTACGCGGACTCTCGACTTTACGAACTCATACCTCCCAGAATATGTCTTTTTGCTTAAATGCACCTGGTTTTTCTGAAAATCTACATTTCAAACTTGCTCTACATACCTCATTTGTAGAGTTTTGTGAAAATTTTACATCGGTACCTTTCAAGTTGAAAATTAGGTGTCATTTCTCACTCAAACGCAATCAGCTCTACGACAACACGCGATTTTACATTGACAGCGTGGTGTGCCAACTGTGAGCCTGAAGGCCATTTTGGAAGGGCTATTTTACTGCCATACCTCTTGTTTTTGTACAATGCACCTGCCAAGTGAGTTGAAGCAAATACTCACGTGTATTTATACTGAGTTTGGAGGAATTTCGTGAAACTTCGCCATCAGTACCTTTTCAATATTCATAAACCATGTCAGTTTAGCCCCGAGTGAGTAACCCACCAAGATGTTCATACACTAAAGCAATGGTGCGTCCCTGCGTGCTTCTCACTTGAATACGCTACACTGATTGGCTAAATGTTATGGGCCTTACGAGGTCGCATCGGGTCAACGCGTGATCATAACGTAGTGCGTATGCAAATTCGTGACGTGACAATAGGTGTGCACGTCTTTATTACTATTTAGATTTCATTATAATACATTAGCTCAATGTAGCATTTGCGGCGCGTGATTGCATCATTAATGTGTATCATTCTTTAACGCTCAACGCACTGTGATTGGTGGTATGCAAATGACGGATCTACGTCATAGCTCATTATCTGTTTGTCATCGTTCGCGTGTAGACTTTTTGTAATGTTTTCTTCATGTTCTCTAGTTCTACAACATGAGTGAATCTGCTGCTGTAATGTTGACCAGTTACCTTTTTTCCGCAGTATACGCTGCCAAAGCCCTTAACCACCATGGCAGCATTGAGCTGTTTGAAGTGGTCGCTTAAGGGGGTATTTGCGAACGTTGCGAATTTGACATTCGCCAATTTTTCTGACGAATGTTTGCGAAAAATCAGGGTTCGCTTCTGCCATTAGCAACAGTTAGCGACTTTTTTCGATGTTAGCAACACTTGAGCGAATGTTTGCGAAACACAGGTGGCGACTACTGGCGACTGTTATCAAATGTTAGCGACAGTTTTGCAAATATTAGCAACTGTTTGCCAATCCCTTGCAACAAATTGTGAATGTTTTGAGACCTGGAAAAGTACCAGTCCATTATGTATAGTCAGACCCATAAAACGAATGTCCAACCTTCCACTGCATTCAGATCTCTTGTGACCACCATTCATGATGGATTTCCAGAATATGGAAATGAATTTATGCCAAGAAGAGGCTCAATGTGCTGCTATATCATTGAAGAGCTGCTTTACCTGGCTGCTGCTACAGCTATCGTGCAGCTTAAGAGAAAGAAAAATAAGAAAGGAAGAAGAAAAGAAAGACTGTTCGGGTCAGAGAGAGGTTGTTGCAGAGGACAGCCTTTGGTCGATATGAAAAGCTTTTGCAGCAATTACATGATGAAAATGTCAAGAGCATCAAAAACTTTCTTAGAGTGGAACCTCACCTGTTTCAGGAGCTTTTATATAGGAACCATGGCTAGCAGTGGCAAATCAATAAAAAATTTTAGCAATACCGTATCACGACCGTTTGCGAATTCTTGCGAGTGTTTTGCGAATGTTTGAAACTGTTAGCGAAAATACAAATTCGCAAAGAAATTTTGAACATGTTCAAAATTTCTTTGCGACCAGAAAAACTGCTTGCGACAATAAAAACTGTTTGTGAAATTTCTTGCGACTTTTAACGAACCTTTTGCAACCCTTTACGAACCCTGGCGAAATCCCATCTTCGCTATGTTCGCAAACGTTCGCCGCTCAGTGAGAACCCCCTTTAATTGTTGTGACCGTCCACAAATCTGAAAAATATAAAACATTTATCCTAACCCACCGAGCACAAAGAAATTCTGCTTCTGCAGTATGCGGGTAAATGATGATGGCTGAAAAACTATGCACATACATGTACAAACATTCCATTGTAGAGCTGAACAGAGCACCTGTTGCAGTTTTTTTTTTTTGGTCAAATCAAAAGTATTTAAAAAAAAGAAATAGAAAACGAAGTGATTCAGCTGACCCCAAAAAGTACAAGTATGATATTTCAGGGGGTAAAGAGTATACTGAAAAGACTATCATGTACAGCTGCTTTGTTTTTTGACTGAAACTAGAGGTAGTATGACATGGCATATGATAATTATTTTCATGAAATTTTCCCAAGGCTTTCTATTTTATCTCTATAGCCTGCCCAATGTCCAAACCACCTGGTATCCTGTTACAGGCACGCAATGGGATCTCTGAATCAGATCATACCAGGATGTGAATGACCTCTCAATTAACCACAGACCACCTTTGGACCGTGCTGTAATTGAGACGGGCCATCATTCAGCAATTAGTATTTGTGAAAGTCATATTCATCCCAGGGTTTCTTTCTAAGGCAACAAAAAAAAAAAAAAAAGAAATGAGGTAAAGTGTGTAGAGCCTCTGGCAGATTACCAGCAAGAAAAACTGATACCAGAACAAAACAAAATGCACTTGATTCTCTGAAGATGCACTTTGTAGATTGAACTGCAGCAACTTTTCACGATTTGCTGGATGCTTCAATCACGTAGATGACCTCACATGCACCTTGGGTGAATATTCATCATCATCATCATCATCATCATCACAGATTCTGGCAGTTTAGCCTGCTACCTGTCATTCCAAAAAAAAATGTCTTCAATGTTTTCATCAGAAAAGGCATTATTCAGATGCAGCCTCACATCAGAGTGATTTAAACTGAAAATTAGTAAATCAAAATAGATTCAACATTGCATGTTTCAGTATAAGTCTATTAGTATCGTGTCAAAAAAGAGGGTCCAACATGGAAATCAGCTTCATAAAACTATGTTTCCTTGCTTTAGGGAATAGTCACTTATCCAAATATCACAGGCTTAAAAGGGAAATTCAATAAGCAGTGCAATTTCAAACAAAGAGAGCAGGGACGGTTCCAGAATTGTTGTAGGCTGTTTGGTTGATATTACATCTATTATTAAAGTCAATTTGAATGTGAAGTGGATTTTCATTTCAAAGAGTCTTGACCCCTCAAAGATTTGTCCCAAGTATACCCGGGCAGGTGCCTATGGGCAATGCGTGGTATAGCAATATCAGCTCGTTTCCAACAGGGTATTGATATACACACAGAAGTCTTTAATTACAGACACATCAAACTCCAAGGTACTTCTCATATATGATGGATGGTAAAAGGCAGTAAAGGATTGATTTCTATTTGGGCCAAGGACATAATCAGAGAAGTTCATTAATATTTCATGCTTCCGTTCTTGATATGCGATTATTAAAGAAAAAGGACATGTACTTGATTTCTTCAGGCGTACATGACAGTATTAACAAAATTTGCCATCACTTGAGTACTATGATGTACGGAATAGTGAAGTAGCCTATCTTATCACAATACATAACTTCTCTCCCACCCTCTCATGATAGCAACAGCAAAATATCATTGGCTGAGGAACAGAAATGCACTATCGTGTCCAAAGATGTGAACGGAAATAAAAACGAAACAATCAATTTTCAAGAAATAAAAAGTTTATTTCATTGAAAATGGGTAGATTGATAAGCATTGTTCCAAATATTGGGGAAAATATCCCCCTTGTGGTTTTGGTTTTAAACATTTTACTAAAAATGGAAATAATCTAAAATTGACATCATAATGTAGAGGAGATTGCACTCTATGATGTGATACCAATAACACCCCCCCCCCCCCCCCCCAACTGTAATAATGACCTTCTGGATCTTGGCAAACAATATGTACCATTGTACCTGCATATTACCAGGTTGCTGATGGTTCTAGGAATGAAATATATCATAAATGGTCAGAGTATTCTACTTGTTCATTTAAGAGCAACAAAAAAATGGCCCTACCTCTACAAGCTTACTGTAAATGAGGGATACGATGCATACCATTAATACATTTTTTTTTTTCAAATCATAGAAAGTTGCAGTTTAAAGGGTGTGTACAGTTCTGGTCAAGGTGAGGATTTAGCTTTTAACGTTTTGCGAGATATTCAGAAACCACTCTATGAGATGTCAAAGAGCATGCAATTCTAAGGGGTATCAAAACTCTATTTGATGAAAATCGGTTTTGAAATGGCTGAGATATCCCAAGACAAGGTTAAACAAAGAGGTCCTAATAAAGTTGTGGCATGTCGCCTTTTATTATTATCACTTTTTTGGATATCTCAGCCATTTCAAAAATGATTTTCATCAATTAAACGTTGAATCCTTCTTCAAATTACATGCTCTTTCATATTTCATAAGAAATTTCTCATTATCTCACTTAAGAATTCAAAACATGAATCCCCACCTCAACCAGTACTGTACAGTCCCTTTAATGCTCTCGGATAAAAGGCTCTGTATTTTTTCGAAAGTATGTTTAATTGGGCGGTATAATACACAAATCATTTCACACTCCTCTATAGCTTCAGCACAGATTAGAATATTCTCCGGAATATGTAATTGGTAGAACAATTCTCTTCATTTTTCTTCGTTTTATCTTATTTTAGAATTCTTTCAGCATCAAGGCTGTCTCATCTTCTGAGGTCTAACCAAGAGTCATGACCTATCTATTCCTCTGATTAAAAAGGTATAAATGATATCATTCAAATGTTACACCTCCACATGTGTGTTACATCAAGCATGCACATTGGTTGCTGATCATACATGTGTTGAAATAAAAAGCTGTTGATAACATATGAATGAAAATTAATCTTACCACAAGGGAAAAAAAAATGATGGATTACAGACTGCTTGTCCAAAGATGCTTAGCTGAATAGATGCATGTATAGTCCAAATATAAGTCACCACTGAATTTCCCATCAGCACAGTACAGCATAATATCAGTTTATTCCACTGTCGGAGCACAAAGGAAGAGCCTGCCTGAGAATACCAAGGGCACGAAACGTAATGATCCAGAGAGTCGTTGTATTCACAAAATTTCATCTGCCGCTCTGTTTCAGGTCCGTGCGAAGAGAGAGTAATACGTGAGAGAAAGAGAGAGAGAGAGAGAGACAGAGTGAGAGAGCGGATGAGAAACAGAGGAAATTGAAAAGAAAAACTGCTGGTAGCTAGCATGTGCCCGAGGGTTGAGCCAGCAATAATACAACAGGAGCTCCAACCGCTGTCCCTTTTTTTTTTTCTCTCTCTCTCCAACACAAAAAACCCTAAAAGCTGGCACGTGAGGGCTCATTCAGCTGCCCTGCGAAACAGTTATTCACAATCACGCCTACCACTGCCAATGGTTCACCCCATTGCTGCCAGGGAGACAGAGTAGGAGACTGATTGGTAGAACTGTGGACTGATTCATTCTGCTGACGGAGGGGTGCATACTTTAACATTCTCCTCCTGGAAGAAATCCAAAGTGTATGTGGCTTGCCAAACATCTCATTTCAACACTTTCAAGAGTTGATTTATTCCACTACTAAACACACTAAACATTATTTGCTTGTCATTCAAACCCTAATGCACATTCAGAACATCTGTTGTAATTCACAGATTATATTGTTACAGCATATGTATGCGCAAAAGGGACAGGGTTTTTATTTCATATGATAACAAACAAATATTAATCATCCTTGTAGCTGTATTATAGTAGTGCCAACAGGAGAGTGTAATGTATTATTTTGAACATGTTTCTTTGTTATCTGTAATTATTCCACATTTTCCTTTTTTCTCTTCCTTTTCTTTTTTCTATTACTGCTTTGATTTGCAATTCTGCAGTTTCGAAGGTGTCAATCATCAGCACTCGGCATCAACTGGCTCTTGCCTATCACATAACTCATCTCAGTGAAAAGTTCAAGTCTATGTATTATGAGGAACTAGCACTACTTTTCCTACATGAATTTCTTTTGTCATGATTGTCATTTTTATCATATTATGATCAATCTATTATGATCTATAATACCTATCATAATCATTATAAGTATGGCTGAAGTGCTTATTTTTCCTATTGGCATAATTTGATAAAATAATTACAGACACAAAAGTGGCTGATATCTTTCTTTTTTTCTTCCCTTGGTGTAATGATGTTGGTTTGGTTTTCATGAAATTGCACTTTTCTGGAGGAAAAACGGCAAGAAGTCAAACATAAAGGAAGTAACTCAGAAAGAGTAGAAAGAGAGGTTAATAACAAAACAAGACAGATTATGCTATGCTGAAGTTGTTCCCATTCAAGAATGCCTAAGTTAAAAGAAGGTCAAAAACTTTTTGGCATCTCCAACTACATATCTCAGTGACAGCGCATTATGATTCAAGGAGAGCACCATTAGTATGTACAGTGCCTTTTCAAAGATGATTGCCCTCCAAAAGGTAACAATAGATGGGATACTGAAAGTCTTGACTAGAAAATGAAAGGCAGACAGTTCTCTATCTCTCTCTCTCTCCCTCCCTCTATCTATCTAACTATCTATCTATCTATCTATCTATCTATTTATCTATCTAATCTATCTATCTCTCCCTGTTGCTACCCCCTTCTCTATCTCTTTCTATGCTCTCTGTCTTAGCCATCATTCATTGTCCATCAGAGCTGTTCTTAGTATATCTTGCATGCTTCCATATCCCCACACAAAGGTTAATGAACAGTATTTGACACTGTTTATGTCCTGCCTGTCTTAAGCGCTGGCTTAATTGGAAATCAAGAGAGCGGGTCAGTGGAAACTGGCCCCTGGGTCAGCGTCAAGGTTACCATATTAGTCATCAGGCGGGACGCAGACAACAGTTCAACTCTCCAATTATCAGATCATTAGATACCCAGATTGTTTATTGACTGGATGCGTTTTTGCCTATCATTCTTAACCTCCAGTTTAAAAACATGAAGACATTTATCCTCATGAAACTGAGATGAAATGGAAAGCTTTTCAGTAGATTTTTCCTTTCAGAGATTATGGAGAGCTATAAAATCAAATAGCATTATACAAGGTAAAATAATCAAATTCTTACATTGAGTGCAACGGATGCCATACACATCTTATAAGATAAAAATCTATTCTACACTAAAATTGAAAAATGTTCAATGCAATCAACTTCATTGTGATATGCAGAAAAAGGAAATTCACCTGTACACCGTGACTGGGACAGGGAACTTTTTCTCTTCCTTGTGAAATTAAAACTTGACAGATCCATTATGTGGTCAGCCAAGACAGACAATCACATGAGATGGTAAAATCCCTTGAAGTTCAGAGAATGAAGGAATTGAAACCTTTTGAAAGACAAGATGTAAAACTGACCAATTTGCATGTGAAAATGAAACTAAGTGACAGACTAATTAACAATGCATTGTTCTAAACTGTGCAAAAGGCAAGTCCTCATCAGACCGAAGTTCAAACTAATGGGATACTGTGTGGTTCAGGAAAATAAATGACATTACAAATGTGTATCTTCATCAGCATACAAATAGCCCACTTGGGAAATTAGTCTGACGTTGACACATGTGTACTTTGCATCATCACTCGGCTCACTCAGCCGTAGAGTTCTGTGGTCTCATCGCACGGTACAGTTCGAATGATGGAATCAAGAAAATTTGGGGTTGATGGAGACACAACCCAAATAGCATGCTAATTCACAAATTACTGCGCTATTTCACAAACTAGACCAAGATTTGGGGGGAAATTTTCCTGATCAAATAACGCGCTATTTGCGTCTTCGTTGCACAAATAGTGGGTTAATTTGATACCGGGCAAATTTCCTAACCACAAAATAGTGCGCTATTTTGAAACTTTGGTCTGGTGACGACAGAAGTGACTTTCATATCAGACTGGTTAATATTTGTATAATAATAGCCTCTTTGATCTCATCACCTTTATCCCCATCCTTTTACCATATTCTTCTTCCTAATTTTCTCTGTATGTCATGTCAATCTACTTACCATGGACCATACAAAACCTGATCTATCATTGCACATTACAAGTGCAACATTTGCACGCCCAACTTGCCCAATGCACCTTCCCCACGATTCAGCATAACTAGCACGTTTCTGTGATACTAATGTGACTAACAAAAGACAGGGTGAGGGAACATGCAAGTTATGCTGAGTTGAGGGGAAGGTGCATTCCAATGTCTTTTGTTAAACATTTTAGTACTTTAGCAATGATGGACAGATGAGGTCATCTGAGGAATATTGGTTTGGAAGGATTTTTGTGGGCGTTCCCAAGTAATCTGAAGAATAATAGAAGAAAAAATCGTTAAAAATATATGGAATGTTTCTAGATATTCGTTTCACCGCAAAAGTGATGTTGAGGGTATCATAAATCAACACAAATCAACATGCATTTGGATGTCAGGGCCCCTTTAAACTTATAAAGCCTACTACAAAGGTAGGCTTTGGAGTAAAAACACACACACACACACACACAAATAAAAATTACTGAATGGGATGTGTCACTTAAGTCACTCCCCATATGGAAGCCTATGGGGACTCTTCCATATGAAATGTGATTGTCAGTGATAGTCAAAGATGTAACTTGCTTGTCTTTCTACTAGCTGGTAAATGTTACAGTGGTTGCCATGGCAATAAAGAGGGCTTTCAATTTGCATGTTTTCACTGTGCAGAACAACATGATGACGTCACATAAATGGAAGTGCCATGTTCCTTGCTCACTAGCACGTCCCCTACCAAACTCTGGACTGTGCCCACAATGGATAAAAGTCATGTTAACCTCAGTTCTATGGTGGATGGCATCATGGGATGTCAAATTCACTGGTGTGTGGGAGGAACAATGACATCATAATGTTCATGTGATGACCACAGAATCATAATGACTGGACGAGGCAAGTGGACAGTAAATGTTCGGCACCTTGAAAAAACAAGAATGATGCCACATCCACAAAATTAAATAACCTTCAATGAAGGAAGATAAGTTAAACACTTTCTTTATTCACAAATGCACTGCAAACATATCAGCGGGCTAAGACCACAATAGTGGAATTCACACTGGTGCAAATTAGTGGGATACAAATCTTGAGATTTGAATCCTGATGTAAATCTCTTGATTTTAGCCAGTGTCATCAGAAAAATCTCACTGAACAGCATGATTAGCATCATAATCCAAATCCCAAGAAATCTTGTGATTATTTATGAATTATTGCGATAGTTTGAGAAATAGTATGATAATTTGCACCAGGAAGAGTATTTGATTGCTGGAGCAAAAACTCTTTAAGATTCTTCTATCTCGTCATGCAAAACATGCATGATTGAACAGCACGCAAATATATGGGCAAGAGTCACCCTTTTATTTGATTTTGGGCATGCGCAAATTGGTTGACAAATTATAGCGATCGGCAATTTAGTGGGATATTTCTGTCCGTCTGAACAGGTGCAAAAAAAAAAATTGATATTTAGATCACAATCATTAGCACGCTATTTTGTCCGAGTGAATGTAACTACAAGGAAAAGTAGAAATCACGCGGTGCGTAATATATGTCCCCGCCGGAAGTAGCATTTAGTAGCAAAAATGTACAATATAGGTAAAAAGATCAAGGTCAAAGGTCAAAGAAGTCAAAGGTCAAAATTCTATGTAGAAGTTTTGAAGCCCTCACCTAGTGCCATCACATAAAGCAAACGGAATCGAAATCGGGTTAGAAATGGCGAAGGAGTAGCTTTTTGTAGCCAATGTACAATATAGGTAAAAAAATCAAGGTCAAAGGTCAAAGAAGTCAAAGGTCAAAATTCTGTGTAGAAGTTTTGAAGCCCTCACCTAGTGCCATCACATAAAGGAAACGGAATCGAAATCGGGTTAGAAGTGGCGAAGGAGTAGCATATGGTAGCAAAATGTACAATACAGGTAAAAAATCAAGGTCAAAGGTTAAAGAAGTCAAAGGTCAAAATTCTGTGTAGAAGTTTTGAAGCCCTCACCTAGTGCCATCACTTAAAGCAAACGGAATTGAAATTGGGTTACAAATGGCGAAGGAGTAGCATTTTGTAGCAAAATGTACAATATAGGTCAAAAATCAAGGTCAAAGGTCAAAGAAGTGAAAGGTCAAATTCTGTGTAGAAGTTTTGAAGCCCTCACCTAGTGCCATCACATAAAGCCAACGGAATCAAAATCGGGTTAGAAATGGCGAAGGAGTAGCATTTTGTAGGCAATGTACAATATAGGTCAAAAATCAAGGTCAAAGGTCAAAGAAGTGAAAGGTCAAAATTCTGTGTAGAAGTTTTGAAGCCCTCACCTAGTGCCATCATATAAAGCAAACGGAATCAAAATCGGGTTAGAAATGGCGAAGGAGTAGCATTTTGAAGCAAAATGTACAATATAGGTCAAAGGTCAAGGTCAAAGGTCACAACTGAAATTCTGTATAGAAGTTTCAAAGCTCTCATGTAGTGCTATCATATAAAGTAAACAGAATCAAAATCGGGTTAGAAATGGCGAAGGAGTAGCATTTTGAACATTTTGATCACACACGGACACACGGACGGACGGACAGACGGACAGACGGACAGACGGACACACACACGTACGGAGCCCGTTTCATAGTCCCCTGCTCGAACTCGTTCGGCGGGGACAATAAATGATCATGGAGCAGACAATGAAGAGACCTGTGTCAACCGTGCATTGATTGAAAAACCCCTTTAAACTCATCTCTTTAGGTAGCTAACATGCAAACTCACTACTAACAAAGGACAAAAACTTGCATTAAAGGTAGGGGATACCTTTTACAGACCTCCCAAAATGCAGCAAAACATTAAATATGAACCTCAGGGGACTTGCTTAGGCCACTGCTTAGAAATTTGTAAGTCAACAGTTATCTAAAATTTGAATAATGCACAAAGCTCAACTACTCAGTAGTTCTGTGTGTCAGCCACACTTCAGCCTTTTTGTTGCATTCTTCTGTATTTGTGATCTATAAACCCAAATCTAAAAGTACAAGAGCTGATGTAATAATAAATAGTAATAACATATAGAGTGTGTGGCAAGAATGTATGTAGAAATGTTTGTAAGTGTTGATGAACTTTCTTCACAAAATATACATGATGGACACACATGCAGTACATGGGTCTGCAAAGGTAGCCTAGTAATGTACTGGAATTTACGGTGAGCCCCGAAAACAATTCAATTCAAAATCTAACGGTCAAAAAAATGTACTAAATGTTACCTTCCACTTTCAATACTTTATGGGAGTTTCTAAAATGATACTCTCTTCAACATACCACTGTATTTATACAGCTCTTCATTTAAGGCGTGCAAATGGGATTCCCTACCTTTAAAAGTTGGTGATTTTTCAGATTTGGGGAGAATAGATGTGCTCAAAATCTAATGGATATATGCCATGTTCATTTTCAGATCCAAGTTTACCGGCCCATGTTTATCTGCATGATGAAAAGCAGCAATCCTGTTGACAGCTATTCTCATTTTAAGCACTGTCAGATTGAGTATCATATCTAGTGAAAAATGTGTCCTGCCCCATTTTAGCATACAAGCTATACATCATAGCCTCCTCCCCCCACCCCCATGCCCCACTATCAGGAGTGAACAGCCAAGACAATAACAAAAGTGCTGCACATTGCACATGCCATGTTACCATGGCAACAGCAGTCTATGTGGACATGTTCATTGAATAACCGTGCCTGGGGGAGTGGAAACTGATGAATGGGACTGTGTAATTCCATCTCTCATTGATACCACAGCTCATGGTTGAATCGACACAATACAACAAAAATGAACCCAGAAAGCTTTCCAGACACCTTAAATGCAAAAGTATTGTATTTATCCATTGATGGGGGGGGGGGGGGGGGGGGTTGCAGTGGGAATGTCCCACCACTTAAAAAGCATGGTAGAGTATCCAATTTCTTGCACGTGAGCTTGAATGGGAAGAAATTGGGACGCCTTTGTCCCACACAATATGGTGCAGCACTCGAAATGTTTTATTCATGCAATTCAAAGGTGGCACAAAGCAACGATGTCACTTGAGCAATCAAAGTGAATTGTGGGGAAGAAGAGTGACAGTAAGCTGCTGGACTTCCCTCTATTTGAGACGGAGACATGTGACAAAAATTGGCTTAAATTGTTGCCGGTGAGTGTAGGAGACTCGGAACAATCTTCAGTGATTTATGGAAATGACAAAGAGGAGGAGGGGACGCTTCAATTAGATGTGTCACAGTTATTGCCTATCATTGTGCTTCTATCTACAATATAGGAAAAGATTAATTAAGGCAATACTGTACGAGCTGAAATTTTCGCGGTGGTTTTATTTTTCGCGAATTTCGCGAATTGCCTTTGAACCGCGAAAATAACAACACGCGAAAATATTCAACGCACAAATAACTACGCCGAGTTAGACCCTTGCAACCGCGAAATTAACAACATGTGAAAATGTCCTCCAAGTAGCAATTCGCGAAAATATCTGTACGCGAAAATTTCAGCTCGTACAGTATACAATGAACAATTTGACATCACCTTCAATTGGTATCAGATTTGTTTCCATGGCCAAAGTGCATACTCCTTTATGTAAATTGAAAATATTAAGTGCAGAAAACAAAATGAAGAAGAAAGACAAAGAAATAAACAAAGAATCCAAAGGACTCGTGTGCTGCCAATGTGTACTTCTTTCCATAATTTTGATCTGGAGAGAAGAGGAGACTCATTAAGTGATTGCATGTTTTGAAGATTTTCATTCTTTGGACAGGTAGGAAATGAAAATCAATGATACCAGTTACAACTGAAAGGGCTCAAAATTCACCTTCCTCCATTTGGAATTTTAGGTGATATTCATTATTGAAAAGGTTCTTTAATCCCAAAATGAAATAAGATTCACCATTTTGAAGGTTTGTTATTCCAATATACACAAATTACCATACACCTAAATATTCATCAATCTAATAATTTGTGGCATAATTCCACAGGGTTCATTATTCTTAAAGTTTCTTTATCCAAAAAATGAAATAAAGTTTGATTCCGAAGATTGATTAATCCAAAAACGAAATAAGGTTCATTAGTCCAAAAATGAAAAGAAGGTGCACTTTAATGAGCCTTTGGATTTACAAACTTTATTTCATTTTTGGATTAATGAATCTTAAAAATAACAAACTTTGTTCACTTTTAGTTTAATAAACCTCCAGAATAATATACCTTCGCAATGACAAAGTTTCGGAATAATGATCTATACCTGGATTCGCTGGCGATGTATTGAAAAAAAAACCTGCAATATTACTTCCAGCCTACCTGTTTGGATAATACTCTGCATTTTCATCATTACCCAATTGAATTTGCGTTATCACAGATTTCTAATGTACATGTCTCCACTTTAGAGCAAAAATCAACAGTTTTTGCAGTCATATGGAAACTATGTTTCACCTTTAACTCATTGCCAGAGACTTCACACACAATCCTCCATGGTTTACACCGACCTTTGATGGGTCAACTCAATAGATGCAGCCGCATCTGACTTGTTTACCTGGGAAAAATTCAGGATAAAATTCTTCCCTCCAGTCATCCAAAGAATAGGAAATGTTTGCACCATCATCATAATCTCAACAGAAAAACTTTGCCTATTATGTATCCCATTATCGTATCCTCATCCATCAATGCCTAGAGCTAGTGTCAGGAGTACAGGAAAGGTATGGAAAGCCCAGGAAATTTGACTATGTTTGTACCCAATGTTTGCTTCATTTGTTGACATCTTAGTTACAAGAAGACACTTTAAAAACATTCTCCCTTGACGCACACCTCCACCCATCAACACTGACTGCCATATGATACGGACATAAAACTGCCTGTAATTATTTTTTTGGTCCTCATTTCACCCTATTCTCTGTAAGATTCTGAAATCCTCAGAATTAAAGGTGATCCTGCATTACTTATATCTCCTGCAAATCATGCCTCATATATCTTGTCCTGAACTTAGATGAATTTTGCCATCTTCATATATGTGACCGTGCACCTCAAAACGAACATAAAGTCGCACACACTGATTTTGCGCGAGGACTGAAAATAAGTGAAATGGGTCAACCTAGTCGAACTTGACTTTTTCATATTTTCTGAAAGAGCGGGTCTTCTTTTACATTATGCTAAAATTTGGTATCATAAAACGGGCAAGAAAGTGTGTTTTTTTAGCAGTTTATCTCGAAAATTTTTGGTAGAATAGTGTGATTAGGTGTGTCTTTAGAATCCCTTTTTCATTTCTGAAAAACCTTGTCCACACTCTTCACTTTCAACTCTAATAACTTTTGAAAGGATAGTGCTACTGCTTTGAAAGTTGGCATTAATTATGGACAGAATGTGTTAATGAGGCATGCTTAATTTCAATTTAATTTAATAATCTCTTCATTGTTGTTACTCTGGTGGTTTACTTCCTGTTTTTTTGTCCCATTCATCGCACAGCCAGCACGGTTTGGTAAAGATTAAGCGCTTGAATAGACACTGTACTTCTGAGCCTCTTTTCTCGGTTCACACTTTTCCTGAGTTTGTGCTTTCTTTCCAATATTTAGATAGGTTAGGAGAGTCCATTTGATTTGAGTTATACATCATTTTAAAGCTTAAAGTCTGCTCTTTCAGAATCTGCCCTTAACTAAAAATTAATGTCTGGCGACTTTTTGTTTGTTTTGAGGTGCAGGGTCACATATACTTTTCTTATCAATACCCAATTATTACATTACTTCCAATTCAATAGAAGGTAATGTCTTCTAATCTGTTTTATTATTTTTAACACAAAATTACTACCAACTGCTTGAGACGGTTGTGAATAACACCATGGAGCATGAAGCAATCAAACAGATTATATCTCAAGCACATAATGGTGAAATTTCTTCTAGACTTAGGAGCTTGACATTAGAAGAGGGAAATCCCAATATCTGATGGTTTCAAGTTCTACTTCATCTCCTCTGCCTTTTATCCTCAAATTGTGAAAACCCATCATTCTGATTCTTATAGGTCTTGTCTTGTCTGTGAATCTTCCTACTAAACCTGAGTGGGGCTGGGTTTCCTTGACCTCTAGATGTAATCGTGTCTAGAAACCAATAACAGCCATTGATCAGCACATTTGCTCCCAGGCTATCACAATGAAGGGGTTTTCCCTCTCCAAGACCTAGGTTGCCAATGAAGTGCTCCAGGAAGTCAACACGATCATCCATTTTCAGTCACGGGAAATCAGTTTACACTGCACAACCAACTTCATGAAATGAATTGCCTGATATGAGCAATATCAATGCATCTGTTTAACAGCATTTGCATTTCCACAGGTCAAAATGTAGGTTGCAGATAAAGCACTCCATCATAAAGCTATTGTATTATGTTTCTATGAATTTGGAATGCACTATGGCACTCTTTGAGATATAAAATTATAACAGCATCAATGTCTGATCAGTATAAGCAATTTATAAAAACTGATAAGGGAGAATTTCAACCACACACACACACACACACACACACACACACACAACCTTTTGCTTTTTACATGTATCATTCAAAGTTATCTCCTTGATGAGGCCGATTCTTCTTTACAGAATCAAAAGAAGATTTGTGTTACATTATTCTCCTTATTAGAATTCTCCGTCTTAACCTAATCCCAGAGAGTTATTTTAATATCGCCAGAACCTATTCAGAAAACACCAGGTTTCTATAGGCAATGAGTTACAGAAGAATTAAACCCAAATATACATGTGTATTGAGTGAATGCAGCAGTATCAGCAGAAAACGTCAGTGACAGTTTGATAAAAATCAGACAATCCATTCAAAAGTAATGAATTTTAAAGAATTTAGAGCCATCATCACCAGGTGAGAAGTCTACAGCATTTTAGGACATCATGCATGGATGATAAGGAAATATAAAGAGAACTGAACATTATTTTTACTTGTCTAGCACAATGAAAAAAGCAATTGACTGGTCTTACCTCTTTCAGAAAGCAGGAGGAATGATATTACCCTTTGCATATGTTAGTACCAAGTCAAAGGCATTTGCACTTTTCATAAAAAATAAATTCGGTGGAATCCTCTTCAAATTTTCTATAGATCACAGTCCATGTGTGACATCACTATTGTAGTAGTCTCCTCATCTAGCAATGGTGGAACCAAAACTTTAAAAATGTATAACTTTTGATTAGATTGCCCAATCTCCCTCATCGACTTTACTGATATGTTCTACTGATATTGCAGCATTCACTCAATCCATATGTAGGGCCTACACTGTTTATTTGGGTTTCATTTCCCTTTGAAGTGAAATGTGGATCACCGATTATTGTGTCATATTTCTCTCTAAAAAAAATCGAGTGAAAATTTTCACTCTAAAAAGAGTGAATACAAAAAAGAGTGAATTTCGAGTGAAATTGGAGTGAATTTTGAGTGAAAATGCTCATTTTCACTCATTTTGGAGTGACGTCAGGGATCACTCCAAAATCTTCGAGTGATCCCTGACGTCACTCCAAAATGAGTGAAAATGAGCATTTTCACTCAAAATTCACTCCAATTTCACTCGAAATTCACTCTTTTTTGTATTCACTCTTTTTAGAGTGAAAATTTTCACTCGATTTTTTTTAGAGAGTTCCATATTCAAAAGTCATCATCAACAGAATGGTAATTTTCTTTTGAGCTATGAGTTCTCTTTCACAGGAATACATCACTAGTTAGAATGACAAAGTGGGCTCTGAGAAATGTGAAACACAAGAAGCAGAATGCCACAGTATCAGTTCATGTATTACTTGATCTATGTGGCATTGTATTCCTACAGCTAAGGTAACAAAACCACATGGGTGAGGATTTATCTATTTGCAGGCAACTGAAAAGAAGCTTCAAGTTTGTGTATCAGAGTAGAGTGATCGTGAGGTTTACAACACAATGAAGACATCTACAAGACTGACATGACACAATTTTTCACAGCTGAAATGCTGCATCATCTACAGATGAAGAATATTAGGACACATGAGCATTGATGAGCAAGATGTCCGCAAGACTGACATAAAACACAATCTTTCACAGCTGAAAAGCTGCATTGTTTTTGCCTGCATAAAAAATGTACATTCATAAACCGAGTGCCATCTATAGTTTAAATTTGTTAAAACCTAAAAAGTTGCTCAGGGAATTAAGAAATATGACTGGAAAGTCTGAAATATTGCATTTCTCACTGCTGAGGACATACATGATTTGAGCCAACATTGAACATGAGGTCATTTGATACCACTTGCTGCCTTCAATGTCAGATTTGATCAATTTGGGGAAAACAATTTGAAAGTGATTGAAACCTTCAAAAAACACTTACAGTTTCCAACAATATGTGCATTTCAATTCGCTGTTTGATTTTCCAAGGGCTTCTCAGTGGACCTGCTTGGGATTTTATTCCACCTAAGGGCCATGGAACAGATCAATATTGAATATTGGGAGGCAGCAATAGTTTTGTTTTCAAACCTAAATGTGTTAATGGGAAACCAAAGGGCACGTCTCTCTTTAGCAGGTGAACTCAGAATAGTCTACACATCCAGACCATTTTACGACCATCCCTTTGAGGCACTACTTGTTTTCACCTTTGTGCCACCAAGCATTTCTTGATGAACTCTTGCTATGACTGTATGATTCCTTTCACATATTTCTCATCCATTACAAATCATCAACTCCTTGCCATGAAAAGGACAGCTTATAGAAATGAGAATTGTATTTGAAGTATATATGATGTGACAATCTCGTTTATCTACAAAATCCTTCTCATATCTTGTGCACAGTGATGAATAATATGGCTTGTCTCTAGTTCCTTTCACAGGAATAAATACTTTGTTTCAAAATAAGTGCAGATGTCTTTGAGGTATCTTTTGCAGAGACATAGAGAAAATATATCTTGCAAGGGATTTCAGTCTTGGGGCATCTAATTCAAAAGCACAAGATTACATGCAATATCATTCAGTGACACAAACGAATTCAATCACCATTCCATATGGTCTTTGAACAAGAACACTGAATGTCAAAATGGCTACTCAATCGTCTTACCTTACTTGATTTTATTTGTATTTGATCGAATTTGCACAGATGCACGACTCTTGTTTCAGAGCAAACACTCCATTTCTTCCTTTGGGACTAGTACCACTTTTAAGGCTTGATAAAGGCAAATCACTACACAGTAAAGTGACTGTATGAGTGGGCTATCATCAAGTTCTTTGCATGTAAGGTGGAGATAAACTTGTATCTGGCATTTCTTTTTAATGTTTCATCTGGAAATCGTTCACAGTTGCATCTCCTAGTGAACAACCACTGAAAAATATTCTGTTACACAGAGAATTTGACCACATTCAGAGATGGGTAACACACTCAAAATCAGCGGTGCATCTGCAATGGAATTAGGTCTTTCAGATGTGAGGTCATCTGAACTGTAAATTGGCCGGTGTGAAATGGCAGAGATCAACTAAATGATAGACATCTATACAATAATGCATTGGAGATCATGCACTATTCATATTATACTACAGTGGATTGGATTGGGTCATTTATTATATTTTGCTTCAGCACTGTACTGTATATTGTATTGTGTTGTGGTGTGTCATTCTGTCCATTCTACTACACATAGCTTTAAAAAGTGCAGGAATAATGTGTTAAAGAAGGCTGTTTCCTGAAATCTCTGCACATAAGTGTCCTGGGAATAATATGATATATTTGAAGCCTCTTTTAACAATGCTTGCCAAAGGGCAGGTCATTAGCCTGCTGCGTGCAGTATATGTACCATGATGTCAAAGTGATACTTCCCTTCATGTGATAATTGTTAGGGATTTTTCCTGGCAGGAGAGTGCATCATAGCCTGATTGATTGAAAATACATGGAACTGATTTCTGCCTTTCTTAAGAGGGCACAAGGTGAAAACCTCTTTGTACATAAATGAAAATATATATCTATTGTTGTCCACATGGATATTTTGCAGCTAATAAAGTCATGTGTTTGCACTTTTAAATATTTCTAATGAGAAACATAATTCCTGTATTAATCCTGATTGAGATGAAAGCATTGGCCACACACATAACTGATAAAGTTGATATACATAAAGTTGATATACAAGTAAACTGTAGCCTCTATGCTTTGTGATTTTGCATGCTCATGTAAAATGCAATTTGCTGTCTGTAGTTCCAAGCTGGAAGGCTGTAGGATTGACAATTGGCTGAATCTATTATCTTCCACATAGCGTCTGTGAAACTGACAGTCTGCCAAAGTAGAGGCGAGCAAACCTGCTAAGAAATGGAACAGGCTGGCATTGTGACAGACTGGGCGAACACCTGACTTTCTGTGGAGACATGAGTATGAATTGAACAATGTTGATTTTTTTTTTCTCTCTTTTTGTAACAGAAAGGATTTTAGAGACTTGGCTCTCTCATCTCACAAGCAAAATTTCAAACCTGTCCAGAGAAAGGTATTGTTATGTCTACTACATATACTTTCCACTTTCCTGTGAGCAGAGCAATTTCAAAATACAAAATACTATATACAATGGTATGAGTAGATGCCTTTTTTTTTTTGAACTCATTCATTGCTAATGTGTTTCATACTGGGTGTTGTTTAGTGATGTTTAAAAGTTGTCTTGTGTGGACCTGACAGGGATAGTCATGTGACATGAAAACACCTGACACAAAAGCCGCAGCGAGACCACTTTGCAAGGACTTCAAAACAAAAGATAGAATTATAACTTTCATGTAAGAAAGTGCAGCTAATACTTCACCCAGTTGCCACTGTTCTGTCTGATAAATGATGTGACTGAGACATGCATCTGTTTCCAGAAAGTCAAGTTGGCTACTGATTGGAAGAGAGTTTTGTGAATATTTCCACGGTGCTGGCTTCACCACGAAAGGATGCAGTTTAAAGAGGAAATCCAGTCCAAATATAAGTTAGTCTGATGAGAAAGAATAAAATATTACGAGTTCTATGGTACAATTTTGATCGAAATCAGATGAAAAATAAGGAAGTTATGATGTTATGAAGTTTCACTATTTTTTCGGGAAACAGTTCTTGAACAGTCAATATGAATATGCTGATGGCAAAGTGAGCATGTCATCCCCTCACAACTTGCCATATACTTTACACATGAAATTTTGACATTTCCAGTTTTTCATTCAAACGCAATTATGCTTGAGGCTCAAATCCTTGTATATCTAACTGATCACTATTCTGAAGTTATTCAACCAGGAATAACATCATGTTTCAGACTTCAACTAGAAATATCACTTAAGGTGATTAATACCCCCGCCCCGTGACGACAGAATGATCTTTCCTTGATCTTCTGCCATTTAAATGCTGTTACCATGGCAACGCAGCTTCCGACACGTCCGAAAAATATGTCTTGCACATCTTCCCACCAAGACTATTGTGTGTGCCACATTTCATAAGCTTTTGTCAAAAACTGAGGAAGTAGTTCAATCCACAAGATTTTTTCTTGATCTTCCGCCATTAATATGCCGTTACCATGGCAACGCAGCTTCCGACACGTCCAAAAAATATGTCTTGCACATCTTCCCACCAAGACCAATGTGTGTGCCACATTTCATGAGCTTCAGTCGAATACAGAGGAAGTAGTTCAATCCGCAAGATCTTTCCTTGATCTTCTGCCATTTATATGCAGTTACCATGGCAACGCAGCTTCCGACACGTCTGAAAAATATGTCTTCCACATCTTCCCACCAAGATCAAGGTGTGTGCCACATTTCATAAGCTTTGGTCAAAAAACTGAGGAAGTAGTTAAATCCGCAAGATCTTTCCTTGATCTTCTGCCATTAATATGCCGTTACCATGGCAACGTACTTTCGGGTACTGTCAAAAAATGCGTCTTGCACATCTACAACCAAAGGCACACATCTGTACCAAGTTTCATGGAAATTGGGAAAAAACTGAGGAAGTAGTTTGCAACACAAAATTTTCCATCATTTTGGCTCATAATATGTGAGCTGTTACCATGGCAACATACTTTTTGTCACTGTCAAGAAATGTGTCATGCTGACCTATATCCTAAATCAAACATTCAATATGAATTCCATGAGAATTGGAAGAACACTGATGAAGCAGTTTTGCCATGAAGCATTTTGCCCTATATTTTACCAATAACATGCCGTTACCATGGCAACGCACTTTTTGCCACTGCGGAAATATGTGTCTTGCACATTAACATATTCAGATGAACATCTGTACCTAATTTCATAAAAATTGATCAAAAACTGTGGGAGGAGTTCGCGACGCAAGATTTGTACCCATTTTTGCCCATAATATGCCGTTACCATGGCAACGTACTTTTGGGTACTGTCAAAAAATATGTCTTGCACATCTACAACCCAAGGCACACATCTGTGCCAAGTTTTATGGGAATCGGTTGAAAACTGAGGAAGTAGTTCGCGACGCAAGATTTGCAACGGACCGACCGCCCGACCGCCCGACCGCCCAACCGACCAACCGCCCGACCGACCGCCCGACCGTCCGCTGATTCCTATATACCCCCTTCAAACTTCGTTTGGCGGGGTATAATGACAGAAACATTGAATTTTCGTTAATTTTTTGTACACGATCGATGGAAAATTGTGAGGTTATGACCTCACAATTTAACACTGGTTAGATCATCATTTGCATATTCATATCCACTGTACAAGAACTGTTTTGCAGAAATTAGCAAAACTTCAAAATGTCATAACTTCCTTATTTTTCATCCGATTTCAGTCAAATTTTTACTACTGAACTCGTAAGATTTTACTTTTTTTATCCGACTAACTTATATTTGGACTGGATTTCCCCTTTAAAGCTACTGCCTACGAGGAAGAAATCAAATATGAAAACACCCAAATGTGCAGGGGGCATATCCAAAAATTTTGTAAATGGGGGGGGGGGGAGATGCAAAAAAATATTTCTGGGGGCGCACATGCCCATTTTCAGTTTTTTTTTTTTCATTTTATTTCTTTTATTTTAAAAAAAAAATTAAGGGGGTGCACACCCGGTGCCCCCCCCCCCCAATCGCCACTGTTGTTACTCATCATTCTTAAAGCCATATAGAATCACCAAACAAAAACCTCAAGGTTACTTTGAAATATGATCCACATTCTAAAGCTTTTTGTTGATAAGTGATTTTATCAAATTTTATTTTCACAGGTACAAAAAATTCAACCTGCAAATAACTAACACAGTTTTGAGAAAATTGACATTCACATTTAGATATAGTCAAGAATACAGGAAATACAGTGTACAGTGTTTTGAACACAACAGATCAATTAAAAACACTAATACTTTAATGCTTTGAGAAAACTAAAAGTTTCATCCCCCCCCCAAAAAAAAAAAATTTAAAAAAAAAAATAAATAAATAAAAAATAAAAATTCTCAGACATGAAATTCAGATAGGAAAAAGGAAATATATCAAACATATCATTTTTTTAACAAATACCAAAGTTCTTGGGGTTTTTTCTTTATCAACAATAATGTCTCACTCTACAGTTGCCTATGAGCTTTTACCTTCGAAAATTCATCAATGTGACATGGGGAGAGTGACAGGTTGCATACATTCATGTGGTAAGGGTTTGGAAAACAGAAATTGACAAAATGGAAGCAGAAGATAAAAGGGGGAATATGCAGAGTTAGCACAGTAAGAGAGAATTTTAACCATGCTGGAAAGAATGAGAGGGAATTTTAACCATGCTAGAAAGGATGGTGTGTTTTATGAGAGGAAGAGGGTTAATCAAATTGTTGATCATTGGAAGACAGCCAGCAGAGATTGTAAGGCATTGGAAGATGTTAGAGATAGGTGGAGGAAGGAATGGGAAATACATGTACATTGGAAGGATGGACATCGAACCACGGGAGGATTTAGACCCAGGCCAGATGAGATTGGATAAAATAAAAGTATTAACCCACTGAGGACGGACTGATTTTGCTACAACACGCATTTCCCATAGACACCTGCCGGAGTATTCTCGGGACTTGTCCTCAACAGGTTAAAGTCGGGTGGGAAATTCAAGAAGGAGAAATGAAATGACATTGAAAGGTTAAATAGCACAGTGATGCTATTCATACCAGTTGCTGCAAATAATAGGAGAAACTGTGGTTTAAAAAAAGAATAGCATTTGTTTAATGTCACAGCAATATCAGATTGATATCAAAGTGCTTTCTAATAATGCAAGATTATTGAGAACGATAACACACTAGATGATGGGGCTGTAGGCTCCTACTCCAACCAAAAGAAGGAGATTGTGCAAACACTCATTTTCATATTTCAAGCTGAGCAGCTCATTTCTACAAAATTAAAGTGCTTTTGGCCCATGTCTCACATTTAACTCATATTTTATAGTTGTTGTTGTTTTTTGTTGTTTTTACAACAACAAAAAACCAGCACACTGGGTAGCTGTAAACACCTGTGCTAATTGGGGTGGACAAACTGGAAATTGATAGATTCACAAGGAAGTTTCATCACATAATCAAAACAGGAATAGTTAAGATCCACACAGACAATAAACCGGAGTGAGAGAAATACAGGGCAGTGCAAGCAAAACCATCATTGTTAGCTAAGGCAGAAACAAGAGAAACAAATGTATAGACTACAGATGCTCAGTGCATGTAAATACCTAGGACTGGTACCTCTTGAAACAATGTATTCCATTTAACCTGACAGGTGTGGTGATATACGAAATGGTATAGATTGACCTCATGAGCAAAGACACAACTGCAAATTATGAGATACAGGCACAAAACAGTATCAACCTGCATAATGTTGGTTCATTCCTGTCACTAAACACAAATACACATATCCAGCAAATACAATAGACCTTACTGTAAACATCAGACCTGGGAACAGGTTTTCAGTTTTGACAGGTTGAACACTGCAAAAACAAGAGCATGAATGGCTACGAGTTTGAAGACACCCCCCACCCCACCCCACAGGGGGAAAAAAGAAAACTAGGTGATCTGTCCCGTGATTGGAGGTGACTGGCCATTTTTATTTTTTTGATGCTCATCAGATGGCAGATTTGTAAGGATTAAAAAAGAAACTTACCCGCACCAGGATTCGAACCCAGTATATCACACACGATAAGCTACAGGTTCCTGCCCATGCACGATACCTATTGCACAAAATCTCCCATAATCGAAGCATAGGTTTCAATTTCATTCAGGGATCACCTAATGAAGGCATCACAGATCACTCGAATCATCACAGATGTCTACCTCCATGATCAAATAATCCATAAAAGCAAAGAAAGAGATCCAGAAACATGAGACACGTGAATCCTGTGAGACAGAGAAACAGGAAGGGGAGCCTATATGGTGTGAAATGATGAAGTTTTTACATCACTAGCAGTTTATACATCACAAGCTCTGGCGGCAGCACAGGGCTGGAAAGTGTACAAACTTTATGTGCCCATTACTACGGAAGTTCAATTTCCACCAAGGAAGATGGCTGACTTGTGTCTGATTGATCTGCCCCCATGTTTGGCAAGCCGGGGAAGAAGGAGGGGATCCATCACCGTCTGGGAGAGGACATTCATAATTTCGCTGCCACTCATTAAATTACAAAATGGCTCAATTGCATCACTCTCTGTTGACAAACGCTTATTTGTTCCCTTCTGTGAACGTAACATGGCAGTGTTTCTGTTTGTGCTTCTTGGTGAAACAAAATTACTTCATGTATTCTTAGTATGAGACATGTGCACTCCTTTGGACAAAGTTTTGCAGCAATTTTACAGGAATAGATAATTCCTGATCCTGATCTTTGGTACTGTGATTAAAAAACTTCAATTTTTCTGTGTTTTTGTCCATTGAGTTCTCTTGTAAATGATCCAAGACCAGATACTTCAGTGTACTTTAGTGTTCAGGTTATGGGGGAGGGTCAGATGAATCATGATTTGTTGTGCCTGTTGAAACATTTAATTCATATCTTACCTGTTTCAATTTTACATTCTTGACAAAACAAATCATAACATTCATGACTTTCCCCAAAAGAGTATGGACAATCTGTTACTGTTTTTACTGTTTCCCTTCACAATCTTTTGATCATGCACTCTTGAACTCATTATGGTATACTAATATTTGCTACATTTAGATTTAGTGGTTATGTATGGAATTGTGGAGCCTTTTCACATTTATTTTCTCACGTGCTAAAATATTCAATATTCAATATTTCCACTCTTCACTTTTCTAGCATAATGAAAGAGCACTGGACTATATAAACATCTTCCAGAAAGTAGTGTGCTTTACATAAAAAATGCAATTTTGTTAAGTTCCTCTTGCATACTGTAAAAAGAAAAAAGAAAAAAAAAACTTTCTGTTTTGTCTGGCAGAGTGAATGGTACACCAAAAAGCTCGAATTTTGCCATTCCATTTTCTGCACTAAATGCAACTTTCAACTTTTCATATAACAGAACTTGTCATCACAAGAGAAAGAAGGTAAGAACTGCACAATCCTTACACCCTTCTGCTTCTCACAGCTAATTGCATAATTGATCATCTTACTTAAGAAAAATAGAATGTAGGAAAACTAAATGCGCTAAAAAAAATATCAAAGAAGTAAAGAAAAATTTGCTGTTACTCAAACCTTAAAAACATGAATATGAAGCTTCTGCATGCTTTACTTTATGCAAATTGATTATCCATTTCTCTGTTTGTTTGTTTTTTAGGTTTATGACCTTCTGGCTTTAAGTCGACACACAATGATCTTTACTCAGTCACCCTTTTGGAATGTCAGCTGATATAGACACTGCGGAAAAAGTCCTCAGCATCAGTTTGATGCCATCAGCACCCCAAGGGTTTTGAACTCTGAGCAGGAAGCGGGGCCGGAGGAAGCAGATTAAAGCAAGTTTGGACTGATCCTCAACCAAGTTTGACTGCTATCAAGAAGGTAGCAGTTCACTCAGCCCACTGCCCTGGCATCCCCAGCTAGAAGAGATCCTCTTTATATCATCTTCTCATTGAATGAATACAAAGGATGTGATATTGTAACTCTTATCATGTTTCCCAATGAAACCTCCTGGTAAAGATTATCAGTAACTTAATTAATGGAAACTGCTCACAGATATTTCTGCCTTTGATAGTGTGGTTGACCTAGTAATTTGATGTGCATCAATTCACATTAAACTTTGAATTGTAAATGAGAGGAATATGAAAATGAAAACCCCATAATCTTCTACAGAACAAATGGTTATGGTTCTGTAGATATACATTAAATAGTGTGATTCTCTGACTTATTTTTGAAAATATGATCATCTGCAACTCAGAATGATTGCATAAACAAGGTAGCAGATATCAAGCAACCATGCAATAAGTTGTAAGCACTTCAGTAGTTGCTATGGCTACTGTGATTATTGCACATCTCTTTATTGACTTGGGAAGGAATTGAAGAGAAATGATTTATAGCTTGTAAATCTTGCATGCTGTCTCATCTTTTATTCAACAACTGTAGGGATTTGGGGAAATTGTTTGTTCTATTACTAGTTTCAGAATAATTATACTTTTTGTAGGTTGCTTATTCATAGATTCTGTATACTCATTTTTCATTTATACAATACATTATCCATTCCCATACTATATAAATCTCTTGCAGAAAGTATAATATTCTCTCATTACTTAATGTATAACACTGTATAATATTTTCTCCTCACTTTCGCAATATTTATTGCTCTGATATTACACCCTGTCTTCGATGGTACTTCTCCTATTTGGTTCTTACAAGGAATTGTCAAACTGGGAATGATTCAATTACTCTTTTTATAAGAATCTGGATTTGATGACATGCTTGACTGCAAGAAGATTAAAGAGTGATCATAACTCTTAATCAGAATGCAAACAGAATTTACTTCTCTGCTTCTAAACCCCCCAAAGAGCATTTCATGTCAGGCTTGTCAATGATCCCTAGCCTTGTTTCCTACCAGACAAATCCCTCCCTTCGCCAGACCTTGACCGAGATTGATATCTCTAAAATTATGATCTTTTAATTTGAGTTAATCAACCTCACTGCTGGCACGTCCTGAGATTCTGGCATGCAGAAACATCCCTCTGCCTCTCTTTGAAGGAAGATAGAAGCAGCTTGAGATATTGAAACGATGATTACAGGATGAACTTTCGTCCCTTTCCCAGAAGGTCCAGAGCAGCAATCTTGACTGGGCTCCAGAGCAGCAATCTTGACTGGGCTCAAGAGCACGAGTGCAAACAGACAGATCCTTGATGACCACCAAATGTCATCGGAGGCACGTTCATACTGGGAAATGCAGTGATATCAAAATTTGCAAAGTTTGAGCCATCCATTCACACTGAAATGAGAAATTGCAATGTAAGAAATGAAAATCGCCAGTTCATGCCACCATACTGCACAAATATAATTGGCTTGGTGACAGACTACTACACATACAACAACAATAGTTTGGCCATGGCTTTAATTACTGGGTGTTGGGTGTTGAGTATGTGGATGTGAAAAGGAAACCGAACATCCAGTGGAAGTCATGTAACCAATACATTACAACATTTCTGGGCCAAACATTTTCACTGCAAAATGTCACAGCAAACTTCACACAAGCTTACAAAAATGCCACTCAAATCTGCCAATTTTACAGGTGTTATATCAGGCGGTCTCAGCTCTAACTGGTGAGGAACTTTCACCAAGCTGTTGTAGCTTCTCCAATGTTGAGACTTTTGACTGGCAAATGTGAATGGTCCTCATGTCTACGGCCGATGAGCTAATGGATGGCAGAAAACTGGCAGTAGTGTCCAGGCTTGTGGGGTTTGCTAACTGGGGACTACCTTTACTCTGCAACTGTGCAAGTAAAACTTTGAGTGCCATGGTCACTCCATCTTGAAGCCGCTATCATAGGTAGAGTAACATGATACTCTGAGAATTGTCAAAGTTTCATGACAAGGAGATAAGGGGGGAGAAGGGTATCGAATTTAAAGGATCCTGTATCTGCTATAATATCCATATCACAGACATATGCAAA
The DNA here is from genome assembly GCF_040938485.1 of Diadema antillarum. Taxonomy (NCBI): domain Eukaryota; kingdom Metazoa; phylum Echinodermata; class Echinoidea; order Diadematoida; family Diadematidae; genus Diadema; species Diadema antillarum. Next base: position 1,974,910 of record NW_027270928.1, on the reverse strand, counting down.
TCAAATGAGGTGGTAATGTCATGTCTTGCAATTCTTTCATTAGCTTGTTTTAAAATTGAAATTAGAAGTTACATGTATTATTGCTCAGTCCTTATGATTCCACAATGTTTACATGTAAAGAAATACAATTCATCTTTATTTCATGTAGAAACTAGAAATGTCGCTAAGGCGACTGCTATGCCTCCACCATAATGCATGATTCTCCTAATAGGTCTATAGTACAAGTGGACAATGCATAATTACATTTTCACAATATTGGCAAAATATTGAAATTACATGTTTGTCACAAATGTGTTGAATGTTCACCTTCCTTTACCTATGTTTAATTAGATGAATAGGAGAGCATGTATTTGGGGATTCAAGGACTTTAACTTGACTTTGACCCATTCATAAGTGTATGAATACTGTAATTTTCAAGGTATGGAGAAAAAGTGTAATTTCTGTATTGAAAAGTACACTGTTACCATTTTCTTTTGGCCTTTGACCCTAAAATTCATAGGATAATCACTGTCAGGCAGAACATGCATAAATATGTAGTAAGTTTCAAGATAACTTGAGCCACTTCTGAGATATGGAGGAAAAAGTTAGTTTAGCACTTTCCCTTGATCTTTGACCTTTTGACCTTTGAGGCAAACTCCCGCCCCCCCCCCCCCCAAAAAAAAAAAAAGAGAAAAAGAAACTTTCCAGATAATCTAGGTTATACATGCATACACCAAGTGTTTAAAAAAAAAATTGCTGGCATTACATAAATATGAGGGAAATAGTAACAATTTGAAGTGTTGCACTTGACCTTTGACCCCTGACCTTTGACCCTATGAACCCTAGATTCTCTAGATAATAACTGCCAGTCAGTACATGTTTATATACTATGTTCCATGAAGATACCTTGAACAATTTCCAAGGTACAGAGAAAAAAAGCGAAGTTTTAATATTTTAACTTGACCTTTTGACCTTTGACCTTTGACCTCATGACCCAAAACTTTCACCAGAGAATCTCAATTGGGTAATACATGTATACACTAAGTTTCAAGAAAATATCTTCAGGCATTGCATAGATATGGAGGAAATAGTGAAATTTTACATATTTGACCTTGACCTTTTGACCTTTGACCTTGACCATGTGCACCCAAAAGTTGATAGGCACAACTTCACCCCCTAATACACATACATGCCAAGTTTCATTAGGATACCTTAAAAGGTTTTGATAGTTACCCTGTCCACAAAATTTATTACGGACGGACGGAAGGACGGACGGACGGAAGGACGGACGGACGGACGGACGGAAGGACGGACGGACGGACGGACGGACGGACAACCCGAAAACATAATGCCTCCGGCACCACTTCGTGGCGGAGGCATAAAAATTTAAGAAATCTAGTTTATGCGAGACAATGATATCATCACCTTACCAACTTTTGCCTAATCTGTGGATGTGATTGGAATCATCGCTGTTTCGAGACGGCACGTGAGATATCACTCACAAGACCAGCAAGTCTTGCACTCACCTACATGAGCATTGCACTTCAGACTCATGGCACTGCACCCAAGGCAACCTATTTCAGAAATCTTAAGACATGGGGATTGCTGCAGACCCATTGGGCTGCACTTTCCTATTTTAGTATTTTGGCCACACCAAAGGGGCCCTCTGGGAACAGCATTACCATTTGTAAAAACAATAATCCCTTCCCTTATTCATGACTACTACATATCTACTATTTGTTGCAATATGTTATTAGAATATATGGTTTGATTATTTTTGTATGTCAAAAAAGACAAAATGTTATTGTAATAATCATGTAACTCAGTTGTGTTTGTTTCTTTGCTTTTGTGAACACAATGAGGAAAGGAATTCAAATCAATCAAATGATTCCTGCCAAGTTTGATCAAAATCCAGCAATGGGTTTTCAGGAAGATGAAAATGTAAAAAATTACGAAAATTAGCTTATTTGAGCCCTGCCACAGGGGCTGTCATAGGGAACCATTAACACTTGTCCAATCAACCATGGCCCCTCCTCCCCCTTCTTTTCAGAAGAAGCTACAAATATAAAAGTGTCAAAAATCATGAACCATTGCTCATTTGGGATATTTGGGCCCTGCCCTTGAGGATCCCCTCCCCTCTCTCTCCTCCCCCCCCCCCGAATCACCACCATTTATGCAAGCTATGATCCCCCCCCCCCCCCATGGGGGGGGGGGGGGACCCCTGGGGCCCCCAGGTGGGGCATGGTGCCCATTTGACGGAATTGAGATTCTATCCCCCTAAGGATGCTACCTGAGCTACCAAGTTTGGTAAAAATTTGTGATAGGGTTTTCAAGAAAAAGATGAAAATGTACAATTTCGGTCCAAATTTAGGCCCCCTGGGGCCCCCAGGTGGGGCATGGTGCCCATTTGATGGAAACGAGATTCTTTCCCCCTAGGAATGCTACCTGCCAAGTTTGGTGAAAATTTGTGATAGGGTTTTCAAGAAAAAGATGAAAATTTACAATTTCGGACCAAATTTAGGCCCCCTGGGGCCCCCCAGGTGGGGCATGGTGCCCATTTGATGGGAATGAGATTCTTTCCCCCTTGGAATGCTACCTGCTAACTTTGGTGAAAATTCATAATGGCATTTGCAAGAAAAAGATGAAAATGTACTATTTGGGCCCCATTAGGACCCTTCCCCACCCCCCTCCCCTGGATCCCAAGGGGGGCACCCCTGATTCCGCCATGAACAAATTTGAAACTACAGTCATCAATGTACTAATTCATAGTATTAACTTAGCTCTATCCCTTCTGGTTCTAGAGAAGAAGATTTTTTAAGATTCCTTAATTTTGGGGGGTTTGGGCTCCTCTGGGGGCCCCCAGGTGGGTTATGGTGCCCACTTGAACAAATTGAAATCCTATCCCCCTAGGGATGCTACATGCCAAGTTTGGTGAAAGTCGGTCAAGGGGTTCTCAAGAAGAAGATGAAAATGTAAAAAGTTTACGCACGACGGACGACGCACAACGGACGACGGACGCCAGACGAAGAGCGATCGCAATAGCTCACTTGAGCCTTCGGCTCAGGTGAGCTAATAAAAGGTGGGACCCACCTTTTATAAGGATCACTTTGTTTTACTTTGTTTTTCGATGTGACAGCCATTCCAAAACTGATTTTCATCTCATAAACTTTGAATTCCTCTTAGAATGGCATGATAATGCTCTGTATTATTTCAAAAGTGGTTTCTTAATTGGTATCTCGCAAAAAGTTAAAAGTCCAATCCTCATCTCCACCAATACTTTACTATCCCTTTAACTTGTCAACCCCTTTGTTTTTCACCAGCATTTACTAAGCCATAAAACTTGACCAATTTGTATAAGAGCAAAAAAGCGTAATCTGAGTACCAATGTGCATCCAGGGATCCCAGGGTCTGTGGGGAATCATTCCAGCAGGAATACCATGATGGCACAAAAAGGGAAATCAAGTGATCTCTATTCATTAACAATTATTTTCCACACACTAGTGCCAATTGGTAAACAAAGTACAGTAAGGGTTAATTGCAGTCACCTTTAACATAGAATCAAGTTTCACTTTCAGTTGGTATTGACCTCTATCATGACTAAGACTACCCCACTCCATACTTCATCGACCCCCCCCCCCCCCCCCCCCCCCCCCCCCCCCGGCCAAGCATGTGGAGTGGCCGTAGTACCAGAGGGGCTCGGTGTCACAGGGGCAGCTCCTAGAGACCGAGGTATTATTTGGACAGGATACAGGTGGAGCCCAAATAGGCCACATCCTGGACATTTAGTCGAAAGACTGGAAATATTGTCTTGCAACAGTTCTTGTGGGGTGTTTCCACATATCATTTATCATTATGGCTTATTGGAAATTACAGCTTGCCTTAATTGTATCTAAAGAAAAAAAAGAAAAAAAAAAGAGGACAAATGACAAATTCACTTCATAATACGCAAAAGGGAGACTGACTCTCCCTGTATATAAATTAAATTAATTTGCTGCCTCCATTAAAATCATTCTGAACAACCATGACACAAATTGATTATACATATGACTGGTGATGTACAACAGAAAGAGACAAGCTTCTCTTTAAATAGTGTAATCTTCTTGTCGAACACAAATACACTCAATCACCAAACATACTGTTTGAGTTATCATCCTATATATCATGCTGTACAAGTAGTGCTTAAAGCAATAGATTTCACCTATTTCTACTTTTTTGCCATAATAAGTTCATTCAAATTTTATCATAATGTTTGATTTCATAATGCTCTTTCATTCATTCAAGATGGTAGACAATTATGTATCCAATATCTTCAGGAAGACTGATGACAAATGTCACATTGTTTTCATATGACAGTGACGGTACCCCACAGAAACTTTAGAATTTTAAACACACTGCATGACACCTTAGTCTGGTACTTACAAGCCATTCCCCCCACTACCCAATAAAAACACATTTCCTATAATATAACATAATTAGGTCTTGTCTATCACATCTGTCACTATCTACATCTAATATTCCAACAATATATGATGCAAATGATTGGTTTGAGTCCTTGGCTAGTCTGTATCCTGTTTAAACATCATGTCCAAGATACAGAACATTACCCACTGCACCCATTTAGTGTCCAACATTCAAGCATACTGCATGTCATCCTTCAGAAGTGCACGTGCACAGACATGTCATCATTGCTGTTTCAGGATTAAATGGAGCTCTGCCCTGGTGAACAGTTTGTTCCAAAATAGATGTAGATTAAGAAATAACAGAAGAAAGATATAAGTATACATATTGTATTTCAGATCAAATTTAATAGTTACTTACATATAAGCTATGTCTATACAAACATCATCTAAATCTTCAACTTATTGTTCATTTAAATGTTCAGTTCAGTGTTTGTAGGATAACCACTTCACAAAACTGCATGAAGGCAATTCACACTTCGCAAGGTTCCTTGCAAACTGTGCAAACTCACTACACGGCTTTAGCATCAAAAACCTATCCACGTACAATCATATAGCATACCAACAGTTTTCAGCAACATTCAGATAATTCCTGTGATCAAACTTGACTGTAATTTAGCCAGCCCCCACTCAGGTATAACAATGCCCCTCAGTCCTACAGGAAGATGACTGTGACACGATAGGATTAAGGAGATTATAGGTAATCTCTACTCAAAATGGCAGTAAGTTCCATGACATTTATGCCACTCAATAAAAAACAAAAACACAGTAGTTATTAATGCACTCATTAATATTCAGTCTCTAATGATTCCAGTACCTTAACAGTAAAGAACTGAATGAAATTGTAAGAGGGCAGTAAGAGGGCAGTAATTTCACTTACAAATTGTAAATACTCAATCTTTAGATATTGATAATTGCAGTGGATAGCAGTTTTTCATGTAACATCAGAAAATATTACTCCTGTTGGGCCACATATTGCAAAAGTTGAAGTTAAGCACGCTGTGTATGCCCAGATCATACAATATTTTGCAGTGTCCCATTTAATGCTATCCAACATATGATACAATTACTTCTGTATGATCAAGATACCATTTGATCTCTTTGTATTTCATTTTGTCTCTTCTTTGATTGTTTGTTATTTTGTTTAGGGTGCTTCTTTTCTTTTTTCCTTTAGATGAATCACTATGTCTCTATTACCAGCAGATCAAATCCTGTGTTCAAAAATAAACAAGGATGATGTATCATGTTTATGTTGGTGAGTGAGTCTCGATGGCAGCCAAGCAACAAACTCCATATTTTAAATGCGCGAGGGATTTGGGAATCATAGGAGCTCATGCTGTTACTTCATGATTCTTATCAATATCCCAGTCCTCTGCCCACCCATTCCCTTTCTATTTCTCCTTCACTCTCTCTTTTCTATCTCTTCTTCTTCTCTATCCTTTTCTCTGTCTTTCTTTGGGCAACTTTGGGATGAATATGTCGCCCAATTTTTAGATGAATATGTCACCCAATTTTGAGATACATATGTTGTGACACAAGCACAAAATGACAACCACTCACTGTCACTGTGGGAGAACTAAACCCTCTCTGCCCCACCATTTCACAAGGCCTTGGACTTTGTGCACAAACCGATAGCTGACAGTACTGTCAGACTTAAAAACTTTTGTTGGAAAAATAGCTTATGGTGTGAACTAATATCAGGTGGAAGGAATAGTGATGACAGACAACAATGGGTTCAGCTAGCCCACACTAATTTCCCGACCCGATCTAAAACACACTTAACTGTGCAATTCGCAGGACAACGTGACATGAATGATAAACATATATGAATCTGTTTCTCTATTTGATAATGAAGTGAAGTACTCTTGCACTGACGATTCATTTTACATTATCAGGGTTTAATCTATATATATTACATCTTTGGTATGGCTGTTTATATTAGACTGAATGTATGAAGAATAATCATGATTAAACACTTGTGAGGGGAAATTTGTAAGGGGAATAAACAACTATTTCACTTGAAATTGAAAGTAATGAGAGAAAGAAAATTACTTGACTGGCACAGAACACATTTCTACACATGTTTACAAACAAATTATTTGCCAATCTTGACGAGGTAGGAAGGAATTGTACCTGTAGCTACACCCACCCTCCTGGGGGACGATGTGCCCAGAAGGCCGTTACAAACCGGACTTCCTGCAGACGTGGATGTCTTGGCAACAAGCACCAATAGGAGCAGAACTAGAGTTTTGGTGCTGTTGTTGATATTTTAGGGGGGGGGGGGGGAGGACTCACTATTTCTTCTTGGCTTGTTCAACCACAAACAGACAAAATTTGCCTCCAAGCTTGGCTGAATACTGATTTACTTGATGACAGACGCTGTCTATTTTTGCAGTTGGTCAAAAGATGCAAAGAACTCATTTTCCTCCCTCATGGCCACCCACGTGTAAGCAGACAAGCTCAGAAGGTATGAACATCCTCCAAACGAAAGCAACTACCTGTACTTGTCCATGTAGATATAGCATTGATACATTTTGCTTTGTTTTTGTTTTTAATGGACAGCTCCAACAATATTCCAATAAAAAGTAACTACCACAAATATCTTGCTGACAAAGGAAGGGAAGATATGGTAGTTTTCACATATATTAGAGATATGAACTTTCAGGGGATGATCCACATTGGATGAGATTCTTTACTGAAATAAAGTACCTAAAAAGTTTTTATGTGCTACCTTTGAGTCCTTGACCCCACCCACCTTTTGTTGTAACCTCTTTGGGCCTCACTGATATACTTCAGTGTCCTTTGACCCAATGTATGATCTAGAAGTAAGTAAAATTTTAGCTAAGCTAATGAAAAACCTAAAACAATTACGAAGTTTGTAGTCACGTGCATAGAAAATTTTAAGATTACAGTCTGAAGATTGTGCATTTAATATGTGCATAAGTCAGACAATAACAAAAGTCACACACACACACACACACACACACACAATCTTTACCCTGAAAAAGTTATTCAAGATCTTTACGAAATAAAGATATCTAGAAATGCCAATTGAAATCAAATGAATTAATAAAGAGTAAAAGGAATGAGAGTCAAACCATGAGAAAAAGCTTCGAGACCAAGCTGAAGTCATCACATTATGAGATGCATGTATATATATGTCAGTCTGTATGTCTGTGTATCTGTGTGATCACAGCATGATCACATCAGCAAACCACACATTGGGGAACCATGCTCACCTCTCCTGAGCACTTGTCAAATGTTGACAGGAATTCCATTTCCTTCCTTCTGCCAGTGCCAGGGGACCAAGAAACACACACACTTGCAAGCTCCTCTGCATGCTTAGAAACTCACAAGACTCATGCTCGACATATTCCCCCTTCCCTCCAAACCTCCAAATCCATCTGTTCCTTCTTAATCAGTCTGTCTGTTTGACAATGGTCCATGACCATCAGCTAAAGAACAGGGCAGTGCAGATGAGCTTTGCTGAGGATGCTGGATAACCGATGTACGGTTGCCATGACGACAGATGGAGCTGTCAGTGTATCTATGCCAAATGTAACCAGCTGTAGAGTAGAGAGAGTAGAATGATGAAAACAACATGAAATGTAGTCACATGGGGGCGAGGGAAGAGGTTGCATTCTCAAGTTCTCAGATATTCATAATGTACAACATTTAGCAACTGTTCTCAGTGAGCAAGCCTCTTCAATTGCATAGTTAGAGATGAATTTACCCTAAATATACATGTGGATTGAGTGATTGCAGAATAACATACATCACTGAAGTTTTAGAAAAATCACACAGCCACACAATGTGAAAAATCACACAATCAAAATAATGGATTTTTACCATTTTAAAGGGACTGTACAGTACTGGTTGAGACCTAATTTCAGGTTTCTAACATTTTTAGGTGAGATAATAAGAAATCTCATACGAAATATGAAAGAGCATGCAATTCTATGAGGAATTCAACATTGATTTGATAAAAATTGGTTTTGAAATGGCTGAGATATCCAAAAAGAGCGATTCTAATAAAGTGTGGGACCCACACTTTGTAACGATCGCTTTGTTTTTCTTTGTTTTTGGATGTTTCAGTTATTCCAAACCTGATTTTCATCAAATAAACTTTGAAATGCTCTTAAAATGGTATGCTCTGTGCTATATCATAAGTGTTTTCTGGTATCTTGCAAAAATTTAAAAGTCCAAATTCTCATCTCAACCAATACTGTACTATCCCTTTAATGGAATCCATATACTATCATTGCTGGATATGAAGACTATGATTTGTGATGTCACAGGACAAAAATATAACAAAGATATAAAGAGAATTCAACATACTTCCAATATTCCAGCATAAAGAACACTTGACTGACCTCTTAGAAGGCAGGGGTATATATCCTTTCCCTATTAAACATATGTCAGCAAGGAGACAAAGCAATGTGCACTTTTATGAAAATTCAAAATGTGTGGAATTCTCAATATATTTTCTCAGTGTACACCGTTGTCCTGCTGTGACTGTTCTAGTCTTTTTTTTCAGTAATGGTAGCACCAAAACTCATAACTTTTGAGCAGATTGTCTGATTTTCCTTAAACTTCACGGATATTATCTCCTTATATTGCTGCATTCATGCAATTAACATAGTATATTTTATTGGGGTGAATTCCCCTTTAAGTCATTTGGCAAAAAACCATAGCCACATGATTGTCACATTACCCTTTCTTATAAGTAGAATCCAAAAACCTATTATTCCTATCAAAATAAGGAAATACACCAGTCCTCAAGACTTCTTTTATAAAAAGTTATTAACATCATAATGAAATCAAATCACTTCCATATTCTGAGCTTTCTCATATCATTGTATATGACCTGGTAAAATTTGTTGATCATTAAGGGCAAAATAAAAAAAAAATCAAATTGTTTATGGTATACATGAACAGTTGCATCACACAATGGTTTAAGCACCATTTTTGAACATTTAAAGTAAGTCTATAAACAGATAAAGCAAAATCAATCATTTCCAATGATATCCCACTTGTTACATAGCAAGCAGTATTCTTGAGTTATGATACAAAATATTCCACAAATTGCTTCATTCTAGCTGCTTTAAATTGCAAATATCTCACAGCAACATGAATGGAGTAACTCATTTCAGAATCAAACTCTTCATTTCTTTTCTACATGAATCACTGTAACTTCTCTTCATCACTGGAACATATTGATCAATTAATGATTACCATTATTTTTATCACCTCTTTTGTTAATGGGAAAAGGAAACTTGTGGTTTGTCAACAATCAAAGTCATAAGAAGTTTAGCAGAGACCATTCCCACTGGCAGCAACAAATGGGAACCAGTGCCACATCATTATTATTATTTTTATCATTTTTTTTTTTAACTATCATCAAATGCGGAAATTAACACTTAAGGACTTTGGTTTGAAAGGAGCATATAAATGTCAAGCTTTTAGCAATAGGGAAACACAAACACACAGACTTGTTCAGTATCTACACTGTCTCTCACATAAATAAAGACAACACATAACTATCAAAGAAAAAACTGAGTTAGGGTCAGTTATCTTGGAAACTATCTTCTCAGTATAAGTTTAAATGAAGATACAGCAGAAATATTTAGTCCTCCCAGAGAAATGTCCAGAAAAGTCCCGTAACTAAGAGGATGTTGTCCCAGCTGAACTTGTAAATGCTGTGTCACAATGCATACTGTAAAGTAAGATATTTTTGCAGCATGAAATTTTTGCCAATTGAGCTGACAGCCTTTATCCCTGCATGAATGTTTGTTTTGTGTTTTTGTTTTTGTTTTTGTTTTTTTCACTGGCAGTCAATGCATGTAGTGCAGACAAGAACTTTCGTAAGCCTTTAAATTTTGTGAATCTTGGCTCTAGCAAAATTTGCAAAATTAAAATGCTCACAAACATTCCTCACATTACAATAGACAGAATGCAATCATTCATCCTCTAGGATATGTCTACAAGCTACTTACTAGGCTTTTCTTTTCCTTTACTGTCTAGCTCCAGAACTTGAGTTAGTCACTATGTACAATTTTTCATTCAAAGAAAGCAATGACTCGTTGTCCTTCCAAGAAATGCAGAAGGCTATTTCATGCGTTGGATAAAAAAGTACCTCCAGTAAAGGTCCTTGAGCTTAATAACTTGCTGGTATTAGGAAAGTCGATCATTACGGACTTACATATAACTTTCAGAGAATATCAAAAATTAAGTGAAGTGTTGTTTCAAAAGCAGGGTCTGCCCATGTACTTGCAATCAGATTTCTGTCAATCTGGCCTTGGTTACTAAATTTATAGTTAAAGTGTAAATCACCTCAAATAAAGTAATTTTTTTATTTCAAAAATCATACTAACATCATTATAATTTGTTTTGCATCCACAAGTTTGTGCTATAGAAACTGATCACATGTATTCTGAAATATTCCAAAGATGTAATAAAAAAAAAGACCTTCTTCAATCTTACAGTGAATTTCATGTTAAAATCATGACCATCACGTAATCGTGTATTGAGCATGCTAATTTAATCACGATGGCCATTTGCTGATGCTTATAGTCCCAAGGAAACCAAGAGTCGAGTTTAAGTATTCATCGTGTGAAATGACTGTAAAAGTTGCATATAATGGGTGAGAGGAGTTTTCCATTGGATAATTAAGTGGAATACCTGGATTGAAACTCTGCATAATTTACTGAGGAGTGTGACTCCTGTAAATTTAATGCTCCAGATATGACAAAATGACAAATGATGACGATGACTTGAAAATCTGTACTCACTCAAAGGTACACGGAGAGTGTGCCACAGACTATAATAAAAACAGGAGGAAAAGGAAAAAGGAAACCTGTCAGAACTTATGCAGTCCATAATGACTGGATTGGATCAACCGCAGGAAGCCGCAAACCTCGTGATGTTTTTTTCCCCGTTCCCACCAACACGACCACTCAGATGTAGGCTGAGAGCTTCTCTCTCTCTCAAAAAAAAATCACATCACAGTAATTCTTACACATGGGACCAAGCATGAAACAGGAAGGATTCACCCTAGGTTCTTGCCTCCTTGGCTGGCTGCCCAGGAGAAGACACTTCTCTTCTAAACCCGTTTTGTCCCTCTTAATTGGCGAAGTTGAGATCGCATCACGAAGGGAAGAAGCACATTTTCTGGCCTAAATATAGTCACATCACAGCATTTGGTATCTGATACTTTCATTTCAGTTCTTGAAATGTTCTGAAACCACAATTGCCACACAGACTTTCTGGCATTAAAAAAAAATAAAATGTGCATTCAAAAAAAAAAAATATCCATTTCTCTTCATCTCATAAAAGCTGTAATCAATGTATACACAGACAATTACACAAAAATAGTTTTTCCCTGTAAGGCAAGTATTTCTGTAGGCATGTATGGATTTTCCCCTAATCAAATCAAGTCAATGCAAGTGACCCAAATAATCATTTTTACATACTTCTTTGCTTTCCCACAGAAGTCATTTCATATCAAAAACATCAAAAACCACAGCAATTACCAAGGTAGATTGAGGAAAAAAAATCTGAGGAATATCATGATTAACATTCTTGACTTTTTGAATGTCAATGGTCGAGTCAGCTCTTTTGCACAGTCATTCTACAGCATCTCAATGGCTGGAGTAATTATGATGTTGTGACATTACCTTGATCTTCTTGCATTCATGCTGTACAACAGTTGTCACTAATTTAACTTTTACTTGAGAGAAATCTTTCCCTTTGTAGACAGAGTAAATCACCATCTCTCATGGATATTCCCAGATAGTCATGTTTTGGGGGTCAAAAGAGAGCAACAAGAGCACCACTTGCTGAACCTTATGGTCACATGATCAAGACTGGAAAGCTGATCAATAGGATGTCATATATAAGATCATGCACTAATAACAAAAGTGGTAAGAATTTTCTCAAGTTTGTTTTATTCTGCTCTGAGTTTTATAGAGTGCTGTTTGCATAATAGTATGAGTCCAAAATACAATATTGCAATGTAAATTTTTGCTCTAAAACTGCTCCTGCTCATGCCCAATTTGAACATGCTTGCTACAAGATATGACTTTTAAAATGGCTTTGCTATCAAGGACATATTGGTAGGTTTCAGTACTTGATAAATAAACACTACCGGAGGGCTGAAACCTTTATTTTCAATCTAGATGAAAATTTGGGCAAGACTAATGACAACCAAAATCATGAAACATATCAATCACATTACACAGAAACTCGCCAAAATCTAAGTGACATCAAAGTGACTGAAATATGCTTTAAGAAAAAATAGGAAACCTTAGAACAGTGTTTTGATGTTCAATGCCAACACCTACACTACATCACAATAAATAAATTAATTCAATCAAAGTTGCTATTTCTTAGAAATCAATATTAGACTTAGATTAAGGAGTTACCACAATCTTTTTGATCACGTTCACAACCTTAACTGATTTAATCTGGGTTGTACAGAATGTCCTCCTCAAAAAAATTAGTCGGATTTCAGCATTGATAACTTTCAATATAATTAAACTGTCTGAATGCTATTTCAGGGTCTAGAAATACACGTATAACATCTTACCTATATTTTGCAAAAAAACAAACAAACATTTAATTTGGTTAAGTGGTCACAGAGGATTTTGGATCATTGTAAAGCATGTCATCTGTCTGTTTCTTCCAAGTTTAGCACTTGGATGCTCTTGGAACTGCATGTCAATGTGTGAACAGGACTTGGAGGGAATAGATTCCCGACATGATCTACTAAGATCCTCATTTTTCTTTGCCCAAGGGGGCAAATCTGATGGGGTTTTCTGTAAGATGTGGGTAATAAACGAGAGTTTCATACCCTGAAATTGTATTTGGATTGATTCACTATTTCTAAAGTTATCGTTGCAGAGGGTCCCATTCTAATTTTTTTTTTTTTTGGACATACGGTAGGTATGATTATGTTTACAGTGATTCCATATCTTACTATGATACCTATCGATGAAGAATTAAGGGCTGTGAAACTTTTTTTTCTGTTTGTTGAAAACGTGAAAATGTTGAAGGAATGCTACTTTAACTAACAAAAAGAGGGTTCAAGCGGCTGTCACAAGTTAATGACTACTGAACAAAAATGCCTTTAGAGTACAACAGGCTATGCCAGTACAGCGGGCCTAATGACAGACAGAATCCCACATTCCTCTGTCACTCACACTGTGAAACATTCGGAAATGCGCCTTGAGTCACCACTTTCCCCGGATCGAGCAGCCAAATTTGCTAGGAATGAATAAATTGGAATCAAATCACATCCCATTACACTGACACAGGACTCAAAGTCATGTAATGTCAGTTGGATTGTGAATCACACACCGTATACTTGCCGTTGATGCATCATACCCACAAGATGTAAAGAATTCTAGTATCTGCAGACTCACTTAGTGTTTTTTTTTCCTTGGTCCGACACTTTTCTAATATTTTAACATTATTATCCTTATTTCTTGTTTGGAAAAGGGCATCTAATTTTGAAGAATGTTGCCTTTCTTAGATGTAAATTTCATGCATCAATAACTTGCTTCAAAGAAAGGCCTAAAGATTAAACAGAAAATGACATGAATGAGGATTAACAAGAAAGATGGAATTAACTTCATGTTTGTCTCCAAATTCTATTGCATGAACACTAGTATCAGTGCAAGACATAGTACTTATACTTTTGGATCAAATGTTTACTTTAAAGTACAAGATTTGTGCATTGATCATGAATTCATAAGGGTATAATTATGACTCTATAGATCTTTTTGAAAAAAAAAGTACATTACAAAAATCCTGTTTCCATGGTGACAAAGGAGAAGGTCACCTGACACCCTGTTAATGTCATGTGATTCATGGCTGTCCCATGCACTTCTCCAAACCGGATCATTTCCTTCTCCCTACTGGTGCATGGCATGGCTTGATTCTCAATAGACAGCCCTTAGGACAGTTATCCTATCAACAGAAAAGACAGGTTGAAGATGGAGTAGGCTATGCTGGATAATGGACAATTATATATTAAGCCACTCAGGGTTTCTGTTAAAAAGAACAAGAAGAAGAACAAAAAAAAAAAAAAAACCCACCATGGCTCCTTCATGACAGTCTTGCCTTCAGCTTTTATAAGGTTAAGTGTAAAACTCCATTGAGATTACACATCTGCAAGATGTGAAATTTCTACTATACTGCACACAATCCAGCTATTTGGATCAGTTCCCTATAGGCAAATTTGCCTGCAAAATCTGGCTAATTTTTACTACTTCATTTTAAATGTAAGTTCAAGGCAAATTTGTGACATTTTAGACAATACACAACTATTAACCAATCCTTGCATGAATTGCTATGCCAAAATTTTGAAGGATAGTGAAAGTTTCTATGACAGCATACACATTATGACGTTATGACGTTATGACGTATGAGTGGACAACAATACAAAGAAAATATACAGAAAATTCAACAAAAATTCACTTTTCTAGCATTATGAAAGATCACCTGACTAACTGCTTTCAGAAAGCAGGGGGAATAATTGCTACCCTTAACATATGTGACCCTGCACCTCAAAACAAACAAAAAGTCGCCAGACATGAATTTTTGGTTAAGACCATATTCTGAAAGAGCAGACTTTAAGCTTTAAAATGATGTATAACTCAAATCAAATGGACTCTCCTAACCTACCTAAATATTGGAAAGAAAGCACAAACTCAGGAAAAGTGTGAACTGAGAAAAGAGGCGCTGAAGTACAGTGTCCATTCAAGCACTTAATCTTTACCAAACCGTGCTTGTTGTGCGATGAATGGGACAAAAAAAAAAACAGGAAGTAAACCACCAGAGTAACAAACTGCTAAAAAAACACACTTTCCTGCCCGTTTTATGATACCAAATTTTAGCATAATGTAAAAGAAGACCTGCTCTTTCAGAAAATATGAAAAAGTCAAGTTTGGCTAGGTTGACCCATTTCACTTATTTTCAGTCCTCGCGCAAAATCAGTGTGTGCGACTTTATGTTTGTTTTGAGGTGCATGGTCACATATGTCAGTGTCAAGTTGATGGAATTTGTAATTTTCATGAAAAATGACTTTTTGTGGAATTTTCTTTATATTTTCTTTATATTGTTGTCCACTCATAAGTCATGACCTCTAGTAGACTCCTCATCCAGCGGTTCCACCACCAAAACTTTAAAAATTCATAACTTTTGCACCGAGTGTCCGATTTTTTACAAACTTTCACTGATGTGTTCTACTAACGTTGCTGCTGCCACTCAATCCACATTGCTCTTTGGGTTTGCTTTCCCTTTAAGTCGGATATGAGATTAGCTTTCTCACAGATGTTACAATAGATAGCCATATTTAGATACATTTCTTTTTATTTGTGAAATGTCAGATTCTGCACATGTACAACATTTTAGTGTTCGTATCCATTACTCAAATCAAACTTCACACATTGAGGAGAGCATTAGTCCAGATCGCAGTCTGAGACCTTCATTCACGAAAAGTACGTGCACAGCCATGGCACACAAAGCCATCGAATCATGATTGATGAAAGAGCCGACAGCCACTGACAATTGTTTGGCCCCAATGTTCTCACCCTGATCTGTCATTCAGAGAAACTGCATTCTGTGTTATAATGTATTTTGTCTGGATGTGTACAATGTTTGTTTGCACAGTATCTCTCCTGCATGAGAAACACATGTTGATGTCAGACACAAAGCTGTTGTACAGTTACTTGGCAAAGAGTGGTCCTTATGCAGTGTCCGTCATTCAGCACATTTCAACATTAGTTGCAAGAAGAGGCTTATTGTGCAAATTTTTTTTTAAAGCCATTTTGGTTTTAAAACAAAAATTAAGAAACCGAAGCAACTTTCAGCAATGTCTTGTCAAATAATTTTCTCTTTTTTTATAGTTTTGTTGGCTTCTACTTGCCATTATTTCAGTATATCTATGATAAAACAAATAGTTCTTGTCACCACATGATGAATAATTACAAATAATCTATATTGTTGCCAGAATACTTTTATTTCATAAGGACATAAAACATTAAATGATCATTTTTTAGGAACCTCCATGAGGCACATGCCATTGCATTGAGGTTCAAACCAATGATTTACTCTTTCAGCACCAAAACA
Organism: Diadema antillarum; assembly: GCF_040938485.1. Taxonomy (NCBI): domain Eukaryota; kingdom Metazoa; phylum Echinodermata; class Echinoidea; order Diadematoida; family Diadematidae; genus Diadema; species Diadema antillarum. Next base: position 1,958,342 of record NW_027270928.1, on the reverse strand, counting down.
CCTGACTAATGAAATAGTGTGCCAACTTTTCACTACATATCAAAATACAATGACCTGCAAGTTGATCAACAGCAAACTACAGAGGGCAGTCAGTCTCAGATGGGATATGTACAAGATTGTTCCTGGTACAAAAGTTGATGGATTTTTTGTAGTTAGTTCTTGCTGTGAAATAGTTTGCAAATTCTAGACCAGTTATAATGATTGTCTCTCTTTATCCATTTCATTCCCAGATTTACTATTTTATTCTTATAGGCAACTATCGAAATGAGCTGTCAATGTTAATCTGAAAGAATGGTGCTGAAAAGATTAAATGCAGTTTAGGTGTCCAAGTGGCAGGCAACACGGATTAATGAGCTAGCATGGTACAGTCCTAACAATGAATAGAAATGATTTGAATTTCATATTTCAGAACAACAAAATAATTACTTCAATTATATACAATTTCAACAAATGGCTAAGCTGGATACACTTTGTACAAGATTAACAAATGAATGATAATGAGAGATGTGTGTTGGAAGCTGAACTTCATAGGAAGAAGACACCTTTCAAGATTAGAAGAACTCTTTATCAATGAGATTACTAGAGACTGTCCATGGCACACATCAAAAAATAAAGAAAGGAGAGAGAGGGAGGTGAAACTGATGAAAACAGTAGCAGTCTTAAGTGCAAACCTGCATGGTATGCCAGCGACAAGCAAGTGAAGATTTGGGTACTGGCACAGCTCATTACTTAATATTGAAGATATGTGTCAGCCAGCTAGTCATCTCCCAAGTCATGAACTAAAAACAGATTTGCTGATTCTTTGGGGAGACCAACACAGGAAACATTTGCTGGACAGTGAGGCATAGAGCCCCTCTTTCTGATCCTACAATCCAAACAAATATGATGGATCTATGCCAAGCATTCACTCAAAGTAAGTGAATGAGTCAATCTTTCTATGCTGTCCAAGACTTTTTTTTTCAAAGTCAGTTTTTTTTCCTTTTTTAAGCCCTCTCACTTCAAAAAAAAAAAAGAAAGAAAAAAAGTTCACTTTAATATCCTGATCGATTAATGTACATGTAACTGCAATGAACTCTCTTGGTCAAATATCTCAAAGCTTTCATTGTGAAATTCAGGTATTCCTTCAATTGAATGGATCTTTTTTAGCACTTGGTGCACTGTACAGCTACATTAAGATTTTTGAATCAATTTCCTACACATAACACTGCAAACCATGAAAATACAACTAAAGTATATAAAGTACTAATAGCTGGTGCAGGGAAATAGGAATAACTAAACCTTTCACACTGTCTATTCCTAGTGCATCATGTAAAAATGGAATACTTGGGTTAGTGCCCAACATTGACTGTGGTCAAAGCCAGAACACACAATCAAAGAGGCCTCATTTAATTACCGGGTACATGGAATGGCAATATGACAATCAGCAGGTGATTCAGAGCATGGGTATCTATGCAACAGGTGTTTTTTGACATCTCTTGAGAATATGGATAAAAGAGAGGCTGAGAAAGGGAGGAGGAAGAAGAACAACTGAGACGGGAGGGTGAGCAGGAAGAAAAGAATCCTATCCAGCACAGAATCAATCCAATCAAAACAAATCAAAAATGGCCAAGAGTCAAGAAAATCTGTTGACAAACAGAAATTAAAGCACGCAGGTCTGCGAGTTTTGGCCACAAAAGATAAAATAATTTGTCAGTCTGATGCTGCCTGCCAATCCTTATTAAATTCCTTAGCTGAAGAGACACCACACAGTGGAATAAAACTACTTCATAATTTATATAATACAGATAGACAATGACTGGAAAATGTTGAGGTACTGAAGGAGACAAGCATGATGGGCCTACTTGAAAGAAAGTTTGTCTTATAAAGAGCAGGGGACATCAAATCATTGTTGTTTCATAGTAGTAGTGTTGAGCGATTACAGAAATCATATCTAGACAAGTAGTCACAAAGAAAACAAAAGTCATCCAAGGGTAGTTGAATCATGAGAAACTGTAGGTCTTTGGTTACCTAGACTACTGTTTATTCTAAAGGGACTGTACAGTACTGGCTAAGGTGAAGATTCAGCTTGAGTTGTAATGTTTTGCAAGATATTTACAAACCACTCTATGATATGTTACAGAGCATACAATTCTAAGAATTCTAAGAGGAATCAAAATTTTGTTTCATGAAAATCGGTTTTGAAATGACTGACATCCAAAAACAAGGTAACACAAAGAGATCCCAATAAAAGCCGTGGCCTGTCAATTTTATTAGGATCGCTTTTTTTTTGGGGGGGGGGAGATATCTCAGCAATTTCAAGACCAATTTTCATCGAATAAACTTTGAATCCTACTTGGAATTACACTCTTTCAAAAATAGGCTTCTCATTATCTCACCAAAAACTGTTATAAACCTGAAGATAGGTCTCAACCAAAACTAACAATCCCTTTAAACTTCAGCACAGCCCCTAGCCTAACCCTAATCCTAAGTTAAACGCTAACCCGAACCTAACTATACACAGCCCAGTCGCTGTACGTATTATAGGTACGGTACGTCGCGACAGCGTACTATACAGCATCTGGTCGGACTAACCCAAACCCTACACTCTAACATTAACCCTATTAAACCCTAAAGCCACCTTAATTTAGTACCGGTACCGGTATACTGTGATACACTATCACTTCTTCTTCTTTCTTTTTTTCAATTCTAGGGGGGGGGGGGGGGGGGGGGGGGGGGGAGAGGGAGGGGGAGGGGGAGGGTGTTTATATGGCTGTGCTGAAGTTAGAAGCTTATAATAACTTAGCCCCCTTACTTGGATAGATTACCTAATGCAGATGAAAACAAACATGAAAAGCAAAACAGATGAAAAGCAAAAGGGTTCTCCAGAAGCATGTTCTCACTGGTGACGGTACAGCTGCAGTCGGTCTTATTTTCTCCAAGGACTTAGATTTAGGGTTAGGGTTAGGGCTTAAAGTTTAGGTTTACTCTCATAGTTTGATTCCTTCTGCAAACAGCTAACGTTAGACAGGGTGTTTGAAAAACGATGCCAATACTTAGTAGTCTAACATTACATCCCTCTACATCATGGTGCAGAATCTTGCTTTCGTATGCACTGGACGCGACTGAACTACTCTAACGTTACTGATCATTCTCTAGCGTGACTCACCCCGGCGTGGGGCGCAGCTTAACCAGACACCGCGCCGTGCACAGAGAACGGTGTAGTACAGCGACAGGGCTGGTTATCATACTGATAGTTTTGGCGAAATGGGCCCGTATGATATGCACCGTAAGAATGATTAGATACAATCATTATGCTCAAACAGGGTCTAACCATGTTACTTTCTATCAGTGCTAAGTAAAACGATCGTCATCCAGGTACAGCAGTCTAACAGTTACTTACCCAGCTGTGACGTTAGGGTGTTGACTGAACGAAGTTTACAAACATTCGCACATGGTCACTTCCCAGGTACGCAGCTGTTCATGCGTACTACGTACTACGCCGCGCCGGTCCTATTGTACAGACCAGTGACGGCACTGGTACATACTAATAAGCAAATTAATCAACGTTGGTGAAGGTGATGGGACAAACTATCACTTCCGAGGCGATCTGGATGTAGCTATCCTTCCGAAGCGCAGCTGAGGAAAGATAGCGTACACATTCAGATCGCCGAGGAAGTGATAGTTTGTCTCATTGCCTGAAACTAAAAGTTGATTATTTGCTTTATATGCCACATCTAGGGTCCTAGAAATTCCCATTTTATTCCACATCTGAAACCGTTTCAGCTGTCTTTAGGTATCCTTAGGGCTTAGGCTACGTGTGCGCGTAGATGACAAAACAATGAGTTTGCTGCGCGCACCGCGCGGCACCGAAGTGAAAGTGCGTTGCACTGTGTACTATCAAGTGACCTAGGTCACATGATAGTCCACAGTGCAACGCACTTTTATTTCGCGCGTACTCATCTTGCGTTAGGACTGTGTGGACTGTGTGGAGATCAGCGAAACAAAAGGGACCATCAACATAGAGTTTAACGAACTTTTCTTCTCAGGTGATGTGATGGGCAAAACTACGCTTCATCACGTGATCAGCTCTGGACCAATCCTATTGCAACATTCTTAGTATGTGGAATATAATGCAAACTAATGCAAACTGATGCAAACTGACGCAAACTAATGGAAACTAATGCAAACTCAATGCATCAACTTAGGAACCAAATATCACAACATTGTTATGTTTGAAAAGTTAAATCCTTCTATTCGATATCAGCTCCCCTCTCCATCTCTTCTTTCCCTTCTAATCTCAAGTTGTCTCATCTATTCCTTCTGTTTCGTATCCTTCCATCTAATTTTCTGTTATCATTGCGGGGCTTTAGTTTCAGTTGTTATAGTTATTGGCTTGTTTTTAAAGGTATGAATACTTTGTTGTTGTTGTTGTTGTTTGTGGAAATTACGGTTCTGTTTGATGGGATTTTTTTCAGGGGCCTATCTGATATGCTGGCTGTGCTTTTGATATAGACTCCTCCACTTAGGTTCTTATGACCACTAGTTATTTACGGTTTGTTGCAAGCGTGTATGTTATTTGAACATGTTTTGAGATTATTATGTTTTTTACATAACAAAATATATTTCTCCTTTTTTCATAATCATTGCAAGTAATTTTTTCTTGTTCTTGTGAACACAAAGTGGAAATGAATATCAATTCGATCAAAATAACGATGTGATTTATTTCACATTGGTGCATATAGTGTTTACATACAAATTATCTTAAAAAAGGGGAACATGTTCGCCCTCGACATTTTCTTTTCTTTCTCTTTTTCTGCATTTAATACATCACCGGTGGCTTACCGTTTCTATGCAGTAGAATCAAAGTGTTAAATGCAAATCAGGGGTTTCAATCATGAGTAAGTGCAAATGAACTGGCTCTATAGGCCTATGGCCGTCAGATCTGACAATTGGTAGGCCTAACTGTGCTTACAGTGGGCATGGTTGCATTGTTATGACAACTAAAAGCGGTTTTTCAAATGTGCTGCAATCAGCATTTTACATTTCAACAAATTACTCATAACAATATAAATGAAGGCCTAAAATGAATGATTGTTTTCGACTGGTATACATGAATAGCTCAGGTACACATTGTATGCTTATTTGGCCAGGTTATTATGGTGTACATGCTGTAGTAGCAGAAGAAGAAGACATGAAAGCAAGAAATTATAGAAAGGGTGTCTTACGATCAGAAGTGGTTTACAAAAGACATTCTAAACCCATATGGGCAAAATCCTTCTCTCAAACTCTTTTCGACTAAAAAGCAAATCAGAACTGCATACTTTCCTCACCAATGCCATTGACATTTCTATTCACGATTTACTGTTTTGAAATGGCCAATGTTACAAGTTATACACAAGGCAATCGCCAAATTGTGTCTCGCCCATTCGCGCACAAGGAATTAATATTTTTTATAACTCCCAGAAGTTAATTGACCTTCTCATGACCTTTGACATTGTGGTGACCTTCAACACCCTAAGGGACATTTACCATCCAAGTTTGGTCACAAACGGACAAAGGGATCAAAAGTAATGAGCCATAATCGAAACGCGCCATAAAAACTTAACATTGGACCCTAAAAATTTGTTGACCCCTGTCTGTGACCTTTGACCTTGTGACGACCTTCACCTCCCCAAGGGACATCTTCCATCCAAGTTTGGTCACAAATGGACAAAGGGATCAAAAGTTAGGAGCCTTAAACGAAATGTGCCCTAAGAAACTTAACATTGGGCCCTAAAAGTTCGTTGACCCCTGTCTGTAACCTTTGACCTTGTGGTTATCTTCAACTTCCAAGAGACATATCTACCATCACCCAGGTTTGATTGCCATTGTAGCAACATGTGCTGAGTTACGTGTGATAAGAGAGTCTTGCAAGTAAACTTTAACGTATGACCTCAAATGCCCTTTGACCTTATCATGTGACCTCTTACGGCACCATAACATGAAGGTACCCCCAGTGCATCCATCACCCAAGATTGATTGCCATTGTAGCAACATGTGTCGAGTTATGTGTGATAAGAGTCTTGCAAGTAAACTTTAACGTATGACCTCAAATGACCTTTGACCTTATCCTGTGACCTCCAATGGCACCATAACATGAAGGTACCCCCAGTGCATCTATGACCCAAGTTAGGTTGTAATCCAAGCAACTTATGTGAAGTTATTTGTCAAAAGAGAGTCTTGCAGGTAAACTTTAACATAGAAAAGAGAGTCTTGCACATGCTCTTTAATATATGACCTCAAATGACCTTTGACATCATCACATGACCTCCGACAACACCATAACATGAAGATACCCCTAGTGCTTCTATCACCCAAGTGTGGCTGCCATTGCTGTAACAGTTGCCAAATTATGCATCATAAGAGAGTCTTGCAGGTAAACTTTAACATTTGAGATGGACGACGGAAGGACGACGGACGGACGACGGACGACGGACGGACGACGGACGGACAACGGACGGACGACGGACGGACGCCATTTGGATCCCTTAGTCTCGCCTTCACCTCCGGTGGGCGAGACAAAAATTGATGTAAAAAGTCATGACCACCATTAATTTCAAAGTTGCTGTGTGACTTCAGAACTGCTACATACAGGTGTATTGAAATAAATGTTGCGGAGCATAAAATGCATACCCTATTGTTATTTATTGAATTTCAAGCAGTGATAAAACATTTTAAAGAGAGGGAGATCGAGCAGGCTTCTGAAAAAGAAATATGAAGAGTTTTGTGGCTCTCAATGTTTTCAGGTAGTCTGCACCACCTAAAAGAATAACAAGAGTTTATAGTTCCACAACGTCTCGTCAGTGCTCTATTTAAAAAAAAAAAAAATATATATATATATATATATATATGTATATACATATATATATATATATATATATATATATATATATATATATATACAGGGCTCGACACTAACGGTGGCCCGGTGGCCCGGGGCCACCAAAAATGAAAGTCGGGCCACCAAATTTCAAAAAAGGGCAAATTTGGTGGCCCGCCTCGGGCCACCAAAATTCTTTGAAAAGTAGGTCAATAAATTCGTAACTTTTTGCACCGGAAATTAGCAGTTAAATTTGTTCAAAGGATGGACGAAAAGGACTGAATGAATGCCTAAGAGTGAGTGTTGCAAGTTTGTTGAAGTTTATTTATGAGTAGATATGTCCAACTTCTAATTCTTACTATCATAAATCTTAAATATTTTTCAATTTCAATTTTGTTTTTCAATTTCAATTTATTTTCATATTTATCGATGAAAAATTACATCAAATATAACAAAATTGAATGAAATAGGGCCTACATGACATACATAGAATATTGCAAATATATAAAACATAATAGTGGTCGATCTATTAGTTTGGAATCTGTGAATGAATGCTAAAGAAATATTAAGGAACCTACTTAAAAGCGAGCTTGTTGAGCGTAGGTCCCAGTTAAAAACGATTTTAAGATTGAGAAGGGGAGCACGGGTACAACAATGACCGGAACATAAGAGAAAAATAAAATGAAAAAGTAAAATTATACAGTTATATAGCAAATTCTTCTCTTGTGCAGGTTAGGGGTCGGAAAAGCCACATGCTGTAAGCGGATGAACCATTGTCGTTCTGGCAATACAATATGACTTAATATATAATAACAATGATACCGTTTAGACAGTATTAGAAATGTGTACATTACGTGTATTAAGAAGGGAACACACGCACCTGCAAATCCAGAAAAAAAAAGACATTCAACAACCAGTTGCAGTGCAGTGAGAATGTGAAATACCAGCTGTTTCCTCGTCCCAGCTATTTTTAAAGAAGGAAAAATATACATATACTTGACTCTTTTAAAAAAAAGGACTTTTCATGTTTTTTATCGTTTGTTTTTTTTTTTGGGACACCAAATTTTTCTCTTGGGCCATCAAAAATTTGAAATTTAGGATTTTGGTGGCCCCATCGGGCCACCAAACAAAAAAAGTTAGTGTCGAGCCATGATATATATATTTCTCATTATCAACAGACGATATGGTGTTTTTGTTATTTCATTCAGCCTTATCTTTGACATCATTTTGTCTATAATCTGTAGGGGGACTACATTTAACAAGCAGTGCTTCTAAGTAGTCCCCTCCACATTTGTATATGGTGTTATTCTATCTCAGAATATCACTATATTTTGTATATACATGTAATATACTCTGCATAGTTTTGATATAATGTCCACTATGTGTTATACCCTGTATATTTTATCATAATAATGTCCACCATGTGGAATATGAATAAATTTCATTTCATTTCATTTCATTTCATTTCATATATATATATATATACACACACACGCAAACACACACGCACATGCGCACGCGTGCGGACACAGACACAGACACACACACACACACACACACACCCATCAACTGAGTACCTATAAAGGACTGCAAACAGTCACACATCAAACTCAAGAAGATCACAGATCCTAGCAATTTTTAAGGGAAATACAGGTATTATTATCAATAGGCAAAATGACTTCCGAAATCAGAAACTCTCTGATATGCCTTTGTCAAGAAACGGAGATAAACACTGTACATTGTATCTCATACTTCAGAGAGACTTGGCAGCTCAACACCTGGGATAATTCATGGTATTTTTATGTGATAATTCATTGTATTTTTATGTAATAATTCATTAAATACTTGTATTTTTATGTGATAATTCATTGTATTTTCATGTAATAATTCATTGTATTTTTGTGTGATAGTTCATTGTATTTTTGTGTAATACATGTAATTCATTGTATTTTTGTGTAATACATGTAATTCATTGTATTTTTATGTGATAATTCATTGTATTTTCATGTGATAATTCATGGCATCTTCATGTAATAATTCATTGTATTTTTATGTGATACTTCGTATTTTTGTGTGATTGGTGCTCTCTATAGCCTCTTTAGGAACTGGGGATACTGTGTACCTTGTGTCTACTGGCCTGTGTGTGTTCTAGGTATGGTCCACATTTGGTAGCACATAACACACACACACCATGTAGTATACAGTGCACTCCAGGTATAACGAAGTCCTCAGGACTGGCAGTTAACTTTCATTTTACATATCAAAATTTTGTTATTGCCAAACAGTAAGAAAAGTATGTAAAGATATATAAATTACAATTTTGGGACCTGAATGTTTTACTTCATTGTAACAAGAATTTCTTTCAATCATGTTAATAATAACAGGAGTGCACTTTACACAGACCATACACCCACATTTGATTAAACAACCAGCATTATGAACAGATTTAAAAGGTAAAGCTCTCTCAAACATACGACATGACTGATCTTCAAACATTCAGTGAAGAAAATATAATCTAAAGGGTAGAAATGTTACATTTACAGTGTAATTCCATTGAATAAATTGTCATAGAACACAAAAGGGATCAAGGAGAAATCCACACTGATACACATATCTATGTACATACACAACATTGTAACTAAATGCTCTCAATACACACATTGAAGCTTACGTCTACTGAGCAAAAACACATTTTCAAAGTCTTTTCTTCACACTAAATGGGACAAAGGGAAGGAAAGAGGAATGACTCAACACACCCTTTGTCTGCTGTGAGAAATACAAGATCTATCAGCACTGAAAAATTCATCTTTGAATGCTTTTAAGAACAAAGTTAATGGCTTTCAAGTCTACCACTGTCACAGTAGAGCATCTGTATAGAGTATAATTTGATGTAATGCCTGAGATATCACAATGCTAAAGACTTTAATGATGAAATCTTAAAGGTCCAATGTACTGTACTGTATCACATGCGGTAAAATGAAGAACAAGCAAAAGGCTCTGATTAACTTCCTCAGGTAAATGTATTCACTTTGCCTTGACATTGCTCACAAATAGACCTCATGTCCTAAACAGGTTAACGCAATGTAAATGGCACACACCATTAATTTTTCACACTTGAATAAGAGGCAGGTTGAAACTTGAGATGGAGGGGGGGGGGGGGGGGGGAAGCGAGCAATACAATATGTTATAGTACGACTATGAATACAGAGCTAGGAAATGTACCATCCAGTACGGCCCCAACAGAGAGTGGTTCATAAGTATTCATATTCATGTACATTAGTGAGCCTTACAAATGCAATGTGAACACTACAACGATGCTAATTACAAAAAAAAAAAAAAAAATGGTGTTCTGCATATGCATAGGACAGGTGTTTCCATAGTCCAGCCCAGAAGGCTGCATTGTCCTAGCATTCATGTTGCAGATCTAAAGCTCGCTATTGTTGGTTTGGGTTAGGTGTAAGCCTGTCTGAAGAAAATCTAGAATGCGCAAAATATAAACATGGTAACTCAGGACAATTCTCAAAAGAAGTTGTTGGATGTTTGGCACATTTGACACTACAAATACATCAATGACAGAATAACAACTTGCTAGTGGGAATAAAAATGCAATCTGAAGCTGAATATTCGTTTGATGCAAAATAACATATTTTCTAGGTATTGAATCACGTATCGTTGCTGGGATGAAAAGACCTTGCACCTCAAATTTGGGAGAAAGTCACTTTTTAGGACTATTATCTTCAGATAATCAGTTACGTGACGTCATGTGATGGTCCAAATCCTAGCTCTGTCTTATCCCAAAAATGAAGGAAAGGTGATCCCATTTGTTACAGTGCTGTCTTTGGCTGTTATGCTTTTTCGTTCTCATGAAACATTTGACATTATTGAGATACAATGTTTTGTCACACCGACAAGATCAATAGTGATATTACATACACATTGCAATCATATCGAGACAATAATGTTGATAACCACAAACTGTTTGGAGGTTTTGAAGTAAGTTGACTGCTATGAGTAAAAATCATTACATTATGAGTGTCCCCTTAACTGAACAGAATACCCCGCCACCATTTCATGAAAACTGTCGGCCCTGACAAGTTGTCACTCTCTGACAATTACCATAGCAACAGTCAGTAACCAGAGGTTCTCAGCCAATCAAAACCAAGGATTTTACTGAAATTGTCAGAGACTGACAGCTTTCATGAAATTGTGCCCAGATGCTCACGAAGAAAAAAAATCACAGTAGTTACTAGTGCTAGCATGCTACATTTAAACCATATTCCTGAACATCAGAAGTGTAAGCCATCCAGTATGTACCTAGAACATACAGGGTTACCTCCTCCATTTACAACAACATCAACAACAAAAAACTTACTTTATCACCATGATTACTAGTACTTACCTGTTGTACTATAAACTAATAATACCAAATAATACATTTTGCTGTGGGGAGTCACATGATTTCAAATAAGCCTGGGATCCTAGAGTCAGGGACAAACTGAAGGTAAACACAAAGAAGACTGGGAAATCTGAGCAATACTGTGTGTGAACAAAACAGTCAAATTTGACTTTGCCGCATCGTCTTTTCATTCAAGGTTCTGATGCAATAACTGCAGGGCTGCCAACATTCACAGATCAAAATTAGGGAGGATCGAAAGAGCAATCAAAGAGATAGTAGTGTAGTGCAAACATCTTTACAGGCAAAACTACTTCCTAAATCAAGGCAGTTGTTATCATTCATTGTGAGAAGATATATTTAAGCTTGCAGGGAGCTGTCTGCAGAATTTCAGAGATATGACAGCTCCGTGATTAAGGTACAGACTGATCACAGTACTTTCAGTATCATCTATTATCAGAACTTGACAGTAACTTCTTCTTCTGGTGGCCCATTTGGGCCACTAAAATATCGGGATCTGAAATTTTTGTGATCCCCCAAAAAAGGCATGTGGTGGCCCAAAATAAATGGAAATATGAAAATTCATTTTGAATTTTAGATGCCCAATTGGGCCACCAAAAGATAACCTTTTCAGAAATTTGGTGGTCCTACATCAACTTTTAGTGGCCCCGGGACACCGCTAATGTAAAATCCTGATTATGATGCCAGGGGCCTACACACATTAGATGATAAGAGTCATGGTCCTGCTGGCAATGATAGAATTTCCCTTTGGCCAGGGAAAAGTGCTTTGGTAACACTCTCAGAAGAGCATGTTCTAAGATTCCTCCAACTTAAGTAACACTGACACTGTTGTCAAGAGTATCACAGAAGTTTTTTGTATCTTAGACGTATATTTCTACTTTTGAAAGACACTGAGAAATCCTGAAATGTGCCACAGGAATGTAAAACCTTCCCTGCATAGAGTTTGAATTGAAAAGCAGCATGACGTCTCTACCTTCGCTCTGACAATACGAAGCGTATTGAATGACCTTGCCCATTACCTTATCCACATACAAGAATGATAGCAAACAAATTAACAAATTGATGTACCTGAGCACACAAATATCTCATATCAATTTGTTACACTATCATTCATAACATACTGCAAACTCTTGTTCTTTATAGTGTGATACAACTGTATTACATCTCAATCATGTCCAACCTTTTTTACCTTTCTTAAGTGTCCTCTTTTGACAATCTAACATGTGAAAATGTCCAGCATACCAGCCTTCCTTTCAAATTGTATTGTTCACAAACACTTCAGTTTTCTTCTTGCCATCAAGTTTCCATGTATCCCTTTTCTGCCTTGGTCCTTCATCAGTATAAAAAAGATAATGTCTGCAAAAGTCTGTTGGCATCTCAACAGCCGTTTGTTTCCTCAGGCTGCGAGGCAAGACCATACCTGGTTAACTTCCAAAAGTTTGGCTGCAAAAACATCACTCCCTCTAGTCATCGTCGCTATCGCTTATGCAGTTGTTTCGTTGAAAACGGCTGGGCGATGATGATGATGCGGCTGGTTCGTCATCTCCCTCCTCATCTTCATCCTCCTCCTCCTCCTCCTCTTCTCTCTCTTCTTGTTCGTCTCCCCCATCATCCATCTCTTCATCTTTATCCTCCGCTCTCAGAGATTGGCTTGATGAGGAGCTCCCTGCAGTCTCCGTCCTGCATACATTTTAAATCATCAACATGAAAAGGAAATTGTCACCTCCTGATAACAACATAATAGTATAACACGAACAAAAAGAACACAGGCAAGACAAAACAAACTAAAATGCAGAAAAACTTATTTGTAATCTATTTTTTCAATGCCTATTAAAATTGCTAAAAAAATAAACTCACAGAGATATACATTGTATATCAAGATTAAAGATTATGTGAAAAGGTGTTTATTTCTTTCTAAGGGAAATAAAAACAAGGATGGATGTTTGAGAAAGTAAGACAGTGCTAACTAGTATAAGAAAAGAAACTTTCACTAGTGCTTCAGCCATTGAACGCTTTCTATCTTTACAACATACAGAATAACACTTGTGAATCTGTGATCGTGATCCATATACATAGATGATTGTGCTGTAGTACCCTATACATTTTATTGATATGCGAACTCTTACAAACAACGAGGATCTGAAAACCATGACAGTCATCTTGCAGTATCAAGTAACTCACCATATCAGGGAACAAGAAATAAAGAGTTGGGATCACCTTGTTGTAAGAGGGTTGTAATATATCCAACCTCTTTCAACAAGGTTCCATTGTAATTCATGAGCAGGACATCCATGAACTTCATTTTGATCCTTGACTTCAGATATTTATTCATTTTTTTCTTTTTAACCATAATCTACTCAGTTATACCATCATGCTCCATTCCATGTTCAAAGCTTAAACAAATCATATTTTGTACATCACATTCTTCACGAGGCAAATAGGCTTTGACTTTGATCCTATTACAGATGACCTGAGAATTATTTGATGTACATGTATTCCCTTGTCACACTACTAAACATCATATCCCAAATACATGAGGCATTTTACATTATAACAGATTTAAACCTCTAGGCACACCTTATCCCCCTTTCCATGGCTGGATTTTCCTTAAAATGTCAGTTAGTCACCATGATATAAAAAAGCTTTCAAGTACTGTAAAAGTGGAAATTTTCGTGGTGCTGAAATTTTTGCATTTTTCTCACAACCAGAAACTAGTGTGAAAATAAAAGCACGCGAATATTTTATGCTTGCTGTATGTTCCAGTAGTTGATGTCTTGATCCTGCGAAATTAAAAATACGCGAAACTCTTCTTACCCGGCCTAGTGCGAAAAATTAGGCGCGCGAAAATATCCACTTTTACAGTAGCTGAATACACACAGTGGAAAAAAAAAAAAAATGTGTGGACTACTAACTGTAGACTACCTGAAACATAATTCTCAAAGAACTTCTTATGGAGAGGCACACAATGAAACTTGCCTGTCTAGATCTTTACTGCTGCTGGGGCCATCTTCAGGGTCCTCATTCTCCTTGCCCGATGATGTCGAAGGCACTTTTGTGAAAAACATGGAGACAGATTTCTGCCAGTCTGGTGTTGGTTGAGGACATACCGTATTCCCACCTCCGTAACGGTCCTTCTTTCCTCCTGTGAGGTCAAAGTAGACGTAGAGTGGCATCAGTATAAGGAAAAGAGAATTATCAAGCTAAAGCTGGAGGAAAATACAGGCCACTCCCATTATAACAAGTTTTTGGAACCAGCAGTTTTCTGCTGGTCTAGAAAAAAAAAAATCTTTTGCAGTGTCCTAGAAAGTACGTACATAAGTCAAGTCCACAATCATGCAATGCATGTATTGTATATTGAAATGCTACAAAAATGATGGGTCATACACAGCAAATTTTGCAATTAGATAAAAGTGCCAAATATTAGCAATCCCCCTTCTAGCCAGTGGGAACTGAAAAAAAAAATAGTTGGGAACATGAAAGGTAAGAACCCTGGACAAGCACAGTGGGTTGGCTCATAAAATGAAAGTACATGTACTCCTCCTAAGTAGAAGTAATGGTAAACAAACAATTCTGACAAACAATACTTTGGGCTTTGCAGTGAAACAAGTTGTGAGGAACCTCACATGCTTAGTTTAGTCTACTGAAGTTTTTAGCAGCACAGCTACTTCAAAGACAATTTCAGGTTACTTAACTGTACATTTGAAATTAATTGCTGCAAATATGATAAAATGATATTTCACTGCATACCAATTATAAACTTATGAAATAAAAGCTTTCATTTCATTGAAAATTCATACAAACTAATTGAGATATGACTGCTCTTTCTTTAGGTTCTATGAATTGTCACAAAATTCACCAGAACACTGAAATATTTATTGAAAAAAATTATTCATAAAACTGTCATTTAAAGGGTGTGTACAGTTCTGGTTGAGGTGAGGATTTAGCTTTTAACATTTAGCGAGATATTCGAAACCACTCTATGAAATGTCAAAGAGCATGCAATTCTAAGGGGTATCAAAAGTTTATTTGATGAAAATCGGTTTTGAAATGGCTGAGTTATCCAAAAACAATGTGAAACAAAGAGATCCCAATAAAAGGCGTGGCCTGTCGCCTTTTATTATTATCATCACTTTTTTGGATATTTCAGCCATTAGAAAACCAATTTTCATTAAATAAACATTGAATCTTTCTTAAAATTACATGCTTCTTCATATTTCATAAGAGGTTTCTCATTATCTCACTTATGAATGTTCAAAACATGAATCCCCACCTCAACCAGTACTGTACAGTCCCTTTAAAGCAATTCCTTGACTCCCTGCTTTTTGTGTAATGGCTCTGTTCTAGGATGCATAAAGTCATAAAGTGGGAGGTACTGTTAAAATGAGTGATGCAATGAGTTTGAATATTGTGATAAATGAAAGTTAGTATGAAAATGAAACAAACTTACAGAAGTAAAGACAAAGTGAACAGGCCTTAATAAGTATGGTTTAAAAATGCATAAATCATACTTGTCTCTGTCACACAAACTGTGTGATAAGTTTGAACTCTGCATACAAAGTGTTTGTCCTTTGTACACGTTGTAAATGAAAGATGTTATTTTGCATCATTATGACTGTAATCCTTTAAAAGACTGACACAAACCTGATTTGGGAGAACTCAACGAAGATCCTCCAGTAGGCGCCAAGGCCTTTCTTGGTGCCTTTGCTGCAACAGCTGAAACAGAAAAATTCAACACAAAATTGCTGTGACAAATTTTGAAATGTGTAAAACAAACAAAAAACAAAAAAACAAAAAAGAGAATATCTCTCATCAGGACAGTGCTAGGCCAGGCTAATGTTATTTGGAGGATCACTTAGACATATACAAATTCACCTACACATAGGTCACTGATATATCCTTGTTTGTGACTGGCCAATGTGCTGACATTCATGTTTAAGGATTAAGTAAGCCATTTGCTTATCTGTGCAACATTTATGTGTTTTGAAAGCAAACTCTAAAAACATAGTATGGCTATAATATACACTGTATGCAAAGATATACATTGTAATCAATTGAAGTCATGGATTTTATCAAGTACATAAATTATGTGCATATTTGTCTACTTGTGCATTTTAATGATATTTGTACAGGTAATACTCATTCCTTCTAAATTATTAAGTACATTGCAATTGTATTGACAACAGTAAAACATTGGCTGTACCCTGGTACACACATGTATGTACAAACTTAAGAATCACTACCCAGTACTATCAGTCAACATCCCCCCATTTATTTATCTACTTATTGTTTTCTTTTAGAGCTGTATACAAATTCATGTTAATGAGTAGTGCCAGGAGTATTTGCTTGGTTGTACACTGTTAAATGCATGTCTCACATGTACAACTTACATTACTATTGCGACACCTAGTGTACACGGCATCTTCGCTATATTTTTATTTCAGGTGACCAAATACGTGTGTCACACACAAAGCGCACTGCTATAGCTTCTGACCATCCGAGCATTGAGAATTTAGGGTTTCTGGGACGAACACTGAACTAGGGCTTTCTATAGCTCAGACGGTAGAGCACCGGGCTTGCATCCAGAGGTCTCGGGTTTGAATCCCGATGGAATCCCATTTTCTTTGCTCAATTTTTCAATAATAAATTACATTCATTTCTGGTCAGTTTTCCTCTGCTTCTGCTTGTTACATACTCAAAAAGCTGCATCACTTCGGTGATCCCTCGCATTTATCCCCAAGTTAAATTATCCTTCAGGTTTATGTCACGTTTAAGTGCGTGCATGTGTGTCACACACAAAGCGCACTGCTATAGCTTCTGACCATCTGAGATTGTAAGCATTGAGAATTTAGGGTTTCTGGGACAAACACTGAACTAGGGCTTTCTATAGCTCAGTCGGTAGAGCACCAGGCTACCATCATCCGGAGGTCTCGGGTTCAAATCCCTATGGAATCCCATTTTCTTTGCTCAATTTTTCAATTACATTTTTATTTTTGCAAATTTCACAAGCTGGGTGTTATTCGCGAATCTAAAAACTCTCATCCCAACATGACTGTGTCATGCAACATGCATTCATGCATACATGTTTATTTCTCCATTCATTATTGTTCTCCACAATTATCAATTTAACCACACATAAAATTGTCAGAAGTTTCAATTTGCGAAAAATTAGACTTGCTGAATGCAAGTCTGGCATGCAATATGGCATACCGGTCTCACAGTATTACAATTGTACAATTTGTACATGTACTTTCACACCCAAAAATGTATACAAACATGTACTTGCAGATCATTTGTATTGAAAGCCATCACATAAAGCAAATGGAATCGAAATTGGGTTAGAAATGGCGAAGGAGTAGCATTTTGTAGCCAATGTACAATATAGGTCAAAAATCAAGGTCAAAGGTCAAAGAAGACAAAGGTCAAAATTCTGTGTAGAAGTTTTGAAGCCCTCACCTAGTGCTATCACATAAAGCAAACGGAATCGAAATCGGGTTAGAAATGGCGAAGGAGTAGCATTCTGTAGCAAAATGCACAAAATAGGTCAAAAATCAAGGTCAAAGGTCAAAGAAGTCAAAGGTCAAAATTCTGTGTTGAAGTTTTGAAGCCCTCAACTAGTGCCATCATATAAAGCAAACGGAATCGAAATCGGGTTAAAAATGGCGAAGGAGTAGCATTTCGTAGCAAAATGTACAATATAGGTCAAAAATCAAGGTCAAAGGTCAAAGAAGTCAAAGGTCAAAATTCTGTGTAGAAGTTTTGAAGCCCTCACCTAGTGCCATCACATAAAGCAAACGGAATCGAAATCGGGTTAGAAATGGCAAAGGAGTAGCATTTTGTAGCAAAATGTACAATATAGGTCAAAAAATCAAGGTCAAAGGTCAAAGAAGTCAAAGGTCAAAATTCTGTGTAGAAGTTTTGAAGCCCTCACCTAGTGCCATCACATAAAGCAAACGGAATCGAAATCGGGTTAGAAATGGCGAAGGAGTAGCATTTTGTAGCAAAATGTACAATATAGGTCAAAGGTCAAGGTCAAAGGTCACGACTGAAATTCTGTGTAGAAGTTTCAAAGCTCCCATGTAGTGCTATCATATAAAGCAAACAGAATCAAAATTGGCTCATAAATGAGAGAGAAGTAGCAAATTGAAGATTTTGATCACACACGGACGCACACACGGACACACGGACGGACGGACGGACGGACACACGGACGGACGGACGGACGGACACACGGACACACACACGTACGGAGCCCGTTTCATAGTCCTCTGCTCAAACTCGTTCGGCGGGGACAAAAATGGGGACTGCACTGAAGCAAGTAAGTAAAATTTAGTTAACATCATAATCAACATATTGGGGGTAATGCATGGTTGTGTGTACTTTTCCTTTTGTCATCAGCGGTTAGTAAGGGATATCAACTACTGGGAGTTATAAAGAGAACTTTCTCACAACTAGACAAGACAACTCTACCAACTTTGTTCAAGACCCTAATTCGACCACACCTAGAATATGGGAGTGTTCTATGGCACAACAGGTACAAAGAAGATGCAATGAAAATTGAAAGAGTCCAGCGGAAGGCAACCAAATTGGTTCGCGAAATCAAGGACCTCCCATACCAAGAAAGACTTAAGCATCTGAATATGTACTCTCTGTTCTACAGAAGAAGAAGAGGAGACATGATTGCTGTTCATCAAATCATGCATGGACTTCTCAACATCTCACAGGACCACTTCTTCTCCCAACCTACAAGTAGAACCACAAGAGGGCACTGTTTCAAGATCCAGAGAGAACATTGCAGATTGGATGTTCGAAGCAAGTCTTTCAGCAAACGTATAATACAGGACTGGAACAGCTTGCCGGAACATATAGTGGTCTTGCCAACAACTGAAAAATTTAAAAGATATATTGACAAATATTGGTGGGAGCATCATTTTGATCTCCCATGACTCCACTCCTGCGCATGTCGTACTCTGTCGTACTCAGTTAAGTACAGGCCAAACAAGAAGCAGTGATCGGGAATTACAGGCCAACGCCTTCTTCCTGTACCAGAGGATGATGATGATGATGATGATGATGATGATGATGATGATGGGTAAGGTTACCCATATTTGGTCACCTACCAGAATTTGGTCACTTATCACTAATCACAAGCCAGCAAGTTCTTTTGTCACAACACACGCAAATCACATTATTTTACATACTGACATGGCATTATCGTTCACGACAGGAAAGCCCCTTAACACTAGTAACTTAGTCACCTCCAAAAATCCATCAAAAATCCCAAATTTCATCATCAGAAATGCAGAATCAGCACAACTTTTCCAAAGCGCACACGAATTAAGTCCAGTGTTAAGATTAATAAGAATTAGGGTCACTGAAAAAGCACTAAAAATCAAGAAATATACCCTTCTCTTGGCATTTGTGAGATTTTTTGTTTATTGCAAGCTCAGCTCAGAGAGGGTGAATCTTTGACAATAATGTCATACCAGTGATTACCAGTAATGACAGTTTAATAATAAAATATATCAGATGTGAGACTAGATTGATGAGAAGTGAAGAGGCGCCCTCATGAGCACTGGCACTGCGGTGAGGAAGACTCGCGAGTACCCCAGAGGTGCTCATGAGGGGGAGAGCGCCTTATTGTGAGACGGAGCCCCCCTCATGAACGGATTTCCCGGATTGGGGTAGGGTCATCATCAGTGGTCATAAACTCATAGAGTCATATGTTCCTAAACAAGACTTCACAGGATGCGCTGACCTACGTATGTCAGGGCTGCCAACTCTCACGCATTGAGCGTGAGACTCACGCATTTTGGTCCTTTCTCCCTCTAAAACTTTATTTCATTTGTATGCATTTCTATTGATCTCACTCATTTTGACTCCTAAATTATTGTTTATAGCATTTTTATTGGCCTGCTGAGTCTCAGTCACTCTCATCTCACTCTCAACTAGTTTCCAGCATTGGCTGCCCTGCTGCCCTGCCTATGTGTACATATAACAACAGTGTAACACGAGCATCGTGAGATTTGTTTTGTTTTTTAGCTTTAGGCGTTGCAGTCATTGTTTGTTTGTTCATTCATTACAGCTGTGATACAATGATCATGTCATCATTACCAACATTACATAAATCACCCGGCCCTATAAGAAACTAGACTCTAGACCTCTAGCTATGGCAACCGACATATATCCGGGTCTAGTGGGACTACAGCCAGGATAAGCAAGCAGACAGTGGCAAGAACATGATTTCATATTCTGCAATTCTTACCTTTCCTTGCCGAATTATCTGCCTTTGTTCTGACCATGATGTATCTTGAAGATGCGGAACTGATTTAGAAGATGAGGTGCGGTACTTGTTTGATAGGTAAGCAGCAAATGTGCAAAGCAACGCCGTTTGCAGTCGATATTCGGTAGTGAATGAAGTGGCAACAAGTTACTGCGTAGAATACATAGAGCTATACATGCACTAGACTATGCACGGCCACGGACGTACACACACAGGAAGACTTTGGCGCGCGGACCCCTTTGATCTTGTGAATTTCCCGCGTTTCGGTCAAACACTGACGCGTTGGCACAGTCTCTTATCCAGTCGTCAAATTGAAATATAAGCTTGTACATATACTTGTAGTTCTAAAAAAAAATCGCATCTATAAAAGTTTAAGCATTAACTGTTAGTAGGCGATATCGAAAATTTTCATAATTACAATAAAAAATAAAGAAAAGGAAAAAAAAAACCGTATATTAATATGTGGGAACATACGTTTACATTAACAAGAAGAATTTTTAATGATCAATGTACCGGTAACTCTATTTGGCACGAAATCTGAGCAAGCACATTCATCATTACTATCAGTAGGCCTAATCATGTAAAATATCGTAGCAGTCAGTACCGGTACATAATGTCTGTCTTGCAACATTGTACATCGACCTAGAGCGCCCCCCCCCCCCCCCATTTTTTTTTTTTTTTTTTTGAAATTAATAAAAGCGTATACCGGTATGTCAACATGTCCTCTTTTTTTTTATTATCAATAAAGACATGATTACAACATGTAAGCTATTTTTTTCCATACATTTTAAAGGACGAGTCCACCCTCATAGGCGATGTAGATTGAATGAATGCAGCAATATTGATAGAACACAACAGTGAGATTTTGAGGAAAATCATACAATCCATTCAAAAGTGAAGAAATTTTTACGTTTCTGCTTAGTCAATGCTAGATGAGAAGACTACTACAGCTTGTGATGTCACATTATATGTCTACCATGGTAGAAATCAACATACATGTACTTAGTATTACTCTCACTTTTCTTGCATGATAAAAGAACGTTTGACTTGCCTCTCTCAGAAGGCAGGGGGAATTAACCTAAACATATGTCAACGACAAGTCGAGAAAATATGCACTTTTTTCAAAAAATAAAATTTTGTGAAATTCTCTTTATATTTTCCTTATATTGTTCTACGTGTGTGACATTACCGAATACACTGTGTAGTATAGTCTTCTCATCCAGCAGTGACTGCACATATACAGAGACTTGAAAATTTCATAACTTATGAACAGATTGTCTGTTTTTCCTCAAAAATTTCACTGATATGTTGAATTCTACTAATATTGCTGCATTCACTCATATCCACATTTATATGAAGGTGGACTTGTACTTTGAATAGGCCCTACCAACACCAGGGCCCCATTTTATAAAAGATGTTGGGATAGCCACTCGTGCTGGAATGGCAACTTCCACTAGCAACGACCAATCAAGAAGCTGAATTCTTGTCATTTCCATATGGCATTAATTGCCATTCCATTAAAGGACAAGTCCACCTTCATATACACGTGGGTTGAGTGAATGATCAATATTGGTAGAACACATCAGTGAAAGTTTGAAGAAAATCAGACAATCCGTTCAAAAGTTATGAATTCTTAAAGTATCTGTGCAGTCACCGCTGGATGAGAAGACTACTACAGTGTATGACGTCACATGCGTACAACAATATAAGGAAAATATAGAGAATTTCACAACATTTTGCTTTTTGAAAAAAGTGTACAGTATGTCCTCAAAAATATTACAACCAGATTTTCGCATTGATAACACCCAATATGACTAAACTGTCTGAATGCTACTTCAGAGTCTTGAAATATAACATTTCAGCTCTATTTTGCAGAAAACCCCATTCAATTTGGATAAGCGGTCACAGAGAAATGTGGATTGTTGTAAAGCATGTCATGAGTCTGATTCTTCCAAGTTTAGCACTTCAATGCTCTTGTGTGTGAATACAATAGACAGAACTTGGAGGGAAGAGATTTCGGACATCCTCTACAAAACTCCTTTCTCTTTGACTACTGAAGCAAATCGAATGGGGTTCTCTGTAAGATGTGGGCAATGAGTTATAGTTTCATACCCTGAATTTGTGTTTAGATTGATTCACTATTTTTAAAGATATCATTGCGGAGGGTCCCGTGGTAATTTTTTTGCGGTACATACGGTACATATCCTTGACTTATCACCGAAGTATGATAAGGGTAAAATTATTCCCCTTTGAATTCTTAAAGAGGGAAGTCAAGTGTCCTTTTATTATGCAAGAAAGTGAAGATATGTCGCATTTTCTTTATATTTTCTTTATATCCTTGCACACATGTGACATCACAAACCGTAGTAGTCTTCTCATCCAGCAGAGACTGCGCAGAAACTTCAAGAATTCATTACTTTTGAAGAAATTTTCCGGTTGTCCTCAAACTATTTTCACTGATGTGTTCTATTGCTATTGCTGTTTTCACTCAATCCACATGTCTATGAAGGTGGAGTTGTCAAGTGAGCATTGCTATTATATCATATTATGAAATGGAGCCCAGAACTGAATTAAACTGAATTGACTGGAAATGTTTCCTCTGTTCTCAACTACCACAATTTTTATAGTCACATGATTAGTAATGCTGCTGGAACCAAGAAAGAAATACATTGAAGGCAAGTATATGTAGTGTTGTGAGAATTATTGTCACAATCAATATGCTTTATTACACAGTTGGACGGAAAGTGAGTTTAACATGGTTTACTCCATCAATCACATGGAAGAGAACATATTCTGCATGTACGCATGTA
Organism: Diadema antillarum; assembly: GCF_040938485.1. Taxonomy (NCBI): domain Eukaryota; kingdom Metazoa; phylum Echinodermata; class Echinoidea; order Diadematoida; family Diadematidae; genus Diadema; species Diadema antillarum. Next base: position 1,935,000 of record NW_027270928.1, on the reverse strand, counting down.
TACATGAAAGTTTACCAGAGTGCAAATCAGTTTGAAATAATTGCTCTTACAGTGCTACACGTTTCCAGACAAATACAACCCCATTTCACAAACATTTACATATGGAATTGTGTTTATTTGTCTGCATTGTTTGTTTGTTTTTGTTTGTTTGGTTTTTTTTTTTGTTTCAGCACATTTATGAACATTTAAAATGAGGAGAAAATCACATCCAGGTTGGAAGCTTTTCTTCAAAGTAAAATTTGATGAAATAGGCCTATGTGATAATTGATCTGCATATCAATGAATGACAAACTCTAAAAAATTAATTCTTCACACACACACACACACACACACACACACACACACATACACCTGCACAGATATACAGATTGACATTGGCTACAAAAGTTAATAGCATGTGTAAATGCTGTAAATTATCACTACCAGTACTTTTGACTCTGATTGTATTTGCCTGAAGTTTTACACCTCAAGATGCTACACTGTAAACAAATAGAAAAAATAAAAATAAAGGAAGCAAAGATTCACAGAAAACAGTGTTTGTGACCTGTCACCACCAACAGCCTGATAAATAATCAAACATTACTTTATCGACTTTGGAACTTTCTAAATGGTTCCGATTCTATGCCCACCATTATCATGATTTGCCCCAAATTATCCTATCTCCTAACTGAGGTGGTCATAGAGCAATCATGATACACATACACATGCTTGTTCCAGATTTTTAGACATACCCCCTATAAGGATAGAAATTGGTTAGCAGGCTTTTGGAAGGGATGTCATCCCCATCACACCTTTTTGGAAGGGAAGCTAGCAAAGCAGTGTGCCTTATGTACATGCAGTATATGTGGCAAAATATCCTGCGAAAAGAAGGCCAGCCAGGCATGCTTTGCAGCAAAACATGCACAGTACATACATTTGGGGAAATTGAATCAAACAACAAGAGGCCGCACTATCCCTACTTTGAATTTTTCGGGGGTTTAAAACTTACCCTATTTGGGAAACTTTTTCAGGACTGTTTGCAAAAGATTTGAAAGATTTGAAAACTACCCCTAATTGAAATATATTTTGGGAAAAAAATCCTAAAAGGGTGCCTTTTTTGACAATATTTGAGTTTTTAAAACATACCCCTTTTCCTGAAAAATTGTGAACATGCACGCAGTACAGATGACCAACTGATTGTATTGTATTTCTACAAACTTCCAACAAAAATGGTAAAATATGGTAAAAAATTGACCATCATCACAATACAGTCTTAAAGGACCTATCAGCTTTGCAGTTCAAATGTAAAGAAGCACACAGAAAAGTTATCTACTTTATTGCAGTAGGGCAATTTAAGGCTGTCATAATTACAAGTTTTGAAAATGTCAAGTTTTATATTTTCAAACAAATCTTACAGTTTGGAATTCAGATAGGTTGTATCTATGCCATCAAACATTGACAAAATACCATTTTCAGCTATTATTACCTTACTTTGCCATTTGTCAGCTTTTTATGTCAGCAACTTTAATCACATCAGTTTCCTTATAATGCCCACTGTCATACAACACAACACCATCAAATACAGGTATTGTATGAAGTCAGTCTTGTGTTACTAACTTACAAACAGTATCATATGGTAAAAGTGGAGATTTTCTCATGAGTAATTTTGGGCGCTTGTCCAGACAAGATGAATTTCATGTTTTTAATTTCGCGGAATCTAGACATTAATTACAGGAACATATGGCGAGCAAAAAATATGTATAAGCTTTTATTTTTGCAGTAGTTTCTGGTTGCATGAAATGCGCAAAAATTTCTACACTGCGAAAATTTCCACTTTAACAATACATTTTTGCATGTGAAGATAAGACCACAGGTTCCTTAAAACTCTTAGATTGGTAAACAAGTAAAGTTTATGACTTTCACTGTCAATACACTAATGACAAAGCTTTCATCAAATATTATATCATGAAATACTGATCTCCAGCTAGTCAAAGGAAAAGGGAGATCAAAGAAAGAAAAAAAATATATATCTGAATCAATGATTGAGAGTGGTTTTAAATCTCTTCAGATCACTATAAATATGCTTGTAGTTATTGAAAGAGTTATGTATTTCCTCTAAGAGAAATGTTGCAGCTTTCATCCGACTCATGAACAATTGGCTTTGTAACATTAATCATTTTCAGCATAATTAGAGTGTTTTCTACAAATCATGAAGTCCTGTTTCTTTTTTTGCTTTCTTTCTTTCTTTTCAAGGTTCAGCTGTTTATTTCATGCAAAATTCACACGGAAAAACTCGCCAAGAAATATGCATTGTATCTCATTCTAACAGAGCCAGAATGAATAAATGATTTCCAGAATTATCTGTTTTTATGTCACATCAAATAGAAATGAAAAGTGATTTGCTTTCTATCAAAAAGTTATTATCACTTTAGAATGCCATACATGTAATTTCTTTTTGTCTACGTTTAACATAGTACTTATGCCAGTCTGCAGTGCACCTTCCAAGATAAACACTTTTCTATGCCAGCACAAATAATGATGACTGCAGCGAAACTTAGCCAGATCAGTACAAGATAATAAAGTCAAAGGTGGTATCATAATATAATTGCTGAGAAAACATAGCAAAGAGCACCGTTTTGAATTTCATGAATCATACAGCCTCGCACCACTATCTTTTAATGGATGCTCAGAAGACAATAGCTTTGGAAAAAAAGACAACAACCCACAATATGTTGGTTTCTATCATTTTTCATGTATTTCCAAAGCCTTGCTTTTCTTTGAACATAAGCCATGAATGTAATTAAAAGTTTTGCTACGATTATCACAATAAGATCAAACCTTACATCATATTGAGCATCAGATTTATTGACATAAAATTTTATCTAAAAAATACAAATGCAAAAATTCTTCACGTCTCATGAAACAACATCCAAATCGATACTTTTGGGAATATGTTGTCTCAAACAAGTTGACTATTTGGGTCTTATTTTCTAATCTTCATGAGAAAGGTTCACAGTGTTCATATTCATCTATTTGGAACCAAGCTAACTAGCCATTTTCTTGTAAAATTAACTTCCCAACAAATTACATTTCCATAAACACATCAGTAACACACAAATTCTCTTTCTATAAGATCATGTACAAGTATGCACTCTTGGATATTTTGTTCACATATTCTATACCCACAACATTTTATCACAGAACACACAGTCACAACATAATTTGGAAAATCTATCAAAGTTCTCTTTTTATTCAAAGCATTTGGACTCATCATACATCTTTGGCATATTAATTCTTTTGTGTGGATGGATGTTCACTGATAGAGGCTGATAGATGGTGTGGATGATCAAGATGATATATGAGCACCACTTTGTACAATTTTAAAATTGACAAAATTTACATTTATAAGGAATAAAGCAATGTTGCACAAACATTTGTCTAATTCCAGCTACATGTATGTGTGTGTGTGTGAAGCTTGCACCATAGCTACAGCAATTTCTCTTTGGACTCAAAACTTGTAAAAATCCGGAAGAATGTGACAGATAGCAGTAAATAAACAAACATATAGCCTCACACACAGTGGACGGATGGCATTTGGAGAAACATCATTTACATACAAGACTAGAATGCAAAATCTGACAAGCATTTTTTAGTCTACAACACTAATGTGTTTGGAATTGTTGCAATATATGGACTTAAAACCAGTGAGAGAAGAAATATTTAAAGAGGAATTCAAGAACAGTTACAAATTGTCTGATAAGATAAAATCAGGTGAAAATTAAGGAAATCATGAAATTATGAAGTTTCACTCATTTCTATAGAAGTTTTCGTACAATTGATATGAATATGCAAATGAGTGAGCTAATGATGTCATCACATCACAAGTTTCTATTGATCTTGTAAAAAGAAATATAAAAATGTAATGTTTCTGTTATTAAAGGGTAAACAATGGTATTATTCCTGGTTTAAATAACATAAGAATATTAATCACTTAGATATATCAGGATTTGAGACTGGGGCATGATTACGTTTGAATGAAAAACTGGAAATGTCAACATTTTATGTACAAATTATATGACAAGTTGTGAGGGGATGACATCATCACTTTGCTATTTGCATATTCATATCGACTGTTCAAGAAGTGTTTCCTGAAAAATTAGCAAAACTTCAAAATGTCATAACTTCCCTATCATATTTTTTCATCTGATATTGATCCATTTTCATTGTCATGCTAGGAAAATTTTATTACTTCTTTTCAGACTAACTTTCAACTGCACTGTAGTTCCCCATTCAGCAGTACCAAAAGAAAAGAATAATTCCATTGAACCTATCTTGGTTGCTGTTACGGGTGCAATTAATGTACAGTGCTTGATGAAGGATCTGGTAGTGACTGACCATAGCAGCACAGATCAGAAGGCTCTTCTCACCAGGGAGATGTGAGATCTCACCTCACTGGTACCTACCCTGGCACGGTATTCTTATGGTAGTGTAACTGTACGATATTATTCAGACCTGTAGGATGGATCTGGTCACCGTTTCATAAAAGTTGTCAGTCTCTGACAATAGCCATATTGACAGTTAGTGACCAGAGCTTGTCATCCAATCAAAACAAAGGATTTTACTGAAATTGTCAGAGACTGACAACTTGTCAGGGCTGACAACTTTTATGAAATGGTGACCAGATCCATTCCACCGGTCTGAATAACTTTCACGAAACTCAAAAATTTTTTCTGATTCCCCATTAAAGGCTCCCATTCACAAATTGATTGATTGGTATCAAAAATGAGGAATGGACATGTATTTTCTGTTGGCATCTTGTTGTTGCCATTATATACCCATTTCCTTGGGAATGTGTAAGCATTCATCTGTAAGCATCACACTGCATCACTGGGCATTTCATTGTTGACCACTTCTTGCTGTGAGACCTTCAAATAAAGCACACATATGAATAACAAATGAACAGCAAAATGCTTGTCAGAACCAGATCACCATTCAAAAATACAAAAAGGTGCAGTCTATGTTCTTTGGTAAGTGCTGAAACCATTAGTAAACAAATACATCTATCAGCAAACATAGTCATATCCAGTGGGTGAAATGATTTGCCTTTTAATCAAATCATTGGAATGTTAAATAAAACACTTCACAGGAGTAGTCAGTTCAGCAGCCTTTTCATCGAGAAGATACTTTTTAACCATACATTGTGGGCCACGTGTAAAACTGGGGTAAAGTTTCACACACTCATAATTCCATTACAGCTTGAGTATGATACCTCAGTCTGTTTTTATTTGCATCTTCAGTTCTTTTCTCCCCAGGACAGCTGCAATGCGATGTCTGCTGTCTGCCAGGCTGCCCCCACCACCTCCTCCTCCTCCCCGAGTCACTGGTGACTTGGTCATGGTGAAACTGGCTGTGCGCTCACTTTGGGGTGTGTTACCACTGCTGTTCTTCCTCTTACCAACACTGGGTCCTCCAGGGGGGTTTGACTTTGGGCTGGAGGGGTGCATGGGGACCTGTGATGAGGGGGAGGAGGGGAATCTATGGCTGCTCTCCCGCCCGCAGCTGTTGTTGGCGATCTCCGAGCCACGGTGGTGTACCAGGAGTTGCTCCTTGGCTCTGCTGAGGGCCTCCGTCAACTCATAACGCTCCTCACATTCACGGTGGACTGTTTCCTGCAGAAATGCAATCTGTGATACAGAAAGACCATGGCACAAGTTCAAACATTAGTTTTGTCAGATATCACCCAAATATCCTTGGATAATTAGTAAATGGCACAACTAGTAATGAATAATTCATTTATTAGCTAGGGTAATGGGGTAGAGGGTGAACATCCCAGAATTGAAAAGTATATGCATATACTAAATTAATTACCTAATCAAAACTTAAAGGCTTGTTCACAACTGGTCAATATCAACAGAAAGGAAAATAATATAGTGAAAATTCTGGATGTGAAAAATATCTGCAAACGCTGAACATCATTCCATTTTAATGATTACAAGACATGGAATTATCAATGACATAAACATCATATTTAAAAGTAGATGCTGAAATCCAGCATTAAGATTACATATTTAACAGGTACATCTGTGTTTAGATATGGATCTCTGTTGTGCTGTAGAGGACCTGGTTAAATGCTGCATTGACATACAAACATGTTCTACATCCGTCTCACTCACAAAAGCTGCATGATGACTCTGCACCTATCTTATAATGCAAAACAACATAACAACAAGCCAATCTGCATATCGAAAATGTCATCGACTGGAGAAAATGGATGAACTAGTATTTCATGCATGGCATTCTGCTCTATGATGTTTAAAAGACAAGAACAAAAAAGGGACTTAAGATAATCTTTGAATTAAGATCAACTTACACATCATGGCATGCCATTAGTTTCCCTGTTCAGTTTAAATTGATACTATTACAATCCACTTCCAATTGTTATCAAAATTCATAGAAAATTTCCTTTGTCATTTATTCTACGTTAATGGCTGCATGAAAATACCTCCACAATTTTCAGTTTTGGAAATCAGAATATCATTGTAGACAAACACAGCATACCATCATTTTCATGTTGATCCTAACTTTTAAGATCGACTCTTTGTGAAACACTCCCAGGGGTGTAAAAACGCTCTCAATTTTTTTAATCCAAAACAATTTTGTTCCTTCAAACACACTCATCCTTTGACTAGCTGGAGATCAGTATTTCATGGTGTACAATTTGGTGAAAGCCCTGTCACCGATGTAAGGACAGAGAAATTCATAAACTTTGCATGTTCAGCATCTTAAATCCTTTGCGAAACACCCCCTAGGATCCATAGAGTCACATATCCAAAAAAATCCTCACCTCTTCTTTGCTCTGATTCAACTTCCTCTCTAATTCTTTCTTATCTTGCTGCGCTGAGGCGAGATCCTGCTCAGCCTCTCTCAGCTCTGCCTTCACAGTCCGCAGCTCGTCTTCATTCTCCCTGTCTTCTTGTGCTGCAAAATATCCATACATTCACAGCATTTGTCACTTCCTAACATTCTCATGCCACATACTCAGAATGAAGGAATTTGCTGAGATTGTCCATTGTACACACAGTGTCGGCTTGCACAAAATCTATCACTTTGTTTTACTATTCTCAGGAAATAAATGTATTCCCTGTTTTTGAAGAACATACATGAAATGATTGATAATGGCGATACAACTGAAAAACCTAACTCATATTGTGGCGTTTTCCCATTTGTTCACTCTCTCTCTTTCTTTTTTTTTTTCTTGCACAGGCTATCACATACTGCTCAAATCCTCAGTTTCCATAACATGGAGAATCAAATGGAAAGGTCATTTATCAACTCCTTGTAGGTGAAGCACAATGTAGGGACATTGCATATGACAGTACAAAGAACATGTTGAAATACTTTTGTGAAAGTAATGACCATGATACACATAGATTTCATAGCTCATTAATTCATTCATAAACTGCTGCTCGGCATAATAAAAAAGAAGAAATAAAATGTTGCGTCAAGTGGCATTATGCTTGCATTTGCTGATCGAGTGTCAATGCAAAATTAAATGTAGTATCCATTATGTTCATGTGTGGAGTACACGCTCAAAAAGAGTACTGGTATTCTGTCTGCGAAATTTCTCTTTCAAAATCTGATACACACAAGAGCATACTAAGGTAGGTCAGACTATCCAATGACTGAGATGCATCATCATTAAGCTGTTCCATACTGAATTCTGAAGTCCCCACAGACTTAATACACAGACCACCAGGTTCCCATACGGAACGGGTTAATACCTTGATGTTTGTTAAGTTCAGCGACGACCCTCTTCAGACTCTCCACCTCCTCTCTCAAGGCCCTCTCCTGACCTGCAGCCAGCTCCCTGGTCTCACTCAGCTCCCTTTCAACTCCCTCCAGCTTGATCCTCATCGACTCTCGATCTCGCTGGAGACTGCTCTTCAACTATTTTAGGATATAAAAGAAGAGAAGGATGACTAAACTCCATAGAATTTATTGCACATACCCACATGGTAGAAATATCTTGCAAATCTCTACAGCTTTTGCAAGATGGCATCTGGATATCATAAACATAGAATATGACTACCCCTCCTTAATCCTCAGATACAGACCTGAATGTAATTGTCCTGTTTTGACATGATTACAGAGATTTGTTTACACATACACATGCTGGTCTGGCCAGATAATGAACAGGTAAAGTTTCAGTTGCCTTGATCTGTACAAACCATACACTTGCCAAACCTGCCAAAATCATGTAGTCAAGTACTACTGTAAAAGTGGATATTTTCTCGCAATTAATTTTTCACTCTCGCCAGGTAAGATAAGTTTCGCTATTCCGCGGAATCAAGACATCCACTACTAGAACATATGGCAAGCAAAAATATTCAAGTGCTTTTATTTCACGCTAGTTTCTGATTGTGCAAGATGCGCGAACATTTTGACACCGTGAAAATTTCCATGTTTACAGAATACTGTATTAAAATATGGAAACAAATTGAATAGCTGATAGAAAATTCCAGCAATATCAGACTAATGTGAAGAACATTATGACAACTTGGATGTCAGTGTCAAATACAATATCCTGTGTGCATCTTAATATAACCACCAAGGTTGAATGAATCAGATGTCACTTGGATTTCATTCCATGTTTGTTTCAATCAAAGAGTGTCACTCAATCCACTTTATTTTTGATATACATGATTTCCTTTCTCCATGACACTGCACTGAAATGAAATGACAGTAGCATGTTACACACCATACATTAAGATAATTTGTGCCAACTGATTTTCATAAAAATAAATTAACTTCATATGTTTGTCATTTAGTGTGCAAGAAACAAGGGGTGAAATCAATGTGATTTCACTTTTGCTGGACCTTGGTTTGAGATACTTGAATACTTTCATGAATGTTGAATTACTGACTTCTATTTTGGTCAGTATAACCATGACATCTATTTGAATTTGCTTAAACTGAAGTGAACTTTTTTTTTTTTAATGATTTTGTGTCTGAGGCCAATTATAATTCACATAAGTATTGCACTCATTAACAAACTAAGGGTCATCCAATCAAATGAGAACTATTAGGATGATTACCTTAGCTTCAGCACTTTCCAGCTCCTGCTTGTACTTCAGGATCAGTTCATCATGTCGCTGCTTTTGGATTTCCAGTTCCTTCATGAAGGCAAAATGAGAGAATTGGGAGTAGTGGAACAGAAGCAAACATCACAATCATCACACTTGTGTTTCTCCCTGGAGACACACAACCTATCTAAACTGAATCCACATAATAATCCACCCTCGGGGATGAATCTCCGAGTATAGGCAGTTCTGATTTTTGTTTTGCTTGGCTGTTTGTTTTGTTTTGTTTTGCTTTGTGTGTTTGCTGTGTGGATGGGAAAACTGCATTCCAGAAGAGGGGGCAGTCTCTCTGTTTGTGCACCACTCTTATTTGCATTTCACTCCTCAAGATGGGGCAGACTCTGCATTTTTGTTTTTTTACACATGAAAGAAAAGAGAGAGGGCTGTGTAGCAACACAAGCTCTGCCTCTTCTATTTTTCTGTTGATGTTGTTGATGGTGTTGATGTCGTTGTTGTTTTTGTTGTTGTTGTTGTTGTTGTTGTTGTTGTTCTGGTTGTTGTTGTTGTTGTTGTTGTTGTAATTGCTACTGCTGCTGCTGCTGTTGCCCCTCTGCAGCAGCAGTAGAAGTAGAATCATGAATTTGAATAGAAGTGTTAAGCAGAATGGTGGTGGTGGTAGTGGCCAACATTGTCAGAGTAGCAGTAGAGTAACAACAGAAATCATTATGAATGACCATTCACTGGGTGTTGAGATAAAATGCATCACACAAGCTCGAGTTTGTCATACTCATTAGAATTATTTTTGCTACCAGACTCCACTCATCATTACCAACACTCAAGTTTGAAGGCACATTTTGGTGACATTCACTATCACTCTCAGTGGCGATTTACTCACCACTTCAAATGATTTCCGAAGTTTCTCCTCCAAGCTGGCCATCTCGTCTGCATGTCTTTGCCTTTCTTTGTTCATGGCTTCATTCAGCTGGAGGATAATAGTAGACATATCATTTGTCACTTCAAAAGTATTGAAATAGCAATTACCAGCATATGCAAGTAAATGTTAGGCTTTCACTACATCTATAAAGTTAGAATAAATGATCTGTGTTTCCTGTGATTCATTTGTGCACTATATTTTCTGCTATGACCTCCGTAACAGCATACGACAAGAGATATTTTTGCAAATCCATTGCTGTAGTTTAAAAAAACTCTCATAAATTTTATTTTATTTTCATAAATGATGTCCATTATCCAAAAAAAAAAACCCACCTCAAAGCATGTAAAGATTTTAAAAGACTATGTTTCACAGCACTTTTGGGACAGGATCAATAAGAAATGACACAAAAGTGAAAACCTACATGATGAAAGTCAAATTTTTTTTAGAGGCAGAATATGGCTGAAGATAAAAGTTTGTTCACCTTTTCAGGCCATCCATCTGCTTCCTGCATTCTCTGCCTAAAGCTCTCTTTGAGTTGTTCGATACGATGCTGGTGTGTTGTGATCATAGTTTCCCTGTGCAAGTCAAAAAGATGAATGCAAACCATAACATAAGCACAACCAGATTCCTGAGGCTAAGGATTAGGCTAAGACACAACTCATGAAAGGCAATTGAATACAGGGAGGTGTTCAACACAAAGTCACATTAAAGAATAATTCATTAAAAATATGTGGAGCATTTTGCATGTTCACAAGAGGTGTGGATAAACAGTCTATTGATACATGTGATAATCACATTGTCTTTGCATTATTTAAACGTTTGAAGATAATCTGACTTGACTTATCACTGACTACTATAAAAGTGGAAAATGAGAGCACACAAATATTTTTGCTCGTGATATGTAATACTATATAATGTTTTGATAGTCCGGAATTAAAACAAGCAAAAATCATTAAATCTACACTATACCTGGCCGAGTATGAAAAATCAATCACGCAAAAATAACCACTTTTACAGTATTAGAAAAAGATTTTCTGTACGAAACTGATTAAATCCCATGTGTATGTGTTTGTTGGATCATGGGAAGGGATATTCTCTATGCAATTTGTCCTCCTGATGACGATAAGATGTGATGAAAAGTCACAATGTTTACAACTAGTTTTGCAGGACTCAATAGCTACAAACTTGCTTTAGTGTTAAGATGCATATCATAAGATTATAACAGATTTTGCTATCCATGTCTGCAAAGTGAATTTCAAATTAATTTTGTGAATCGAAAAACTTATGATATAAAAATACCAGTAGATACAATAAGACCAGAATAATTTTGCTGACTTTTGCACAAAGTTTTGCTGGAATTGAATTTACTGTAGTTTTACAAAACAAATCAGTCTTTACATTACTGTAGAACACAATATTTTCATGGCATGAAATTTTTGTGAATTGGAGCCGACTGCCGTCTTCATGATGAAATTTTCGCGAGTTGCCTCGATCATTCAATGCGTAAAGTGTAGATAAGAACTTTCACATGCATTTTAATTTTGTGAATCTGGCTCTCGCGAAATTCGCGAAATTAAAATGTACACGAACATGCCTAGTTTTACAGTATAAGTAGCCGCAAACAGCCTCAGTCATGCTTTCTGTAACATCCCTTACACATCCGCCATTCCTGTTTCAGTGAGGACCAGAGTATATCTCTGCCATACCCACAGTTCCTCACTGACCTCGTGTTGCGGGACAGTCACCAGAGATGTTATCTTTTTTTTTAATGACCGTCCACACTGCTATCTCAACTGTCACCAAGCTGCGGGGGCAACTGGGGCTTGGGGTGAGCCTTGCCACTTGATACCAGGGGGGTGTTTCATCAACATTTGCCAGCAAAATCCTTGGTTTTGATTGGCTGAGATGCTCTGGTTACTGACTGTTACTATGGTGATTCAAATTGTCAGCGCTGACAAACGTTGATGAAACACCCCCCAGACTTTACACACGCACACATTTGATGAATATAGCTGGGCGGTATCAATAATGGCGCAAGGTCACTCCCCCCCCCCCCCCCCCCCCCCCCATACCTGCCGTTAGACTCTCAGTGAATAGTTTCTTAACCCTTTCTGTGCAAGGGATTTTGGACAATGTGTACAATGCTATGGGTTTTATTTTTGTTTCAATCAGCACTCAAAGCACACTCAGGGTTAATGTTCCCACCACACCTACCGTTCCTCTCTCAGTGAAGAGCAGTCCCTCCTAGCACTCTCCAGAGCCTCCCGTAGCTGTGTGGTCTCCTTTGCTGTAGCCTCCATCTTGCTGCTGGCGCTGGCCTCTATCCGCTTCCTCGCCTCCTCCTCCCTCTCCCGCATCTCCTGTAAGGTCCTCTGCCTCTCCTTCGCCTCCTCCACCCGGCAACGGAGCTCCTCCTGCAGCTTGGTGATGGTGTCACTAAGGAACTGCTCATGCTTGGCCCTCTGTTTGTGGACATCCTCCACTTCCAATGACTTTGTCCTGCAAGAGGCATTCATTGAATGCTGTAGAACAGCCTAGTAATCTTATACAACACTTGGAAGTCCTTTCAATTCTTCTTTCAAACTAAAGATGCTACATTCTAGAGGCCCAGCAACAAATTGACATTGATGATAAGCATAATGGCTGTGCAATTACCATATGGATATACTCTACTGCACACTACAAAATGAAAAGAAACATTACTACATTTATACTTATACTACTTGTACTTGCACTGCTGGTTTCACACTAATGCAATTAAAAAAAAATTCAACTTAAAATAAATGTTATAGAGGTTCACAAAGCTTCATTTCAAAAGCCTCGAGTTCTCTGCATTCCCTTGAATGTATTGATATATGGTTTCACTCAACATAAAATACATACAAGATCTTATCGTCGCTGGGGTGACAAGACCTCGTATCTGAAATTTTGGTGAAAATGACTTTTATAGATTAATGGTCTGATAATCAGTTCAGTGATGTCCTGCCCAAATCCTAGCTGTCTAACCCCCAAAATAAAGCCACCAAGGCATGTCAAAGGAAAGGCTATCCCATTTGACATAGTGCCTTGGCTGCCATGTTTTTTGGCTCTCCTGAACATTTGACATTTTGTAGATACGAGGTCTTGTCGCCCCAGCGACGTTATGTCCCTTACCACTACACTAATCACTGCAGTATGAACTGAGGAAATGAAATGTCATCATACACAGTCAAATTTCTCATCTACTATAAAAACAATAGACCAGCCCTTCCCAAAACAGGTATTTGATATGAAATATTTCATTGATTTATGTTTTCAACCAAAACTAAACACAGTATTATAATTTTTCACAATTTATCATTAATACCGGCTTGATTTACATTAAACGTATGATACCTACTAAGGTAAAATTGGGGGATAAGGGTAAAACCCAGGGAGCTGCAGTCTAAAGATGAGTTTGGTATGTTTGTAGCTTCCGATTCTCACATAAACAATAAAACAACTTGGGAGACATTATCCCACTCGCATGAACAACACCAAAATCATCAGCTTAATGAAATGAGAATCTAAAAGCACAATTTCTCACACCTAGATATACTGATAAGATCTAGTCATCATAGTTTTTACAATAATCCACAAATACGATTGTGTGTGGCTCCTACCTGAGTAACTCTTGCAACTGTGCAACTTCAGACTTTGCTGATCTGCCATCCATGATGGCTTTCTGTAGTTCATCCTCTAGTCCTGTCATTTACAAAATGAAATATTGGAAGTAGCTAGTAATGACAATCACTGTAAATGGAATTGAAAATATGGCATCATACTCATCATCGTTGCAATCACAATCATTTCAGCTTCATTTTGTCCAAAGTCAGCTACAAATGTTTCAAAGATCTTGAAATATTTACAGAACAATGTAAACACAAGAAAAAAGATGGGCAGAAATGTGAATGAACCATGCATATACACTCAGCATCAGCTAGTGTATAACAGTAGTATACATTGAGACAGATGAACATATTTACTAGGCAATCTCTGTACATCCACAGTAGACTGAAGTGCTGTGTTAATTAAATTTGAGATATTGGTAAAGACCAGTGAAAATGAAGCTCTGACTTCAGACCATGGTACTAGTGTAGAGGTTAATGTATGTGCTAGTTTAATCATAATTTACCTCTACAGGTAATGGCACTTTGAAATGAAACCATGATTGTGCAAAAGAAACAACACAACACACACCATAAAAGACTCTCCACAACAATCCATCCCAGATCTCAAGCAATTTATCCCTCCCCAAATTTGACATCTGAAATGTATTGCCAATGGAATAGCAGTTGATTACTTTGATTAGTAGTTGACAAATACTTTCACATCACAGGTTTCATGGCTGATTGTTACTTTGATATCCATATGTATTCAAACACATTATGCCATACATGAAGCTTGCCACATTCTCATGAACTAGTGTATGTACTGAAAACTGCCAAGAAACTCCATTCTTGCTCGTTGCATATCAAAATACAGAATTACCAGAATATTGTGTAAAAAGAGAATGCAGCGGAAGGAATATGAAGGGCATGACCTCCCACCCCCCCCCAAAAAAGCCCCCCCCCAAAAAAAAAAAAAAAAAAAAAAATCACCTCATCACAAATATGACTGTCATCTACCATATGGATTAGGTTCTGCTCCATGGCATACTACACTACTGACACTACTGAATACTAGTAATGGATGCTGCTACTGACAGAAATCATTTAGTGACTAGCTCTTACTCTTCTCTGTCGCCGTCGCTTTGTTCAACCGGCCTTCCATCTCCTTCAGACGAACTCTGACCTCTCCTAACATTTGACCATCCATCCGGCCAGCGGCTAGTTTGTCTTCTGCCTCCTTCACCTGTGCCTGGAGTGATGCTGACAGTTTCTCAGCAGCAGTGGCCCTTGACATGATTCCTTCCACCACTGCAAGCAACAACAACAAAAACTGATGTTGACTTGCTTGTCGCTAGATAGGTTAACATCTGCCTGACAGCTGAGAATTCATATGGCATACCAACGATCAAAAGTATTAAGCATCAATCCAAAAATCATTTCCCATAATTCACACATTCATTCACCACAAAACAATTTTACTAGTTAGGGCGCCCACAGCAATCATATCCCTGTAATTTATGATGAAAATTAAATCCGTCATCTGATAGATAATTTCAAAGAGAAAAGGTGTTCTCTTGGATAACACAAATAATCTACAAATGAGTTTGGGTTTTGATTCTTCAGCAATTGTAATCAATTCTTATCAATGACTGAACTATCTTCACAAAATGCGATGAGTATCTCTGACATACCCCTTTCAAAGAGAGAACTTGTAAAAATTCTGGATGGTTGCCATGGTAATGCTTGGGCTTTCAAACCATGTCTATCAAAACCATTTCAAAATGCTTTAAAAATGGCAAAGTAGTTAAGCAAATAAGAATTTAAAACACACTGACTCACAAGCAGACTATGTCTACTCTACTTGCAGCAGTGTTAACGCCCTTTAGGCACCATAGCTTCATTGCTTAGTCCTATCGAGAGAACGAAAAGCCGTCAATCTCATTGTTCATTGCTAAGTGTACCTTGCTTTTCCTTCCGGCACACCTTCTGGATTACAGTGGTCAGTTTTCTGGACATTGCATCAATGACTGCACCATGGTCCTTCAGCTCAGTTCGGACACTGGCCAGTCCACCCTTCTGCTCTGAGATTGAGGACATGATGAGGGGGAGCCTCTGCATGACATCTTTCTTCCATTCCCTGCAGAGGACAGAGAGATTCCCAGTTATCAAATCATGGCAAATGTCACACTTTTCCCAGGCAGATCTTTGACACTCATTTTGAAACAACACTAGCTCATGAAATTTCTTTCATGATCCTTTATTAAAATTTACACTTTGCCACCAACAATCATGGCTAAACCTGATCATGAGTTATTATCAAATCCTGAAAAAGTATCAAACATATCAATCACTCAGAAAAAAATGTTGCCAATTGATATTGAAAGTCAAAACATAGAGCTATCTCACAAAAATCTGAACAGTTACAATGTGTAAGTGGGTGTAGGTATACGTTTCGTGCTCATTCTTATTCATGAACATTGATTGCACTCGGAGAAATCTTCTGTTCCTTTCTTGACTTTCATTTACATAGACAACCTTTTATCTGTATTCAAAGTTTTTTTGGTATGGGTAGGTGAATGCTTACAAACAATGTACCTGGCACAACAGCAATACAGCACACTGTAACAATCTTGCATCATCATTGAAATGGAAGCATCATCATCATGATCACCATCATCACTGTCAGCATCATCTCATCACCATGCAATATTAGGAGCAAGAGCATCATCACCACCATCATGATTACTCATCAAGATATTTGTACCCGAGTTTTCCGTTGCTGCCCTTCTCTGCTTCAAGCTGTCTCTGGGCTGCCTCGGCCTGCTGCACTGCTTTCCAGATCTCCTGCTCCTTCACCTTTACATTTGACTTCAGGTGTTCGATGCTGCAATTGTGGTATAATCAAGACTGCATTCTCACCTTTCAGGTTCTTTGAAAGGAAGAATCCATATCTACATGCTCTAATTTAGCACACCTGGATTTTGTTTTGTGTCCATGGTATGCAGATTTGATGCTACATTTCATACATCCTTCATGTACAAGCCCTCTTTCTATCTGTAATACTTTATTGATACCTAGCAAATGACGTTACAAAACCATGTGTCAAAGTATGGATGAAATCTTCCTTCATACTTAACAATTACAAATTACAAGTTATGTAATTGATTAACTAAATTGTTTATAATTTTCTAGACATGTGAGCAGTATCTGCTAATTGCTTTAATACAGAAGCAACATATTCTCAAACAGGTAAGGGTTGAATGAACAGTGGATTGAATACTGAAATGCCAAGGGAATATTGTTAAAGCATGTTACAATATGGTGCCAATTCTTTTTCAACACTATCACAATGGACTGTCAGAAAAAAAAGGACAGATGAAAATATATTGCTATGTTCATATACATTAATACTTTGAAGTAAAAAATGCAATAAAAGACACGTTGAATTTAAGTAATCAGTTAAATTTTGCCATTTCAGGATTCTATTGCATTTAATTGTCAAAGTACATAAAAATCATGAAGAAATAAAGTAGAGAGTGAAAATGAGTGAAACCAGGTGGTGTAGTGATTAATGTAACCTCAAACATACCTTGCATTTCTGTCATTTACCATTCTTTCCTTCTCTGAAAGAGCCTCTTTCAGTCTCTCCTGTTCCACTTTAAGAACTTTTTCTCTTTCTTCACATGCTTTATACTTCTCCAGTTGGGCATTCACCTTTTCAAGCTGAAGAAAGGAAAAATAGATATTGTACAATGCAAAGCACATCAAACATTGTCTAAGTTACTTCAATATGCTAATAAAGAGAAATATCTATATCTCACAAGATATTTGCTCCTACTTCTGACAACTGCTGACAGAAATTACTATTCATAATCATGAAACAACAGAAAATAATGATATCTTAATTTATAATATTTTCTATATCAACTGGTATACGAAGGAAAGCAACAATTGCATAACCACATTATCACAGCATATACATACATCAATCATTCTCCACTTTACAGTGGCAAGTGAATGGATTTCTGGGAATCTGACGTCTCTATTTGTTTGTGAGGTCCAAACAGAACTGTGTAAGTAAACTTGTTGTTAGCTAACTTTAATGACAGCTGCACCCCAAGGGCCTGTTACTGTAAGTTAGGAACCATATGAACGGAACTTGAAGTAAATAGTCCCTTGAAGGAATGGCGAGGACTATACCTCCTTTTCCAGTCTCTTGACCTCATGGTGAATGAGGTAGCTGACACCACAGAACTTGCAGATGGTGTCATCTCTGGTCATCTGCTGGATTTCTTCTGGCAGGGGATGCTCAAGAGGAAGACGTTCAATGGTGGACGGTGAGTCAGTCATCTTTGGGTCGGGTGTGAAGGCACAAACACTGCCGTATGTAACATGACCAACTATGAAACCTTAATTGCATGTCTGCAGAAACCGTAGAAAGAGCGAGAATACACAGAAGAGAGTGGTTGATAGACAGTGCCATATTTTAAAACTCAAGTGCAAATTGCCTTCAGATGGGGTATGCCTTGACACCACAGTGCCATGCAGCGTATCCGCCCCCCCCCCCCCATTTCCAAACTTGTCTTGAACAAATTGATTGCCGCATTTGATGTGTGGATCATTCTGTCCATTCACCTTTATCTTGTGACATAAATAGACATACAAAACACACACAGCACTTTCTATTGTCCTGTGCATACAGACAATTTGAATACTTGATTAGACACATACACCTTCCTGTAATAGGTAAATAAGGCATACCTGTAGCAAACAGATCTTGAAGGAGCTGGATCTAGAGATTCTAGGTATTGTAACATGCATTGTTCAATATGCTTTTGCAAAGTATGGCTGAAAATGATTACAAGGTATTTACTTATGTCCTTTGTATACACATGAAGCTGACCATAGAAATTTTTTCTTCATTTGTTTCTCATGTGAAACCCTAAAAACTTTGTAACACCATTAAAAAAAAAGGGGGGTGGGGGGGGGGGGGGCTCACAAAGGTTCGACCTTCTGTACCAAAATTTGACTGCACGCAAAAGCATGGATTTGACATTAGGCTGCAGCTGAAGTTTGGATCGCATTATGGTCAAATTATGGGTGGCTTGCTTTACTCTTATTAGTCTTAAAAAACTGTAAATTATCAGGCTTGTGGGTGATTTACATAATAATAATAATAATAATAATAATAATAAGGCCTTATTTACCCAGGGTAGCCTCTTCAGTGTTGCCACTGCTCTACCAGAGGGCCCTGCTACTATTATTACCCTAGCGTTGCCAGGTACCCATTCATACACCTGGGTCGAGAGGGACATAGTGGGTAAAAACATCTTGTCCAAGGACGTAAGCACTGAGCGGGAATCGAACTCGGGTCCTCCGATCGGGAGTCCGGAGTCTTATCCACTATGCCACAGCGCCCCCACCTACATCACTGCCATTGGGTAAATAAGGCCAAGTAAAAAAAGAAAGTAGTTTCTCGTCCGGGTTTTTTGAGCAAGGCGATGAGGGAGGTCCTTACTATTTGATATCTTACTATTTTTTCGAGGATTGTCAAAATGAAAGTAATATGTGTGATATAAACCACTTATCATTTGAGTGATGCACAGTTAATACCAAATCTGCGTATATTGCTGTTTATGCATGACAAGTATACCAATTTAACTACACTGTGACTGTATTCATTCAGTCATATCAAGGGTATGGAAAAAAAACATGTTTTTTAAACATAAAATATACACATTTATGCATCACTTGTTGAACCTATGAATCCAACCATTATCTCTGGAAATGCATAGCATTATTTTTGCCTGTCAACACAACACAAACTTAGGCCCTACTGAGTTAGATCTTTTCTCATATGAAAACTTATTCGCTCAAGGATTTAAAATGCCGCAGACAGTATACTGCCAATTGTCAACCCGGTGAAGCAACCACCTGATTTCCTTTTTACTGAAAGACAGAATACGAACCAGTTGAATACTATTTTATTCACTATTTAAAGCCGTTCGCTGTGCACACGTGCGCTTGAGATCGGTTCTCTCCATCACTCCACGATTTTTTTTTCCAGCTCCAGAACGCATGCTATTGCTGGCTGGCTGGTCTCCTCTACTACAGGGAAACCCCGTTATAACGAGTTCGATTATAACGAGGAACCGCTTATAACGAGGTGATCGCGTCGGTCCCGTTTTCTTTTGCGTGTAATGGCAGAACGAATCGGTTATAACGTGTTCGGTTATAACGAGATTCCGGTTACAATGAGGACAATTTCGGTAAATCATGATAAAGAAAAACATAAGCAATTTGATCGTACAACGAGGTTCCATTTCTTGACCAAATTGCCGCTTTCAAACACACGACAAATGAAAGATTGGAAACCGAAATCTCGCTATCCACGTCTTTTCCCGTTTTGCAGAGAACCGTTCCTTCCATGTTTTCTTCTTAATCACGCGATAAGACACAGGAACACCTTCCGATGTTCCTACTAATTATTAAACATAATCATTCGGTTTTCTTTTTCGCGAGAAACGCGTGCGTGATATGAGGTCAGACCACAGCGCAACGAGAAAAAACTTTTCATGTATAGCGACAATAAAATTTGACCAAAAATGGACAATTGGAACGCGTGTGCAACTCATCATTATATCCTTTCCTATTTTAGTTCCGACTTCCAATTCTTTTGCTGGTTTTGAGCAAATATGAGTTTGGATGATTAAAGGCGAAATAATAAAATCATCGCCCCGATCCCGCCGGGTGACAGTAGCGTTAAAATAGTTGAGTAACGCATGTTAACCTATACTTAATCGGTGTTCAGAAAAAGAAGCAAACACATTTATTAGTTTGAACAGATCTGGATTTGTTCATTATCATTTAACAAATGATAATTTAAATATGAGTGTGTATGATCAAAGCAGAAATAATTAGTGAAATCATCGCGATCCTGCCAGGTGACAGTAGAGTAAAAATAGTTGAATAACGCATGTTAACCTACTTAATCGGTGCTCGGAAAAAGAAACAAACGCATGTATTAGTTTGAATAGATCTGGATGTATTCATTATCATTTAGGCCTAACGAATGATAATTTAAATATGAGTGTGTATGATTAAAGCCGAAATAATGAATGAAATCATCGCGATCTCGCCGGGTGACAGTAGCGTAAAAATGGTTGAATAACGCATGTTAACCTATACTTAATCGGTGCTCGGAAATAGAAACAAACGCATTCAACAGTTCAAGAACGGATGTACAAAACGCGAAGAGACTTTCGGAAGAAAATAAAGAACCCATTTTTAATCCCTTCGAGCGCAAGGATCATACATTGTATAAAATTACACCCAAATGATTCATGAAATTATCGAATTCCCGCTGGGCACCAACAGCGTAAAATACCTCGCAAGTTAGCGGTAAACAACGCACATATGTTACTCTGAAATCATCGCGATCTTGCCAGGTGACAGTATAGCGTAAAAAAAAAATTGAATGACGCATGTTAACCTAAATCAGAAAACGAAACAAGCGCATGTATTAGTTTGAATAGATCTGGTACAGATTTGCGTAAACAGGATGACAACCTCCCACATTCAATCCTGTCACATATTTTCAAGAACGGTCGTACAAAACGCGAAGAGATTTTCGGAAGAAAATAAAGAACGCATTTTTAATCCATTTGGGCGCAACGATCATACATTGTACATGTGTACAAGATTACAGCCGAAATGATTCATGAAATCATCGCATTCCCGCTGGGCACCAACAGCGTAAAAATACCGAGCAAGTTACGGTAAACAAAGTCTGTATGTTACTCTACAGTAGTTATATATTTGCCCCCATATTTGCGCTGGTGTTTAGAAAAAGCTTAACAAACAAGAATTACAGTAAAGAATTAAGTTATCATTTCAGCCCCTATTTCTTCGTCTAATTCACAAAATCTCCCTTTATTCTCTCAATAATAACGCTCAATAATTGTGTAATAACAACGCAAAGGATATGTTTAAGAGTCATTGATGGGGTATATGACGTCATGCTTATGTTTTTCTTTGTTTTAATGAGTATGGTTATAACGAGGTACCGGTTATAACGAGGTAATATCGCCGGTCGCACGGATCTCGTTATAACGGGGTTTGTGGTTACATTGCGCAATCAATCTAGCAGCACATGAAGCGGGCAACAGCACGAGAGAAATGTACAGAAGGCGCTCAACGTCCTGTCTACATCACGACGTACCGAGTGCGCTGTACATCACAGCCCAGGCCCGCCCATCCACCAACTACAGTTCAACTGCTTTGTGGGTCATTCCTTCTTGCCGAGCTCGCAGTGTGAAATGCATGCGTTATTACATACGCACTACAGAAGCTACAGCAATACTACAGCTAAGTAGATGACGCAAGGCGTAATTAGAAATAAGACATCACGATTGGTAGATGAATTGTTGATTTTTTTTTTCGGCGGCCGAAAAAATAGTAAATATCCAAAAAGTCGATGCGGCAACTGAAAATCGATGCGGGCGGGGAGCGGGCTGGGACGAGAATTATGAATTTCTTGGTATTTTCAGCGCCATTTTGAAAATAGTAAATAGTAAAAAAATAGATGCGGCGGCCAAAATCGATGCGCGCGAGGACGAGAAACTGGTTTCTTTTTTTACTTGGCCTAAAGTGTTTCTAATCTATTAAGAATACTAGAGAAGCACTCTCAGAGCACAGAACTCCGCCAAGCAGCTCATTTCCACCACTGATCTTGTTCTTCAATCTTCCATAGAGATCAGTGATTTCCGCCCTTACGTATGCATGCTGAAAATTGCCCAATTTCCCAATAAAAAAAAGAAGCCTTTTGTTATGTCATCAATCCTCAGCTGTGCGGCGCCCCTCGCCCTAGCATAAACCAGAGCAAGCACTTTAGTGCACATATGCAAACCTAAAAAAATGTGCAGCTTGAACTCCCAAAAAGTTCATTGACCTGACCCTACCTGAAAAATATCAAAAATCCTTCATAAAATCCATAAAATTCCCAGATCACTACCAAAATTCAATCATCTCTGTCAATACTCAGGGCGTATCAAGCCTAAAAAAGCGATCTGTTCCTTGTCTCATTCTCAACCGTCCCTGTGTAGGTCTAGCTGTATCTCAAGTAGATCTATTCAGTTTCATCCAAATCCAGTCACAACGTTTTCTTTTGAGTTATTTCGCACTCGGACAAACAAATCCCACAGTAAAACTGTGTAGATAATCTACAAGGAGTACCCCGCCCCCGGCCACGCCGGGTGGGGCAGGTTATCAAACATAGCCCTGCCCCCCCCCCCCCCCCTCCCCCCATCGATACGATAGGCTCCAGCCAATGCCATGCGGCCCATGCCCATGGGCTATTCTATATGGTCTAGAATCTACGTCTCTGTGAATACAGACAACACCGGATTAAGTAGGTGGGACTGCGTATCTCATATAGATTTTATCACAAAGATTGAATTGTGATGACTGCTGCGCGAATCTACGTAGAAAATAATTGAATATTGAAGCATATCATGAAAATCACACTTTATGTGCGTAACGGAGGTGGTGTGCTATTCATGACACATTTTCACTTTCAGCATATGATGAGATCAAGACCACTTACTTACTGTGACTTCCAAGGAAACGGCACAAACAAAATCACACCGAAACGATCGATCGATTGCTGTGATGCCGAAAACTCGCTTGAATCGATCACGATGGATTTGGTTTTTTTGTTTTTTATTTTTTTTTTTGTTTTTTTTTTGGGGGGGGGGGTGGGGATCGGGGACGACAACAGTGAAGAGAACAAAAACACAAAACGCAGGAACTGCTGCGATCTAATATTGATTGCAAATATCACTGAGTATAATAAGATGGTGTGTGTGTCTGTTTGTATGTGCGCTTTGATGTGTACTGAGCAAGGGTGTGTGGGGTTTATTTGGGAGGGGGTGGATGGGTATACAAAAACATTTTTTTTTCTCTCTCTCTCTCATTAGCATCATTTGAGTTTGATCACGTTCTGTATAAGCAGTTATAGTAAATGTAACTTTTCCCTCTTTTAGTAGCAATTAATATTCAGATAAGAAACAACCTCCAGGATTACTGCTTGACTCGAAGTCGTGTTCCAGAAAATAATTTGGTGCTATGAATGATATGAAAAATGTGTTTGATTTGAGAAAAATGGGAAAAAAAAAGAAAGGCTGTATGTTCTCAAGTCGCTACTTTTTGAGGTTCAACGATCATAACGATTTGCTTATAAAAAAGGTATAAAAAAGAACACAAACAAATAAATGAATAAATAATGATAATGCGATCATGTAATAATAATAATAACAATAGTGATAATAGTGATAATAGTGATAATGATAATAATGATGATAATAATAATAATAATAATGTTATTATTATTATTATGATTATTACTATTGTTGTTGTTGTTATTATTATTATTATTGTTCGTAGTAGTAGTAGTAGTAGTAGTATAGTAGTAATATTATCATTAATATTATAATTTTGCAGCCTTCCACAAAAAGAACTCAGTAAACTGCAACGTCTTCAGATTTGTGCCGCTAGATTACTTACTTTCACGAAGAAAACTGTGCATACTACCCCAATACTTCGGTCCCTACACTGGCTTCCTGTAGAAAAACGTATTAACTTCAAGATTCTCCTTCTTGTTTACCGTACATTGCACAAATTTGTCCCTGTCTACTTTCAAAATGCTCTTCATCTTCACCAACCGCCACGTAATCTCCGTTCATCAAACTCGCTAAAATTACAGGTACCTCGAATCAAGCATAATTGGGGGATCGGGCTTTTTCATATATGGGCCCAAAACTATGGAATGGCCTACCAAAATCTCTTAGAGAAGCATCTTCCACTGATGGTTTCAAAAAGAATCTCAAGACCTATATTTTCAATTTAAATTGATAATATTGTATACCTGTATGTATAGTATGTGTACGTATATAGGCCTATTGTTTGTTGGTTTATTGTCTTATTATTTTCTGTGATATTGTTGTAACGTGACACAATATGTACTCTGTTCTATAGCGCCTTGAGTATCTTTTTTAGGTAGAAATGAGCGCTTTACAAGAGTCTCACTATTATTATTATTACATGACATGACATTACATTGTTCATTAATGATAATAACAAGCGGTAGTACCCTCTCTGGAATACCAGGGGAAAAGAAAAGAACATTCAGCTTTTTTTCAACTTTCCCCAAAGCTTCTCGTCGTTTGTGAAGCTTTTTTTTAATTTATATGTTTTAGTGATTTCAACAACTGGAATACAAACTTAAATCATTTTTGATTATCGTATATAAATTACAAAAGCAAGAAAAATAAATTTTCAGCGAAAAAAATTAATAGAAAGAGAGAATAAAGGTAGCAGAATAGTTTGTCACCGATATGACAACATCATGAGTTACTTCAAATCAAATGACTGGTAAGAGTTTCATAAATCGCTTAACCCCATGAGTGCATCAGTGAGGAATCTCATAGAGGCCATGTTCTTGGAAAGTGCTCGACTCAGTCGAATACGTACTCTGTTAAACAGAAGGATTCCGTTCGACTCTGTGACTTATCATGCTTTATACGAGATGCTCACTGAGTAAGCGCACAGTCACAAAATCTATTGCCTATTCATCACGGCAATGGTATGCGTGTAACGCGAGCTGATGCTGCACGGCTGATGAGCAAGACAGTGGGACGTTTCGCGGGGGCAGTCATCTATGCAAATTATGTTACCATGGGTGCGGCAAACCCTTAACCAATCGTCGCTGTGCTACCACGCTTCACGTTGCACTGTGGCAGCAAAGGTTTCATTGGCGTTTTTTGCTGAAACCTTATGTATGGATCATCTTGGAAAATGCAACGTCCTCACACAGAAGGCTTGATGTACAGCTATTCACTGCATACATCTTAAATGTGTCACTTTCGTCCTCGGATAATAGAATAAATAATGTTGCTTGTAGCAATAAAAAGAAAATGAAATCAAAGGAATTGTTTAAATCCCGGTCCCCCAAACCTACTTAGGTCCGTGGATGGGAGAGTCTTGGTAGCAGAGCTATCCTCCAGATAAATCACTCGCTGTCTGGGCACAAGGACGGACTGAAATCCGTTGGTCTTGTGGTTACTTGCTCAGTATAAGCCTCCTTTGTGACCAAATAAGTATTATTAGTCCAAACTTTCTATTCAACTACATTAAAAGGTCAAACAACGCAATAGAGAAGGTCGGGTGTATAGTTCTCGTCGATGAAAAAGAAAACTCTGATTTCACAAAGCTCGAAGATCCAAGGCGATCCCAGGTTATGAGTCAGCCCAATTAGCATATCGGCGAGGCAGACGTGACGTGACGTGGAGGCAGGGCCATTCCGCAGCTCGAGAGAACGCATCTAACAATCTGCATACTCAAGATCCCTGCAAAATCTTTGCTCCGAGGCGCAGATACAAGCTATTCCTCGTAGCGAAAACAATTCGTCTTTTTTTCCACATCCGCCAGCAAAACCCGGCAAATCGTCAGCAATCACAATGAGGGAAATCGTTCACATTCAAGCTGGACAATGCGGTAACCAGATTGGCGCCAAGGTAAGATTCTCGAACTTTGCCAAGGATTAGGGGGTGAATTTGTGAATAAACATCGTCTTATTTTGGCTATATTGTTATTGTCCACCAATATGTTTGTCCAACCACACCCTCTACACGTTTTCTGTGTATACGATGCCAGCGGCAATGGGCGTGGGTAAGGAAAGCCGGAGAGTTGTTGTTGTTGTTGTTGTTGTTGTTTTTTACCGTGGGAGATCCATCTCGGTATTTCATGCACATCCCAAAATAATTGGTTTAGAATTTCCGGTAAATGTGTCATCAGAAATTACAAAAGTTTCATGTGCAAAGAAACTTCCAAACTCCCTATTCTCTTTTTTTTTATTGAATTTGTCAATTTGTAACAAAGAGGCCGTGATAATACAAACTTTGCCTATTCGATATCTAAATCATTGGAACTCCCAGTTCCAAAGAAATTCCTCTAAAGGGTGAAATTATTCAGTATTGATGATACGTCAATGTTTGGACTCAAAGTCAGATTACAGGGGGGAAAGCACTATTCCTTTTTCTTCAATAATGTTTTCATTCTTTTTCATGTCAAAATGTTGGGTTTTTTAAAATCATGTCTTCAAAGCTCTGAATGTACAAAGAATTCTTTCGGATTCATTCAATTGTTGTGCAGTAATGTCACCCTGTTTACTGACAATCGGCAGCCGCAACGTGTTCAGGAGGGGAGTAGTCCATCTCGAGTCATTGCAGATGCCGTCTCTATCTGAGGGAAATTCCCAATGAAATGTGAAGATGATGACTTTATCATATTTCTTTATCAATGAGATCATATGAATTAATAATGATAATCAGATCACAGCTATATTCCTACAGAAAAATGCCAGGAATTCCAAGAAATGCGTTTTCACCCTTATGTATTTTTTCTTCTTTTTTTCTTTGTCCTGATGCTTAGAGATGACATATTTCTTCGATATTTTGTTCCAAAAGTAAGTCATCTGTATTCTTTCATGATGATAAACATCTGTGTCATGTGCACACATTTTCTGCATCATATACGAACTTCATGAGAGACATCAATGTTGTGAGAGCGTGCCTCCATTTGCTGTATGCTTCACTGACAGCCGAGTCGGATTATGCGGCAAGCTAAACATGATACTGTTTTTAAATCGCCTGTGGAAGAACGTGGGAATATGCTCGGGCGGCATGTAATTATCGCAAGGAATGGAAAACACGACACGCCGTCATGAATAATGTGGACGGCTGGCGAACTAATGCGTGCGGGGAGAAAAAAATGAAATGCTGGCAGCGAGAGGACTGGCAAAGAGGAGGAAGAAGTCTCCGCCGATTTGTTTCGTGCTTTGGGGACTCGTTTTCCCAGTAAGCTGCGGAGTGCTTGTGCTTCTGTCTATACTTCATCGAGCATTCCACATGCCTTGACCTTCTCCTCATTATATTATTTTTAGTCATCTGAATATTCTATAATTCATTAACTCGTTGCTCTTTCACTCAGCTAAAACACTCTTGCTCTATTTTAGAGGTGGGTTAAAAAAACCACACACACACACACACACACACACATAGTACATGCATATTACATGAAACCATGGGTAATATACAAAACAATAAAGATGCAAACACATATTAAAATGATCACGAATAAATTTGAAATATTGGTCCAAAGGTGTTATAAGAAAAAAAGATAACATAGGTTTCCATTTCATCTCATTTTCTTTTTCTCTAATACAGATTCAGTCTGATATCACAATATAAGAAACCTATTATTTGCATGAAATTCTGCTCTTTTCGTTTTACCTATTTTTGTCTCGTTGTGAGGTAGATAATCATCAATGCATATCTAGCCAAAATATCTAACCTATAGACGAATTAATACATGACATTGTCAAGATTCACTCACCTTCAAGCTTTGTTTAATGTGGTCGCCATCTACACTTTCTATAGCTGCTATTACCGATATCTCTATTTCCTTATCTTGCTTATAATGCAAGAGCAACTTAAGTCCAGGAATTTATTTTTGTTCTGAGTAGTTTCTGCACCGTACTTCATGCACCTCCTTCTGCAATTAATTAACTTCGTTGTAAAATGTTGTGAAAGATCAATTATTCTATTTTCAATCAATCAATCAATCAAAAAAGAACGTATACATTTCCTTCCAAAATGTCAAGATATTTGTAATCAGTCATTAAAAGATACGCCCATGCAATCTAGGCGCTGTTGTCATTATCTCTCATTTCCCATGCGATGAGGGACACCTAGCTTACACCTCACGTTTAATGTTGGCTAAATCCAATCTCATAGTTCATAAAGGGTCCCGTGAGTACCTCATATTCATTCACTGAAGACCTCTTGATCAGTCAAGGACATCTTCAGGATCATGATCAATGAGGGACATCTTCCCCATTATATTTACTGAAATACGTTTCGAGTCTATTCTATGACTGACATCCTCCCACCTCATATTCAACGGAGGTCGTCACCCATCGCTATCTGATTAAGACACTTTACTTTTCAGATCGGATGCTGAACGTCTCCGACTACTATCTAATGCAGATAATTTTCACCCACTGTAAGACACTTCCATTTCACATTCGATGGAGGACGTCATACGATTTATATATAATGAAGGTCAACAGCCATCTCGTAGTTTGTGTTAGACATTCATAGCCACATGCTTCTTTTGCTATCTTCATCCCCGATTTATTGAAGGACATCTTTCTCCTCATCATTATTCATTTTGTTTTATTCCCATCTCATATTTCAAGGTCTCGAAAGGTGTTCGCTCTGTCGTTGACGAAAGTATGTCATTATATTAAAAGAAATGCAACTACTGTATAAGGGCGGATGGGCGGGAAAAACAGGTTACTATATTTCGAACATTCTTTTTCAATTTCTCTTCTACTCAGATACCTTATCCTGTTTTTTACTTCATCGAACAGCTTCCTTACTTGCCAGACACATAACATCCGTGAAAAAAATCGAAAGTCTACGAGGTTTTGAATATTTTTGTGGTTTCTCTCAGTTCTGGGAGGTGATCTCTGACGAGCACGGCATCGACCCGACTGGAACTTACCATGGCGACTCCGACCTCCAGCTAGAGCGAATCAACGTCTACTACAATGAGGCTACTGGAGGCAAGTACGTCCCCAGGGCGGTGCTCGTCGACCTCGAGCCCGGCACCATGGACTCCGTCCGGTCGGGACCCTTTGGTCAGATCTTCAGACCGGACAACTTCGTCTTCGGCCAGAGCGGGGCCGGAAACAACTGGGCCAAGGGTCATTACACTGAAGGAGCCGAGTTGATTGACTCCGTCTTGGATGTGGTTCGCAAGGAATCCGAGAGTTGCGACTGCCTTCAGGTATTACATCGTAGTTTTGAGTCTCTATGGGACATGTTGCGTTGATAAAATGTATGTAATTTACCAGCTCTACAATACCGCATATCTTTGCAGAGAGAGAGAGAGAGAAAGAGAGAGATGGAAAGATGGGCCTACATGGAGTAAACGGTTAATGTTTCAAGCAATAGCGTTTATATTTGTAATAGAAAGGTACCGTCACTGTCATCCTAGCAAAGTAATGCTATAACATAATTATGATATGTTGCTTTACATGTCAAGTGTGATCTATTACATTCGGTTTTTTTCGCATTTCTTTCCGAACTGATTTTATTTATAAGCTGATAAGTATTGTCTTCAGTAGAGCGAGTTTTTACCAAAAAAAAATGCTTCTATACTTGGTTGAAGCATATATATATTGACTGTCCATTGAATGGTATCATTTAATATTCACAATTTATACCGTCTTCCTGTTGGACTGACATGAGCTTATTTATTTGCTTTGATGTCCAGGGCTTTCAACTGACGCACTCCTTAGGCGGTGGAACGGGGTCGGGTATGGGCACCCTTCTGATCAGCAAGATCCGCGAGGAGTACCCAGATCGCATCATGAACACTTTCAGCGTCGTTCCATCACCGAAAGTCTCCGACACCGTTGTCGAGCCATACAACGCCACCCTCTCAGTCCACCAGCTGGTCGAGAACACAGACGAGACATACTGCATCGACAACGAAGCTCTCTACGACATCTGCTTCCGTACCCTAAAGCTGACCACACCAACTTATGGTGACCTAAACCACCTGGTTTCTGCCACTATGAGTGGAGTGACCACATGCCTGAGGTTTCCTGGACAGCTCAACGCCGATCTCCGTAAACTTGCTGTCAACATGGTTCCCTTCCCTCGTCTTCATTTCTTCATGCCTGGCTTTGCCCCTCTGACCAGCCGTGGAAGCCAACAGTACCGTGCTCTCACCGTTCCCGAGCTGACCCAGCAGATGTTTGACGCTAAGAACATGATGGCAGCCTGTGATCCTCGTCATGGCCGCTACCTGACCGTTGCTGCCGTCTTCCGTGGTCGCATGTCGATGAAGGAGGTCGACGAACAGATGCTGAACGTCCAGAACAAGAACAGCAGCTACTTCGTCGAGTGGATCCCCAACAACGTCAAGACCGCTGTCTGTGATATCCCACCACGTGGTCTCAAGATGGCTGCCACCTTCATTGGCAACAGTACCGCCATCCAGGAGCTCTTTAAGCGCATCTCCGAGCAGTTCACCGCCATGTTCCGGCGAAAGGCTTTCCTTCACTGGTACACCGGCGAGGGCATGGACGAGATGGAATTCACTGAGGCTGAGAGCAACATGAACGACCTGGTGTCCGAATACCAGCAGTACCAGGACGCCACCGCCGAGGAAGAAGGAGAATTCGAGGAGGAAGGCGAAGACGACGAAGAAAATGAATAAAAAGTGAACAACGGCCGCGGTAAACGCGTATGTATACGCAATGCGAAAACTCACTTCGTCAGTAGTAATTTTGTTTCTTATCCTGTATCGGATTATACGTGATGGAAGAATGCATGGAGGTTAAAACAATGTTAAAAGCTTTTAAAACAAGACCTTATACGAGGCTATCTGGTGTCGACAGTCCCAAGGAATGGTCGACTAAACATGACTAAGCCACGGGGAACAGAGCTTTGGTAGCAGCTGTTTAGTTCGGCACACGAAACAATTCGGGTTTCGAACTGAAAGTCAACATCCATGTAGTACTATACGTGTATTTATATAGATATTTTCTACGATCGCTTCGAACACCACACAAGGTTTGCATTATGATGTTGACATAATTGATACCATCAATGCATTAAAAATGAAACATGTTATTCACTAGCTTTGAATGATTTCAAGAATTAACATTTTATGTTGGCGAATTAGTCACTGAGTATACATACTGTAAGAATGGAAAGGCAATTCTTGAAGACAGTGCAACGATAAAAAAGAGAAACATAGATCTTATGCTACTTTTGAAAAGGAAATATGAACATTGTTGTTCAGTCTTGATAAAATAAATACAGGGTACACCTTACTTATCTGAAAAAGGGTAAAAATGGCATGCCTATACTATATGATGTAACATATTAAATTTATATTAATCAAAATAAGGCGATTCATAACTTCTACCCAGCGTGGACCAATGATGCGCTTTCAGGAAATAAATTCAGCGATTGCTTTTTCGGCAACACGTGGATTCGTGAGTCCATTATCTTTGATTTTTTCAATTCAATAGTTTATTTATTTCCATCATCACAAAGAAAAGAAAAGAAAAAGTTGACATAATCCAAAGTGATACAATTTTTTTTCATTTCTCTTACACTCGTCCGATAAAGGATTTTTTTTTCAATACAATATAAATTATACACGAATGATGTCGTAAAAAAGAAACAATGCACTTTGTCATGGCAACAAAAATAGTAAATAATCACAATGATGGAAATTAAATTCTTCTATATACTATTGTACATTTTACTCATTGATATAATGATGTTGATACTATGAACAATACTTTCTAGGATTTTAGGATGCAAACGTATAAACTATATAACATATCACATTTGTGGCACAGACACTATGGGGCCAGGTGTGCCAGGAAAATTGAACGGAAAGGAAGATATGCAATCGGCCACAAAAAAAAACATAACGACGACAACAACAACAACAATAACACAATACACAGAAACAACAGAATTTGAGGAAATGCACTCAGACAGATACTGGACAACGAAGAACGAGGAAAAAGGAGCAGGGAAGAATAGAGAAGGAAAAGGAGAGGGATGGAAAAGGTCTGTGGACACACTACAAAATCTCAAGGAAAAGTGAAACATGACGGGTTTTTTCATTGAACAGAATTAACTGGTATATTTAGAAAACAAATATTTTTTGAGTTTATACTTAAATGTAATTAACTTCACAGATTCTTTTAGATCATTATCTAAGCTATTCCAAAATCTGGGTCCGGTATAAACAAATGTATTTTGAGTGTGTACAGTTCTAACTAAGGGAAGATGAAATTCTTTAGATTGTCTAGTGGGATAGTTATGTACGTGGCTGTTACGGTGAAATAAAGAATAAAATATTTTGGGTAGATGATTGCAGTTGTAATTAAACATAAATTGACCAAGTTGAAACAAATACAACTCTTTTATTTTCAGAATTTTGTGCTCAAGGAAAAGCTTGTCAGTATGTGCTCGGATATGAAGGTTAAAAACGATTCTGAGCGCCATCTTTTGCAGAAGAAAAAGTTTATCTAACAATGTCGAATATGTATTCCCCCAAGCAAGAATTCCGTAATTCAAGTACGGCAATTTTAACTGTACTGTCTGATTTTAACTGTACTGTCTGTAAGTGTGCTCTCATTCTTCTTCTGTATTCCAGATGAGATTGTTTTAAAGAAGGTGCATATCAAAACAATATCTCTTCAATTTCATACATGCAACACCACACTGAATGGCCTTGATCTCGAATGGTAAATGTTATGGAGAAGAAAAGGCAAAAAAAAAAAAACCTCTCAAGGTGTGTAAAGTGTAAAAGAGTCCATGACAATGAGAGTTCAAAACGAGATCACCTGGTTAACAACCAACCAACCAACCAACCAACCAACCAAAGCGGGTGCTGTTCGTTATTCCGAAGGTTCGCTATTCCGAAGGGTCGTTATTTTGAAGGGTCGTTAATCCGAAACACACAAATTCCCTATACCTAGAAGTTCGTTAATCCCAAAATGAAAAAGGGTTCGTTTATCCGAACATTTGTGGCGTTATTCCGAAGGTTCGTTATTCCGAAGATTCGTTAATCCGAAAATGAAATTAGGAAAAATGAACCTTCGGAATGACGAATCTTCGGATTAAAGAGCCTTCGGAATAACGAACCTTCGGAATAACGAGCTGTAACCAGTTAAAGCATATATACGTACAATAATGTCTGTTGCAGAGTGACAGTAGCAGGAAAGACTCTACTCTGATTGGCTAGTACCAGAACCAATGAGTAACTGGAACACTTCTAAATGGGCGTGAATGGTGAAAGAGTTGTCGAATGAGAGATGTTGCGTGAATTGACAGTAGAAGCAACCACGTCAGAAAGCACTGACAATTTTGGGTGTACTGTTGACTTATCATAACTTCAGGCCAAATACCGTGAATTTTCCATACGGACACTTGATATTACTCTCAGCTTCTTTCCCAATCCATATTGACAATTTGATTTCAGTTGAATCGGTATACCATCACATTTGACTTCTGCAAGCATCGTGGTGGCCATATTATTCGACAGATTATAAGACAGAATTTGATACGATCTGTGAATACTGGTACTTCGGCGTTCAATGTGCATAAAAGTGTACATTTACACATAGCGCGTTCATAACCGGAAGTTTATATCCCAAGAATTAAAGGTAAAAAAATTAGAGTGCCACACACGTTCAGATTCAGAGAGCTATATGCGATAGGGAGAAAGTGAAATTTTTTTCATCTCAGATGGCAGATTTTACGATATAAAGGTGATTCACACCATTACACATAAATGTATCGAAACCTCAGAAATGCACCTGATGTAGAGTCATTTATTATTACGTTCAGTTATTGTTGCTATACGGAAAAGGAGACAATAACAACAGACAGTGATGTGCCTATACAGTATCATCTTCATTAAAACTATACTTCATAAGCGAGGAGTGTCGTACAGGTAAACATAACGCCAGGACAGGCTCTGCAAAGCAATATTATTGTGCTGGTGTAAGCAGTGGAATGTGATATTGGTGATATTGAATCCCGTAGTTTTCTTGTGATCTTCCTTGTGATGTCCTGTGAGATGGCTTTCCCGCCATTGGTTGCTCGATGTTGTCACACCAGGTAGCTTCACCTCGCTCACATCTTCCAATCGTGCATCCACTCCCTAAAATTTGCGAGGCCAAGATGTGTGTGATAGAAGACGAGTACTGAAAATGTATACTACTACGTGGGGTATGTCCACATCTCCAAACTGTATGAAATGAGTTTTCCTTCCTTGTAGACAGACAGTAAAACTTTGGAATTCTAGAGATTTTGGTCAAAGCAAACTACATCAGTACATTATCCGATCACTGCATAGAAAGCTTTTCACGAGTTCAACAATAAAACAAATACATGTACAAGATAGACGAAAGAAAGTAACTCAGAGGTCAGACAGGCAGAGCTCAGGTGATTTTTTTTTTACATGTTTTTGGCAAGTGTCTCCTCCACAATACGACAGTGCACTCCTGCTTCTGTAGTGGTCTCATAAATCTCCGCCAGGTATTGAACTGAATTGAAAAGGTGTCTTATTGATCAATATCCATCGCAGCCCGGAGGCTGAATTACAGACATTGTTAACAAAGAACCATGAATACATTAAAAATACACACAAGATAAAGCGTAGTAATAAAAAAAAATACATTAAAAAAAAAATCAAGCTTATTCATCTTAGCTATTGCACGATGAGATCAGCCCATAATACAAAGCAAACACAAAATGTCTAATATCACAATTCTAAATATGAGTTTATGTTACTTGTGTATGCCGGTCATTATACTTATTGATGCAGATGATGTTATACAGCTGAAATAAATACATTTTATATAACAAAAATAATCAGTTTGATTAAGAAAAATATATATTTTCTCACAATCTTCTCTTCTTAAACATTAACTATCATATGAAAATACATTCAATCTACACACAGCACATTACATCAAATCTCTGATAGATAAATACTATAATAAATTCAAATTATTATAACATAATAATACAAAAAATAGCGTTTAATATTTGCACATCTCTCTCTCTTTCTTCTAACTCCTATTCCACTAATACACACACTCTCTCGTATATCTACCAACAAATAACAAAATTATCTAACCAACACTTCTGTTATTATAATTGCACATTATTACAACAGAATTTGATCTCAAATAATAAACAACACCAGAACGCTGAAACATTACATCATGAAAATACTTTAAACCGTTTCGGAGATATGAGGAAAATGCAATTTTGCTGTTTCAACTTGTCTTTTAACACTTGTCCCCGTGGTCCACAACCTTTCCTATAATAGAGAGACTCTCTGGCAACGCATATTGTGTACACCATATTTCAAAAAATACTTTCAGGCATTACATCTTTACATAAATATGAGGGAAATAGTGAAATGCCCGGCGGCACTTTATGAAGGAGGCATAAAACAAACAAACAAAACTATGTTAATCATTCAGTGTACGAGATATGGAAGAGCACTATTTTGAAACCGTTTTGTTTTGTATTAAAATTGTAGGTATCTATGTCTTTTACGTAGACTGTAAATGACATCCTGGGTAGTAGGAAGCCAATCACTGCACAGTGGGTTTCTGGCGATTTTAGTGGTAAATTCCACACAAAGGCTGTTTCGCCTGTCTCTGAGGGTTTCAAAGGAACAGATTTCGAGTGCTTCGTCGTACGTGGTATAATTATCGCCTGGTATTAGTGCATGACCGTTTTTAAAGGTTTTCAAGGAGATCACTGCTTTCTTTTGTTAAACTGCCACTGAACACAGGTGTAATAAATGAAGAAATAATAAGGTATAATCAATGAAGAAATTCCGGCTCATTTCCTCATCCCTGTAAATTCCTGCCTTACGATACAAAAAGCATTTGCCTGCGCCTTTGTCTGGACGCACTTTGTCGATTCTGTCGTCACAACACCGGCAGACGTCACAAAAAGTTCAATGCGCGCGCGCGTATTTTCTATTTTCCTCACTTCACACGTCACCATGGCTTACGCGCAATCACGGCAACGTGGTTGTTGGGCAGATGAGAACTGCGTACCAAGAGAGCTGCTAAACAAGTTTGAACGCTACGATGTACTAGTAATCTACCGCACAAACAATGAGGCGCCAACCAAACAGAAAGGGAATCAGAAGTTTTGCATGAATATTTTGTTTATACCATGGAAGAAAACTTCCTAATGTACCGGAACACATAAAAAAAGATATTTCGTCAACTGCGGAGAAACATTTATCCCTTCGAAAGCAGATGGAGGTAAGAAATGACAGCATAGTCTCAAATGCCTGTAATCACTATTATATTGCATAATATTATATGCGATGAAATCCCATACATCTATTAAAACAATTATAAACCTGCCATTTAAAGCAAACACTATGTAGGGCCCTCTATGTATAAAGTGATATAACAATAGTACATGTAATTTCTACAAGAATGGATAATTGCGTAAATAAAACAGTAGATGAAAATGAGGATATTAGCGTTGATCGACGAAATAGAGACGCTATACAGATCATTTCCATCGTTCTCTCTTATCTACCTGAATCGTCGTTCAACAAAAAAAAAAAAAATAAAAAATAAAATAAAATATAAAATAAATAAATAAATAAAAGAGCAAACGAACAATATCAACAGGGGCGGATCCAGGAATTCCGTAAAGAGGGGGCGCGTTTACAAAATTAAAGGGGGGGCGCACGCACCCCTCCCCTTTTTTTATTTTTATTTTTTTGTTTCAACAAAAAATAAAGGGGGGGGGGGGCGTGCGCCGGTTGCGGTCCTCCCTGGATCCGCCACTGATCAAAGTCTGCACGATATTAAGATGTCATCTAGTAATATCATATTCCCGAAAAGCCTCTGTTTATCTATTCATACATCTATCTATTCATTCATGTCCATGTTAATCAATTAAACTGACATTTTTCTCGAATTGCATTTCTTGTCACATTCACTTTTGTGATAGTGGAAACATATTGTACATGATCCATTGCGATCTCCATCTGGATCAACGTTTGTCTTCCTTTCATCTCTGTGTTCACGTTCTGTAGATAAAAGGATGCATGAAACCATGTAAGCCTGATGAAGCACAGAACTTGCCGGTTACGGATGTGACCTTTCGCGGTTTGCCCTCCAAGCCAAAACGCATGGGTCTAAGTCACTGGAAGACATCTTCCGGTGGGAAAGGACTTGAGCGCAACGCACGAGGGACGAGTCAAACCACGCTCCTTGGTCGCTTGGAACCGCTGAACAACGATCCACTCGTAACCATGACATGGAACCAGAAGTCATCACGAGTATCGGCTGCTACGCCGCTTCGTCCGAAAGAGCGAAAGGACAAGCTGCGGTTCAACGTCACGGAGCGGTGCCGCCTCAAAGAATTCCGAAACTACAACGCGGAGCGCGTACTGGAGAATTTCAAACTCCCACTGATATTTCGGAAGCCGGTCTACGAGGGCCACACGACAAGGGAAGTGAAGTACAAGGAACCGCTATCGCTGCCACCGATACCGAACGGTGCGCAAGATCGCGTCCATCACTACTTGAGCCAACAAGTGCGTCCATTGTGCAGGGATTCCCTAGACCGGAAGTGGAAGGTGGCAAGCATTCCTCCCGTGGAGAGACGGTTGGAGAAAAAATATATCAACAGTCTACCAAAACTTGAGGCGAAAGGAACGAGGGTCCCCACGCAGATTAAAAAGGACAGGAAATCTGTCGCAGCGCCTCTTCCATCAGTCGACACATAAAAAAAAAAAAAAACCTACAAATCATAATCATCGGGAAAATGGCAATCGAGTTGTTTAACCTTCAGATTTTTTATGTCAAAGTATAAAACACTGTGCAAACATTCCTGATAAAATCCGTGCATATTCAGGTTTTTTATTACTACAACAGCAATGAAGTTTTCCGTGTTGATGTGTTGCAGCCAGCGACACATAGTACATTGCAGATGTACTCATTTGCCCTACGAACTTTACGGGGATCTCATATTCATACAGACCTAGAGATCATATAGAAAGATCCAATTCTATAATGAAAGCTTACATTGGCATCAAATCTAGACAGGATTTCATCTTTGTCGCGAACTGAGACTTAAAAAAAAGAGGAAATACAAAGGTCTTTGAAATACAAGATTCTTAGCTACCTGACGAAAGCAAACAATGGTTTTTACATTACTACGTGTATCTCGTTGTTTGACAGCCATACACGTTATTCTGATGCATTCCGTGATGATATTGCCTGTTTCCAGACGTGTTCTCCTTCGATGCGACTACTGTGGGCAATGGAAGGAGGAGATTTGATTAATTTGGTCATTCCAAATTCCTCGTCTATATTTGGCCGGGAATTTTAATGAGATGGCGTTGAAATTCTAGCAGCAACTGAGAACACTGAGAGCTATGAATAGAGTGTCTCTGAATAGCTGATGCATATACCTGCCTCCCATATGCACACACATGTACACACACAAACATACCGACACACAAACAACAATTTAAAAAAAAAGCTACGGGTTTATGTTTACATATTAACCTTTGAAATTAAAGAATACCTAAGACAAGTATTCACTCGCAATAAGCACAAAGACTTATTAGTACAGTCTTATGTAAAGAGCATATTGTAATCATAAAAACATGAGGTATCCAAAAAAAAAAAAATCTGCATACTGCTACTGTAAAAAATAAAATAAAATGAGTGGAATATCATAAGAATTTTTTTAGATCACCATGACAGATACCATCTTTTGGCAAACTGTCCAACTAGCTTGCTGAGTATAATGTTATTATGAATGCATTTCTTCACTAGGTGGATGAAAACAGGACTCCTGAAAAGCTTCCCTGACTTATTTTCCAGTACATACACTGTACGTAGTTATACAACATGCAAATTCCATTTGCATGTTGTACTGAAAAGACTTCGAAATTCAAGTGTTTGTTGGTGTGTTTGTTATACTGGCTTGCTTCCACATTGCTGCTTTTGTTGTGGGTGCAGTTTTTCTGTAATCCTTTTGGGGAAAAAATTCTGCAGATGTGCATTTGCATGTACTTGTTATAATTTTTGTGAACATATTTGACAGATTTAATATAGTTTTCAATGTACAAAGTCAATAACATGGTCTGTGAATGCATTGTCAGCTTATTTTATAGAGGTGCCTAGCGCAGTTTAATTGAAAAAAAAAAACCAAAACAAAACAAAAAACTATACACACATTCATTGTATCATCATTCAAGCATGTATCCTAACACACAGTCTTCCTGGAAACATAATTTCCCAACCATATCTTCTCAATGAACTTATGTTACAGCTTATCCTATTCCCAACTTCTTTCTCTACATTAGAGGTATATTACTGAATAACCAAATATCAATCTCAGATACATGTGTATATAAATACACATATTGCAAAGATGAGCAAATGCTGGCCAAATATACAAAACAATGTTTTTTTACTTTTTGCAAAAATTGATATATACAGTTAATAATCCCGGCTATGCCAGTCTTTGTTACAGAAATTGGTTGATTTAGTGACAAAACAAAGGAAGTTCTAACGTCTATCAAGTGACAACAAATGGGATTGAAAACAATATGTGTTTTAATAAAGATACTGTACATGTGTAATACTCCAGTCAAAATGTATATCTATGCAGTATAAAAATGCAAACTGCAAATCCAAATTGCTTTAACAAAAGGTTCATTCAAAAGTATATATTAGTCATATGGTTTTGTTCATGGCATCAATTGCAATTTTCAATTTTTTTTGTACGTTTTTGAAAAAGCACTAACAGTATGAGGCCACCGCAAATGAAAAGAAACACGAGTCATTATAGGAACAGAAATTGTGAAAATCCACAAACTCGATGAAATTTTTTCATCTAACAATGTACCACAGATACAATTGCTTCTACTTTGCAAGCCTTACTAAAGATCAGAAAATATTTGGTGCAATGGGGAATGCCATCTGATTCACAGCCTCAAACATTCCTTAATACTCCAGTGACAAAACATGAACTGGTTCACCCTTACTTGCCAGAGCTGGCCAGTAGTGCTATATGACTGTGACTGTGAACAGATGACTGTGATTACATAACATTGATAACAGTCATGTTTGCCTTAGATGGCCATGCAAAACTGAAAACCTTTCAATTTGAGGATCTACAAAAGTCCTGCATCTTCCTCTTTTTGAAGGCAAATTTTAATATCATTTCCAGGTTAGTGCTGGCAGAACTCAGTAAATTGGTGAGGCACAAAAATTTGTTGATTGTGGGTTCATGGTGAAGTGTTCCACTCGATTGCAGGTATGTAATACGCACAAACAGGCCTAACAATGAAAAACAGGTTTGGCATAAAACAAAAATAGCCTCATCATTTCATGATTGGTATTGCAAGGTATGTGTCTACGATAATAGGAAAGTAAAATAATTCAAATATAGCAAAATTCACCATCTTAGGTAAATGACAGTATATCAATTAAATAAGAGTGTATCCTAAGTAAGTTAACGTGTATAAAAATGTGAAAGACAACTACCAAATGTACTTGAAGAAGACATGATGAGTCCTTTCCCTCTCATTTTACTGCATTTCTCAATCATTTTAGACACCTTTGCTCCTTGAATAACATCCTCATGATTGAAACTTCAATTCCAATTCTCTCTTTGCGACTGATGACAGTTGTTTGAAAAATCTCTTTGCATTTCCAAGCATCACACATGTGAAAAGAAAATAGAAAACTTTATACTGCAATTTTCTTTAAAAGTCTAGCAAGCCAAGTTTTCTGATCAGCTTGTACTGGTCAGGAATCTCCATGAGAGCATTGAGCGCAAACGCTGCCTCTGCATTCTCCCGACCGGCAACAACCCGAAAGAATTCCACAAACTGAAAGTTGTCGAACTTCCTCTTGGGCAGTCTGTCATCAAACTCTTTCATCATCTCCCATGGGCCGTCGCCGACGCCAACCATGATTATAGACAGAGGATACTTGGAGGCCTCAATGATGGCATCTCTCGTCTGTTTCTCATTCGTCACTTGACCGTCAGCAATGATGACCAAGATGTGGTACTGCTGTGCATGGAGATAGTGAACGTAATAGTAGAAGTATATCAGTAATATTTACAAGATTTCCTCACTTTCAGAAAGTCAAGAATCTCACAATGACAAGAAGTTGTGCTATCTTTCAGTTGGCAGCCAGTCTCATAGCTCTCCACTTCCTAACACTGGTTTGCTGACCAGAGAGATGTGAATGATATTTCTTTTCATAGAAACCATCAGAGTGACTTTTAAAGATTCAAATAAGGCCTATTCATAAATACAAAAAAGGTTGATACAAAATTACTGCAAGTGACTGGAGGTAATCTTCAAGTTTGTGACTGCCATCTGGTCATCTAATATTTTACTCTGCTGATCACAGAGTGAATCATATTTAAGGCATATAAAGATTGGCCATAAGATTTCTTTCTCCCACCAAAACAGATTTATCAAATGATTGTCACGAACTGAATAAATTAAGCAGATATCAATATCAACTTCAGTTTTAGTCATCAAGCAATTATGAAAGAAGCAACAAAATCTAGACCAAGGACAATTGTAAATGTTAATCTAAGAGCCAGCTTACATTTCCTTTTTACTATTTCTATCATAACATCATATCATTATAAGATAATATACACTTGCAGATGATGTGAATGTGTTTACTGATGTGTTAGATTCATTGTCAAA
The DNA here is from genome assembly GCF_040938485.1 of Diadema antillarum. Classification (NCBI taxonomy): domain Eukaryota; kingdom Metazoa; phylum Echinodermata; class Echinoidea; order Diadematoida; family Diadematidae; genus Diadema; species Diadema antillarum. The sequence goes on along the minus strand of NW_027270928.1, from coordinate 1,892,968 downwards.
GAAATGATCATGGTTGTGTTTGAAAAACAAAACTGTGAATCAAACCAAAGCTCTTACTTTATTTAATTTGTGCTATAATTTGACATTTCCATGCTGCATTTTATCAGAACAGTTTATGGAATTCATTTGATCTCTTCCTGATTCAAAGATATGAAGTTCGAAATGGACAGAGTTATTTCACTTCACATCACAGAATTGAATCCCCAAACGCCCAAAGTTAATGTCAGTGAACCATGTGTAATATCATGATACATGTATATTGCACAAAATTTTGAAACAAGTACTCACAGACTTTGTCTTCTTGACAACATTGATGGCACGGTAAATGAGGGGCCCAAAGTTGGTGGGACCACTCAGTTGGATGTTGGCTGCTATCCGTGTGTAGCAATCCAGGACATCATGGAACCCATGACACATCCCATCTTGTCTACAAGACAAAAAGCAAAAACAAAAACAAAAAAGAGAAAAAATTGTGATTCAAAAAGTACTGCAATGCAGAGGTAACTCTAGTAGAATTTGAGATAGATCTGGATGTTACTGTCAAAATGTCGAAACGTGTGAAGGGCGTATCTCACTGGAGGAGACTTCACCATGACTGATCAAGTGCCGCGATTCGTGCGACTCAAGAGACCCAAAAATAGCTTGCACTTTCACAAAGAAGACTCCAGGGTAACTTGAGATGTCTCCAAAGTAGATTATAATATATTCATCTGGAAGTCGCAAAGACATAATTGGTAAGTCGCCAGTGAATCACTGCAAAGTCGCAGAGATGTCTTGGGAGACCACGCAAATAAAATTAGTTTCCATGACTTGGCAACGACCTGCTTGAGACTGGAAAGCATCTCCCAAAAATTGAACATGTTTGATTCTCTTGGGAATCCCTCAAGACTCAGCTGCACTCCACGAAACATTGCAAGGATGTCGAAGAGACATCTCCCCAATCACTCAATGACCAAAGAGACTCAAGTCGCCGCCAGGTTCAAACCTACTCACTCTACATCACTGCTGAAGGAAATGTTCTTAAGTTGTCAAAAAAACACTTCAAGTTTACCTGAATGGAAACACAGTCTTATCCTGAGTTGAAATGTCTCCAAAGCCAAAGACTGGAATGAGGCCATCATCATCAAACGGAGCCAAGGTCTGACCTAGGATGGTAATAACCTAGGAAGAATGAAAGGGGTAACAGACATATTACATGTAGCCCAATCTTGACAGTCATTAGCCAGCCCTATTAGTTTGTTCCTAAATTGACATGATCAGTAGGAAAGTTGAAGCACTTATGATCTCAGTTTTCAAGTGATATACATCTCATATCTATTTTTCATATTTTTTTAGTTTTTCTTTAAACAAACTCTTAACATTTGCCTGTTTTGTTTGCAGATACTGTTTTTCATTCATTTCATAATAAATGTTAACAATATATGTGTGTGTATATATATATATATGTATATATATACATATATATATATATATACATTTACATAAATATAAATATATATATATATATATATATATGTGTGTGTGTTCATAATAGATATAATTGAGCAAAAGCATACAGAACAGGGAGCATACAATATCTATTACAAAACCTTGTTTGAATAGATCAATACAGATTTGTTTGTATAATTTCAAAGGAAATTGCATATACACTTGTATTGTGTTGTGCATGCAAATGGTACTGGTCCTGCAGTGTGCAAGTTACTAGGAACATTTACTTTGTGGAGTAATAGTGCCATTGTTCAAAAGGATTATCTGGTTCACGAAGAAAAGATGAGAAAGCACAATCAGATCTTGACATTCAAATCAATCATTCTTAGTTGTACTTCAGCAGTGAGTACTTATAAGGGCCTTAACAGAAAACTGAGAAGAGGCAGCTTTCTATATTTGGGTAATGACTTCCAGACATAAGGATCATTGTTTATAGTTGTTGTTGTTTCGCACTGTGCTTGTCTAGGGTTGTTTAAGTGAATATCAGAAGTATGATGAGTTGCATAAGAATGGACACTGGCATTAATTATGTATGAAAGGGTTTTGAAAAATTAAAGGCAGATTGTTTTGAAAATCTAAATATAAAAACAGCTGTTTGAAATACATGAATACCATCTATTTAAGCACTTTGAATTAAAAAAGAAAAAAAAAATATGTGCCCAAAGGCAAACTCAGCAAGCACTCGGATATATGGTAGTTCATATAAAAGCTCAATACAGAAAGAGAGAGAGAAAAGTAAAAAAAAAAACTGATGGCTGATGCTGACATGTGCAAACAAACCTGCTGGTAGGGGTTGAGATGTCCTGGTTGAATTTCATGCAAACTCCGCCCCCCGTAGGTCTGCATTCCTGTGTGTAGGTTGCTCTTTGTGAAGTCAATTCCTATGTAAAAATAATGACAACACGAATAAGAGTGCATTAATTTGTATGACATATCGCTCTTTTTCTTTTGATGCATTCTTGAAAATCATCATGATACCATAATAAATATTTAATCGTCTAATGATAACTTTATCTTACCTCTTTTTTTTTTAATTTCAATATCTTTTTTTTCCTCCAGGAATACCATACAACAGAATTGTGGATCACAGCATCCTCATTGTGTCATGCGAAACTTAAGGCCAGAAATCAATTATGAAGGTGGTTTAAATTTAGACCATGGTTAATGCAAATTTCTTCTGCATAAATGTTGGTGACAGATTGCGTATGCCAACAGACATCCAAAAACAATCGCGCATTGATATGCGCAAGTCAAAGGTATGCCTTTTTCAAGCTTATTTTAGTCCAAGGACTAAATTTAAACCATGGTTTAAATTTAAACCATCTTCTTGAATTCCGGCCAAAAGTGTAAAAAAAAAAAAATGAGTAAAAATCATATCTCTATTTTTCAGCAGTAGTATAGCAGTAATGGATGTAACACTTTGTAACTCATACCTCTTCAGGGTTTTTTTTGGCACGGAAATTGAGCTTTTGTTATGCAAATAAAGTGAGACAATTGGAAAGAAAAGACTAAGAAAAGACTTATAATATTGTGAAATCATTTCTAACAGCAATATTGATAATTTTTCCCTACACATCTACTAGAATCACTGTAAATTACTACTGATTGTTATCTCAAAAGGAATTCAGTGCTTCAGGGAAGTGAGTATGTCATGCATTTTATGTCATGTATTGCTTCCTGGGGTCAGCAGGTCACGAAACAGACACATGACCCACATTTGATATTCATACTAAAAGGGCTATTACCATGGAAGATAGCAAAGAAATTCATCAGCAAAGTCAACAGGTAATAGGTATTCATTATTTAAGCTTCATGGTAGAAGGTATGATAACAAAATATTATTTAGTGTCAATACCAAATATAAGGTTGCTGGACTCCAAGCCTGCTTGGCGAATGGCATTGCTGACTTCATCAACAGAGTAAAACTTGTCTGCGATCCTTTGGAACACTGTGTTGCGATCTACAGTGCAAAATGAACCAAACAGTCTGGAGAAGAGGCTACCACAGGAAGGACTCTTCATGGCACTCAACTCCTTGGAGAGGTCGGGATACAGGCTGTCGTATGATGGAGGATCTCTGTATGGTGCTCTCCTCTGTTGATCAGAACCACTATCTCCACTTCCAGCTCCAGACTTTGTGGTAGAAGTCCTTGGTGTAGTAGCTTTTTTCTTCGAATTAGAACCACCGCTGCACCAAGTGTAGATCTTATGTGTCACGAAAATGACACCGATTACAAATACAATTTGGAGAGCGAAAAGGAGAGGACCATCTAAGTTCTCTTGGAGTTTATCAAGGGAGCCTTTATTTGGGCCTTGAGGATAGTTTCCACTCTTATATCTCATGGTTGACACAGTTGAGGTTCCCTTCCACAAAACTTAGCAAACTGACGTCACTGTTGACTCTAATTTCTTGTCCACACTTGGCCCCTGCATACATTCAGTCAGATCTGAATCGAAAATGAGAAAAATGTGTGAAATAATTTACAAATTCAACATTTATTAAAACAGCATATCCAAGTCTTTTTGTGTGCACTGTTAATTAAGATTACAAATATCTTCAGTACATGCATCCCATTACCAAATGTGAGCACCAAATCCTCAATTGTGAACATTGATGGTTTTGAACTTGTGGACCTTGGATTGTCATTTACAATTACAATGGCTTCAACAAAACTGCCTTGGTGTGTACAAAGAGGACAATAAAAACATTCAGAATGGGGGTGGGGGGTGGGGGAATAAACCAATGAGGGAAAATATAACTCAGTGGAAATGTGATGAAAACCCTGTAGGGAGAGAGAAAACAAATACAATGAAAGAATTGTATACAGCGTATTCATATACTTACAAAACCCAAAATACAACTGCTGGTGGTGGTGAGGTAGATTATCCAACCACCCATACACACAAATTCATTTCACATTGATACATCTCATTACCTTCTACTTTCCCTTTGGTGCATGCACCTGTCATACGACTTGTGTGAAGCCTTGAGTGGCATCTATTGTTAGACTACCAGCAAACTGTAATGCTGAGATCAACCTTGAGATGATTATCAAAAATCCCTGGCTTAGAGTCAACGGCTAGCTTCCTGAGGAAAAAGATACAAGTAACCATTTGTGTGTGACTCCGTAAGATGCTGCCACCAGCTCCAGAGACAATAGAGTACCAGTAGGCAATACTACCAGATAACCTGACGCTACAGTGACCAATAGAAACACATTGGTTGGATTGGATTACATTGCTTGGATTGCTAGTATTACAGTAAAAAATTCAGTACACATATTCCTAGGATAGCACTGATTGAGGCCAAGACTATTTTTTTTCTTTTTCTTTTTTAATTTTGAGGGGTACTTCCTGTCAAGCCAAGGTCCAAGGACGCGACAGTGTTCTACAACTGTTCAACTAACCACTGGGCACTGACTGTATGTACATACAATTTCCATCCAGTGCCCGCAGTGGTACGCAAGACACAAAAGGAGTGTAGAATTACACTGTAACAGTTGCTCTACACACAGCAGAAGAACTCCATTTACAATTGCACTAAGCTAATAAGCATGTTATTAAAGATAAATATGAAGGACCACTTTCATTCTAATATTAATTTCCATCACACTGCCTCATACAGAGTCTAGGCCTTGCCGTCTATTATGTAGCTTACAATGCAGGTATGGATGGGCACTCCTTCACACAGTTATACTCTGCTCGCTTATGTTCGGGCTGGTCGCAATTAGGATGTCGATAAACCCTAATATGAAAATGGGCTAGGATGTAGAAAGATTTTCCAACGTAAATCTACACGTATGGGGCCACGATCACACCGGAGCTCATGGCTGAGCTGAACTAGCTGACAATTAAGCTTGATCGCTTAAATTTTCAACAAATGTTTGCTCTACGAAGAACAACTGCAGCTGCAATCAAGTATTGTTGTAAAAAATGTGTAACATGTTTCTTTTCACTCACATAAACTCGCGTGATTCAGGCTGCTGTGACGTGCGATGTCTGTTGTCCACGAACGACCACGGTTGCATACAATACTCTGACCGACCGCGCCCCCGGTGCTGCTCGGTGCGTTTGTGATCAATTTCGTCAACTTTATGCGCTAGCTGTGGCTGCTGCATGATCTGTTGATTCTGCACTCACCCGACCATGTCCCTTGTAAATAAGGCTACGTGTATTTCCCTCGCGATTGCGTAATCTTCCTATTGACGTATATGGTTGAGAACTCGAGTACACGCCTTTGTAGTGTTACCTTTTGTAATACGAGATGCGAATATACGGCAAATGCAGATGATTGTTTTCTCCTTTCAGAAATAAACAATCTTGGCTTAGAAAGACGTCACAGACACCATCCCCAAAAGCGTCCGACCATCATGTTCTATTTATAGACGATAATTTCCAGAGACTCCAACCCCAAGCACCTTCTGATCTGGAGATTCTCCCGCCCGAAACCCCTAGCAAACGGGAGACTCCAAGTTGATGTGTGCGAAGCATGAATTTCCAAGGATTCTAGATGTTCTCTGGTGCTATCTAAGGCTTATTTTTTCAACATTCGATAGCAAAAAGTAAGAAATCCTTTCCACCGGGAGACACAGAGCCAGGGCGGGAGAAATCAAATCCCCAAACGGGAGAACGGGAGATTTTGCAAAAATGGGCTTTCGGCGGGAGATCTCCCGTCGAAAACGGGAGAGTTGGAGTCTCTGTAATTTCTAGACACCAATGCTGTGAAAAATCTAGTTCACAATATTAATCAGACAATGAGTGAATCACTGTTGCAAACCAAACCTGCAGCATCATACCAATAGTTCTCTGATGCAATCAGTTGCATCCTTGCTTCAGAGATGGGGTCTAATCGAGAAAGATGTCAAGTCATTTACATACAGTATTTGTGGAATACTAACAGGAAAGTTGACTATCGACGTAGGCCTACATGTAGTTATTTTCGTATGTGATGTACACCTTGATATAATATATATGTATATATATATACAGTATATATATATATATATATATATATATATATATATATATATATATTCTAATATCATCAAATTTAATGCATATATCTAGCCTATTAGTATAGGGGCCTATACCCAGGTTTTTTTTTTTTTTTTTTGGGGGGGGGGGGGGATGGGGTTCAAATTTGATTTGAACCCCAAATCAAGACAGAAAAATCCACAGGCTGTAGAAGGGCATACCGCACTCTTAGTTGCTCCGATCCCCTCAAACAGAAAACAAAACACAAAACACACACACACACACACACACACACACACACACACACGCTCACTCACTCACTGGCTCAAAAATATGGAAAATACTTTCAACGTACAACAACACCCCACTTAAACCATCCTCGGCCAGCGATGGACACATTGTTGATTTCAAGAAGGTTACAACTATATCATGTACACTCACTCCTCTATATATGTTGGTTAATCTGTATATAGTTTGAAAATAAATGATAATGATGACGATCAACTCAAATAAACAAAATTTGACATCATGCTTAGATAAATGAACAATCAGCAACATACCAAAATAAATAACATCCGTAGTAAAAATTTGAACAACATAACTAACAAAAACTGCCATAATGTTGAAAATGAGAATTCCACTTGAAAGCAGGGCTTGTATTTATGTGGATTCATCTCGAAAAAAAATATCGATTATAGTCAAGCACTGAAAAAGAAAAAAAAAAGCTTGAAAGAAACAGCTGTATATACATCTGAAGCACACAACACGCGGAAAGGGTTGGATACAACTGCGGGAGCAAAGGGAGAAGACGGAGCCCCTTATATACTGATCTGTTCACATGGAAATATTTAAGGTACAAGAGTATACCATGCAGATGTGATGCACTAAATATTTCCAGTATAAGAACAGTATATACGTAATATGACATGCCTATACATGATACTTATTGACACTAGCAAGATAGTCTTATTGGTCGAGTAGTTTTTGGAGTTTTTTTTTTATCATTGAATGGAAAACAAGGCGTATAATTCATTACAAATGAACATTTTCATTGCAAAGATTGAATATCATGAATTTTCAGTAAAAACATTTCAGTGAAAGTTAGTATTCTGAGAGCTTATTTTGTAAAAGTATTGTTTTATCAAAGTTTGATTATCGTTACCATGCACACACACACACACACACACACACACACACATACACACACACACATACACACAAGTAACCCCCTCCTTAATCCAAATACAGCATAACCTTTTAATGAAAAGATTATGAGCAATTTGATTTCGCTGAGGGATTTCTGCATTTGATTGATTTCTGTGTAAAAATGAGACATATTTGTCGTGTCATGCAAGTAATCATTAAAGACAATAGTTATATAAATATGTGCTGTTACATGTTGGTACATGTATAACAATATCTGAGGCCATTTCATTCAATAAATTGAGTGGATTATCCATTGCAGTTATAGGAGGACGTTGAACATAGTTATTTCCCCTAAAATTGTGCTCACCTGACCGTAAAAAAAAGCCCCCCACACACGTATGAAAAGTGCAGGATAGGGATGTGAAGAGGTCAAAGGGTGGGTGATAAAACGCAAGACACCTCTCCTGCGCATGGGAGTTTTTGAAATTCTGGATGTTGATATCATTAACTATTCATAACCATAATCATTTTCACAACACGGACCTGACACACCCTACTCCACAGGGGCGTCACCAGCTTTTTTTCAAGGGGGTGCGTTTTGACGCTAAATGTAACGAGATTTTTTTGGACAGACGTTGGGTTGGAATATATAGGAAACTCTCAATCCCTATATTATAGACTTTTACTATTTTTTAGGGAAACCAAGCGGGGAAAGGGCACCGGCGTAGCTAGGATTTCATCTTTGGGGGGGGGGGGTGTTAGTATGGGAGGGAGCGAGCAAAGGGGGGGGGGGAGGGTGTGGAAGTGCCTGTTGTCCCCCCCCCCCTCCTCCCACCGTGATAACTTTTTGCATTTTGATGTTGTAAATGGTGCAATTTGATGCAGGCTTTTTGCGTGTTTTCATCGACTTGCAAACAGTCCCACTTTTTTAAGGTAGCAGTACATTTTGATGGAAATTGTTGTTGAACAATGTGCCTATAAACTATATCATTTCAATAAACTTCTTGTATTGATTCTTGCGCTGATATAATGAACGCGACCGAGCCCGAGCAAGCGGAGCGAGCGAGGGGGGAGGGTGTGGGAGGGGGCCGTGGGAGGGGGCCAACCCCCTCCCACGGTTAGAACTGAAATTGCGTTTTGATGTTCTATAAATGGTGCAATTTGTTGCTTGTTTTATCGACTTGAAACAGTCCCACTTGTTTAAGGCAGCAGTATATTTTGATATAGATTATCATTGAACAATTTGCCTCTAAAATAGTATCATCCAAATAGACCTCCTGTTTTAACAACTTGTGTTTAATATTTGCACTGAATATCATGAATGCGGCCAAGCAAGAGCGAGAGGAGTGAGCGAGGGGGAGGATGTGGGAGGGAGTGTCCCCCTCCCACGGTGAACACTTTTTGCATTTTGATGTTGTAAATGGTGCAATTTGCGTGTTTTTGCGTGTTTTATCGACTTGAAACAGTCCCACTTGTTTAAGGTAGCAATACGTTTTGAAGTAAATTGTTATTGAACAATTTGCCTATAAATAGTATAATTCAAATAAACTTCTAGTAATAATTCTTACACTGATGTCATGAACGCGACGGAGCCCAAGCAAGCGGAACGAGCAAGGAGGGAGGTTGTTGGAGGGGGTTGTCCCCTCCCCCTCCCCCCCCCCCCCCCATAAATGGATTATGGAATGACGATGTGAAACGACAAATTACTGGCAGCAATATCAGGAGAATGGCAAAACGATTACATGCGAGCGAGCCGAGCGAGCGAGCTCGAAAATTTTGACATTTTGCAGTCCAGAAACTGCCGTTTGCAGCCATATTTTTTTTTTTTTTTTTTTTTTTGCTTTGGAAATTAAGGGAGGGGGGCGCACCGGGCGCAACTGCCGGCAATTACTGGCAGCTGAACATCAGGTGAATGGCATAACAATTAAATGCGAGCGAGCGAAGAGAGCGAGCTTGAAAATTTTGTCATTGTCCAAAAACTGCCATTTGGAGCCTTATTTTTTCGCTTTGGAAATAAAGGGGGGCGCACCGGGCGGAACTGCCGGCAATTACTGGCAGCAACATCAGGAGAATGGCATAAAAATTAAATGCGAGCGAGCGCAGCGAGCGAGCTTTAAAATTTTGACATTTTACAGTAACAAAAAATGCCGTTTACATAGCTATATTTTTTCGCTTTGGAATTTAAGGGGGCGCATCGGGCGCAACTGCATGCTGGCAATTACTGGCAGCAATATCAGGAGAGCATAACGATATACATGCGAGCGAGCGAGCTTGAAATTTTTACATCTTACAGTCCAAAAACTGCCGTTCTTAGCCATAGTTTTTCGCTTTGGAAATTAAGGAGCGGGGGGGGGGGGGCGCACCGGGCGCAACTGCTGGCAATTACTGGCAGCAACATCAGGTGAATTGCTTAGCGATTCAATACGAGCGAGCGAAGGGAGCGAGCTCGAAAAATTTACATTTTACAGTCCAAAAACTGCCGTTCTTAGCCATATTTTTTTTTTTTTCGCTTTGGAAATCATAAGGGGGGCGCACCGGGCGCAACTGCTGGCAATTATACTGGCAGCAACATCCGGTGAATTGCATAACGATTCAATGTGAGCGAGCGAAGAGAGCGAGCTTGAAAATTTTACATTTTACAGTCCAAAAACTGCCGTTCTTAGCCATATTTTTTCGCTTTGGAAATCATAAAGGGGGCGTACCGGCGGAACTGCAGGCAATTACTGGCAGCAACATCAGGTGAATTGCTTAGCGATTCAATGCGAGCGAGCGAAGGGAGCGAGCTCGAAAAATTTACATTTTACAGTCCAAAAACTGCCGTTCTTAGCCATATTTTTTTTCGCTTTGGAAATCATAAGGGGGGCGCACCGGGCGCTACTGCTGGCAATTATACTGGCAGCAACATCCGGTGAATTGCATAACGATTCAATGTGAGCGAGCGAAGAGAGCGAGCTTGAAAATTTTACATTTTACAGTCCAAAAACTGCCGTTCTTAGCCATATTTTTTCGCTTTGGAAATCATAAAGGGGGCGTACCGGCGGAACTGCAGGCAATTACTGGCAGCAACATCAGGTGAATTGCATAACGATTCAATGCGAGCGAGCGAGCGAAGAGAGAGCGAGTTTGAAAATTTTGACATTTTACAGACCAAAAGCTATATTTTTTTTTTTTCGAAATTAAGGGGGGGGGGGGCGCACCGGGCGCAACTGCTGGCAATTACTGGCAGCAATATCAGGAGAATTTAAATGTTAGCGAGAGGAGCGAGCGAGCTTGAAAATTGTGACATTTTACAGTCCCAAAACTGCCGTTTGTATAGCTATATTTTTTCGCTTTGGAAATTAAGGGGGGCGCACTGGGCGCAACTGCCGGCAATACTGGCAGCAACTTCAGGAGAATAGCATTACGACTAAATGCGAGCGAGCGGAGCGAGCAAGCTTGAAAAATTTGACATTTAACAGTCCAAAAACTGCCGTTTGAAGCTATACTTTGTCGCTTCGGAAATTAAGAGGGCAGGGGGGGGGGGGACGCCCGGTGCACCCCCCCCCCTGGATCCGCCACTGGTAGTCAAGGGTGTCGGTTTATGTTTATGACTGGGGGAGGTATGACCAGCGAGGTGGCGTCGAAGTGACCAAGCGGGGGAAGGATGTCCAAAATCTGCACTTTAGAGCATCCCTTAATTGTGCGTGTTTGTTTGTGTGTGTTGTACTATATACATAGAAAAGTTAGGAATTAGCCCAGGTCAAGTCTTTTTATTGGCAATGCAAGACATTTCTATTTATACTAGTATGTAAAGCAACACTGCAAAATCAATGATCTAGCTTTGATATAACGAAGCGTAAGCAGGTACAAAGGTGTACATACTTCATCACAATGCGCAACATTGCAGCGACTCTTTTTGCCGTTCGGATGTTCTGAGTACACTGCGCACATCCTGCTTATATGCAGAATGCCAACCAGGAATCACGCTGAATCACATTCCTTTGTCGGCTCCGGGCTTTTTGAACAATGTTTTATATACCTATTTGCAGATGGTTAAAAGAAATCATAAATATCTTATTTCTTGATCACCCTTTCATTCAAAAGCAGTTTACTAACCCTCGAATTACTATTTTGGTAAGTCTTTTTTTTTACCAGCGGATGGGGGGGGGGGGGCACCCCCCCCCCTCCGTGGTTACGCCACTGCTTTTGGGTGAAACAATTGGACAGATTTCTAACAACAAAGCAAGAAAATCTTTTCATCGGGGGAATTATGATTATATGGGGTGGGGCAAATGGTGCGCTTGCCTTCCAATATTTATAATGGGGGCAACATTTTTGTTTTCTTTCAAAAGCAAGAAAATCTTCTCATTTCGGGAATTATTGATTATGGGGGGGGGGGGCAAAATTATTATGCTTGCCCCTCCAATATTTTTATGGGGGCATTTTTTTCTGTCAAAAAAAAGGTAAAAAAATCTTCTCGTCTCTGGAATTATGGAGGGGGGGAGGGTTGGGCAAAATGATATGCTTGGCCCTCCATTTTTTTTTTAATGAGACTAAGGCTCGCACTTGGGCTTGCAATATGGATTGGTCAGAAGTAACGTACATAGACCCTACATACTAGTACTTGTAAGTAGCACACGTACATCCAAACGTGTACGTGCTCCGTACCGTATACGGATGTATTACGGTCGATAAATAGTAAACATTGTATAGAATACTAGTAGATATGTATATAAAGCAGTGCTGCCAGAACCAGGGGTGAGAATTGTTTTTGCCCACGATTTTTTTTTTTGTCCCTGGTGTAAAATAAGAAAATAAAAAAAAATAGAAAAGAATAATTATTTAGCGTCCGGCGTTGAGATCGCTCGCAGACTGAAGGTTTTTTTTTTTTTTTTTTTTTTTTTTTTTAAGGATCTCAAGGGGGTGCGTTCGCACCCAACGCACCCCCCCCCCCCCCCCTGGTGACGCCCATGGTCAATATGCGAGACACCTTCTGCTACACTGTATGTATGACAGCAAAGATCGTACTGTGCACTCATGAGTACGAAATGCATGACACATGTAACACGATTGAAAGGCCAAACAATAGCAAGTGAGTACCGAGACAAGTCTCGCATTTTGCGTCTTCCATATTTTGCCGATGTCCGATGAATACCGTTGAAAGAAAGTATAAAAGGAAACGAAAAATAGAGCAAATACATGCTGCATTCTAGGGAAATTTTTTTTTTTTTTGCGTGGAGTTTTAGGTCCGAAAGTAGGGGTGCGTCTTATACATGGGTGCGTCTTATACACGGAACATTACGGTACGCGTCCTTGACAGTAGCATGGGGGTGTCAGAGAAGGAGAAGAAACGAGAATCTTTTCTTTTGCCCATGCCCGATGCTGCCGAGAAGTTATGCACTCTACCGCAGGTGTTGATAAATTGCTTTGACCTAAGACAGCACTTCTGTTTAATGCATCATTCCTAAAATACAACATACCTATAGCCAGCAGCAATGCGCTGCCCGTCCAATATTTTCAGCAGCAATTGTACGTGCAATCAAGGAGGTTCTTAAACCTTCTTGGCACAATGTGCAAAGAATATAAATTTATATAGGACACACGAAGGAATGTAGTTAAAAAAAATGTACCTCTTTAACTGTAAAACTGACTAAACAGGCAGAAACACGCAATTACCAAGCACTAAATTCGAAAGATTTGATAATTGAGTGTTAAACCCGGCAAACAATCTTATGCACTTGATATACGCAAGATTGTTAAATATTACCTTTTTTTATGAGATATTAATATTAAGTCCGAAGGTATTGATAACAAGGAGATTTGAAGAAGAAAAAAACTTATTATTCCATACACGATTACCGCCAAGTTGCATACAAGATTTCAAAATTTCCTCTGAAATACAGTTCAAAATTCTTAAAATCAAGAACCTCTTCTTTGGTCTCCATATCCAAACCCTATTGAAGAGCGGCGTGGAGCACGGAACATCAGAGCCAGTGAAATGCTAAGGGTTAGAGTTAGGGTTTGTCTTGCTATAGAACCCATATGCTATTCGCACAAATTGCGAAGAGACTCCTCTTTTTCTCCAACACTTTTTTTTTGTATAGTGGTGGAGAGCATTAGCTGTTATTTTAGACGCGATCGCTATAACAGAGTGACGTTTTGATTTCGAAACTACATAATATGTAGGCCTACCTCTGTTTTCTCAGCCCCCCTGACATTCACAAAGCTCCCAAATTTAGGAACTACTTGATTAACAAAAGACATTAGAATGCACCTTAAAAAACAATAGCAGGATCCAAAAGACATGACCACTGGGTCGGCCGCCATCCTGAATTCCAATATCATGGCCGCCATGAAGAAACAATTAGGGCTTAAAAATTCTTGTCTTGGCTTCTAAATGACTTGTGGCATTAATATTTCGTACACAAGGGCTTTTGGACATGCTAAATTCAAATTCATGTGACGGATGGCTTTGAAATGTCTGACAAACATATCGAATGGCCGCCATTTTGAATATCAGTATGCCGCCTCGACCAAAATGTTGAAAATCCCTATCTTAAGTTCTAAATTGCGAATGTCGCTGAAATTGGTTTCACATAAATATCATAACACGCTTGGTTAGGAAATGGAATAATATAATCTGTCTGACAAGCGGTTTGCCCGCCATTTTTGAATTCCAATATGGCTGCTAAGGCTAATATTACGACTAATTGCATGAAACATAATAGGAGCGGGGGGGGGGGGACTGCTGATTCAATTTGCATTGGTGAAGAAAATAATTTTTTCATGAGGGCAGGGTGTAGGTCTACACATCTTGCTCCTTTTGTTATGTCTACAGAAGTTGGTCTCAAAGGTAACAGGCGCCGATAGTTGCTTGAGTAATCATAGAATTCAATTTTCACAGTTTGCCGGGTTCATACTATGAAGCACTAGCTGTTTTGATTGCGTAATATAGTGTATGAAATCTGCTGAATCTCTGGTTGTTAGCACTTAAGACGACGAGGAATTTGTCTTGAAGGAAGAGACTTGTTTGTTTATTTTCCTCCTTTGTAATGCTCGCCGTTGCTTGCCTCACATAGCAACAGGCAGTCAGAGTTTGCATGCATTTGAATAAAATTTAGCTTTTGAAACCATTCACTTAACTAGAAAATGTTATCTGCACTCAGTTTGGTGGCGCAGGCAGGTGGTTACTGGAAAAGAAGTGATATCTCTTCGCTCTTTTGCAAATTTATGCGTAGCCCCTATAGCATGACTATTGAAAAAGTAGCATTTCTTCTGGCTTTGGTATTCCATGTTCCAAACCACTCTTAAAACGCCTCCTTATTTTTATCCAGGCAGGTTGTCGGCGGTTATGATGGGATCCAAGTGGGAAAGCATGTTTAAAATGTTATTGTAGCGCTTTTGACAGAATTTAGGCGTTTTCACATCAGCCCGATAAAAATCCAAGCTCGAAATATTTTTCGCGATTGTGAATTAGCGCGCTATTTCATTTCTTATTCACATCCACCCGAAGAGAATTAGCCCGAAAATTTTTCGAGCTAATTCGACAGCTGAGCATGTGCAAACAGCTTTAGTAATGTGTGCACTTTCAAAAATTTCTCATGCTTTGTGTGCAGTTTGCCTCGATCGATCGGGTCACACACGCTAGGCATGATGGGATGCATCGCGCTAATTTCTTGAGGCGTTTTCACATTATCAAATTGCGCGCTACTTCGCCAATTATCCCGCTATTTCAGAAATTTCCCGAGTTGGACTCGAGAAATTTTCTCGACCAGAGAGATACCATAGGCGTTTTCACATCAGCCCGATGTTCCGAAATAGCGCGCTATTTTCTGACTTGGAAAATTATCCCGATAGGGAAATAGCGCTCTAGATATTTGATAATGTGAAGACAAATTAGCGCGCTAATTGTATCGCTCTGATCGAGAAAATTTCTCGAGTCCAACTCGGGAAATTTCTGAAATAGCGGGATAGTAGCGCGCTACTTGATAATGTGAAAACAACTCGAGAAATTAGTGCGATGCATCCCATCATGCCTAGCGTGTGTGACCCGATCGACCAAGGCAAACTGCACACAAATCATGAGGAATTTTTGAGAGGGCACACACATTACTGATGCTGTTTTCGCATACTCAGCTGTCGAATTAGCTCGAAAAAAAAAATCGGGGTAATTAGACGTTTTCACATCAGCTCGATAAAAATCCAAGCTCGAGATATTTTTTTGCAGAAAATAGTCAGCAAAACAGCGCGCTATTTCGAAACATCGGGCTGATGTGAAAACGCCTATTCTCTTCGGGCTGATGTGAATAAGAAATTAAATAGCGCGCTAATTCGCAATCGCGAAAAATATCTCGAGCTTGAATTTTTATCGAGTTGATGTGAAAACGCCTATTTAGTGCGCTAATTTGTGTTCACATCATCAAATAGCGCGCTATTTCGTGATCGGGTTAATTTCCCAAGTCAGAAAATAGCGTGCTATTTCGAAACATCGGGCTGATGTGACAACGCCTAGTGTAATTAACGGGTGATGAATGTCCATGGTCAAAGCAAGTCAGTACATGTATAATACCTGCGATAGCGCGTGTAACTTCTAAGCGACACGGAGCAATCTGGGGTATAAAAAAAGAAAGGAGAGATTGTTTAAATATATATATATATATATTTTTTTTCTGTAACACCTCTCAGACAGACGTCATGATAGGGATCTTTCAAGAACGGCTGATTTCGATGGCACCAATAGGCGTTTTCACATCAGCCCGATAAAAATCCAAGCTCGAGATATTTTCCGCAGAAAATAGTCAGCAAAATAGCGCGCTATTTCGAAACATCGGGCTGATGTGAAGCGCGTAAATGAAGACACGGGGAATTGTCCATATAGGGCACTCAGAGGACATTTTGTTCCTTCTGTATTGTTGATAGTGGCTTGCTATGCGTTGATAGTGGCTTGCCTCACATAGCATCAGGTGGAGGGAGTTTGCTGCATTTGAATACGATTCAGATTTCGAAAGGAATCACTTGACTAGAAATGATAACCTCGCCCAGTTTGGATCTTTGGGTGACTTTGAGAAAGTGCTGATTTCGACAGCACTAATGAAGACACGGTATTTTGTCATTAGGGCAGCGAGTGATAAAGTTGCCCCTTTTGTAATGTTCGTGGTAGCTTGCCTCACATAGCACCAGGTGGTGGGAGTTTGCATGCATTTGAATAGGATTCAGGTTTTGAAAGGGATCATGATTAGAAATGTTAACCGCACGCAGTTTGGATTCTTGGGCGACTTTGAAAAACTGCTTATTTCGATAGCACTGATGAAGACATGGTATTTTTTTTTGTCATTAGGGCAGCGAGTGATCAGTTTGCCCCTTTGTACCGTCCGTAGATAGGTCGGGCGGAGCCTGCTTCACATAGCATCAGGCGGCGGGAGTTTCCATGTATTTGAATACGATTCAGGTTTTGAAAGCAAACACATTAATGTTAACGTCACCCAGTTTGGATCCTTGTGCCAGTTTTGTTTTTGTTTTTTGTTTTTTAGAAACTGCGTGATTTCGATAGCACCGATGAAGACACGGTATTTTGTTAATGGGGCAGGGAGTGGTCACGTTGCCCCTTTTGTGATGTTAGTAGTAGCTTGACGCACATAGCACCAGGTGGTGGGAGTTTGCATGCATTTGAATACGATTCGGGTTTTGAAAGGAATCAACTGACTAAGAATGTTAACCGTACCCAATTTGGGTCGTGTGACAGGCTACGCCTACTTTGAGAAACTGCTGATTTTGTTGGCACCAATGAAAACACGGCATTTTCTCGATAAGGCATCGATCGAGTGGTTAGGTTGCCTATTTTGTAATGTTCGTAGTAGTTTGCCTCACACAGCATCAGTTAGCGAGAATTCGCATGCATTCGGATATATATCAGCTTTTGAAAGGAATCATTTGACTAAGAATGTTAACCGCACCCAGTTTGGTTCGTGTGATAGGCCAGGCCTACTCTAAGGCTGCGTTGACATAGAAGTATACTATTCGGGTATTCGGGGCTCGTTTTCGAGGGCACGCGAATAGCTTGAATCGAACGATAGGATTTCCTCACACCGGTTCACATAAGAGGGCACTATTCGAAAGTACCGAATAGATGCGAATAGTATAGCAAAGTGGGAATCGAGCTTGTTCGATTTTCTTGCAGCGTATACCGTCTCTCGTTTATGAAATAATGATAATTTTGATCTGGATTTGCCCTTTAGCAAAAATAAGCATGTAGACTGACATTCTGATGCAGTTTAGAAATTGTTAATAAGATTTGCTGGGATGTAGGAGGAAGAAATCCTCACTGCATGGGATGGTGAGTTGACGGTGCGGGTGATGGTGTACTCGGTGCCCGAATACCGAATAGCGAATACCGAATAACGAATACCGAATACCGAATACTTCTATGTGAACGCAGCCTTAGGCTGGGTTCACATAGAAGTACATGGTATACGGTATTCGCTATTCGTTATTCGCTATTTGCTATACGCTTTTTGGACACGCGTGTCCTAATATGGCGCCGTCAAGTCGACCCAGTACACCATCACCCGCACCATCAACTCCTATCCCATGCAGGGAGGATTTCTTCCTCCTACACAACCATCTTATTAAGAGTTTCTAAACTGAGATTACATTGGAACGTACCATTTTTGTGACAAGAAAGCTATAAATTGAGTATATGAATAAAAAATTGATCCAACTCCAACCTGGGGTCATTTTGGGTAAATCAACTAAAACTGATTATTTTTAATTGGTTTAATAACATTATTTGATCATGATACACAACACTGCATCAGAATATCAGTCTACATGTTTATTTTTGCTAAAGGGCAAATCCAGACCAAAATTTTCATCATTTTCATAAACGAGAGATTGTATACGCTGCATGAAAATCGAACAAGCACGATTCCCATTATACCATGCTATACGCAGCTGTACGGCATTTTCGAATTAGGAAATCCTATCGTTCGATTCAAGCTATTCGCGTGCCCTCGAAAACGTGCACCGTATACCCGAATAGTACTCCTATGTGAACCCAGCCTAAGAAACAGCTGATTTTGTTCGGAGCAGTCAGTGGACATTTTGCCCCTTTTGTATTGTTCCTAGTATAGTTTGCCCCACATAACATCAGTTGGCGGGAATTCGCATGCATTTCAATAAAATTAGACTTCTATGATTGGAATCCCTTGACTAGGAATGTTAACCGCACCCACTTTGGGTCGCGTGACAGGATATATTGAGAAACTGCTGATTTTGTGAGAACCAATGAAAACGAGGGATTATCTTATTTGGGCGTTGAAGAGAGTTTTTACTCCTGTCATTGGCTATAGGGGTAGATTCAGTGAAAACAGGGAGGTGGAACCATCTCCCTGGTGAAAAGTATTAAAGGGGACAGCGTGGATAGAGACCAGCCTGTATCGCCGCTGGAGGAGAGTCTTTGCTTCATGGAGGAGTCGTGTATGCTGAGGAACGAGTCATTTTCCCCTAGCTGCAGCAAGACATCCGACATCATGCCGGTGAGGAGCGGTGAGGACCACACGGCCGTTTCGTGGACATCATCTCTCCCAGGAGTCGGGCAGCTGTCTACTGGCTCCTTTTTACCGGCATTCAAAGCTATTATAAGCAAAACACAGTTAGCTCTCTATTTATTTATTTATTTATTTATTTATTTGCTTCATGAAATCATCTATTTATTTGCTTCATGAAATATCTGTAGACTATAAAGATGTATTGTCTTAGTGAGGAAAAAACTCTAACACACAATGTGTGCATCCAATGCTTTTTTATGTTTACAAGTTATGTTATAATTGTAACATTGTTTGTGTGGAAACTGTATTAACTGGTCTTATATTTTCTATGACTTTCGTATCAAAGGTGAATGCTAGTCGACAACCTCACCATGCCGAGTGTTCCTAACAGCCTTTATGGGGGACGTGCAGCCAGTGAGACCAATCCAAGCTCCGGACACCTGCTGGATCGACCACGGAGCCATCCCCGGCAGCAGACACCAGTCCACCTGTACCCGCCACGAATGGGCCATTGGTAGTGTAGTGTTGTCTTTTAAATCTATGCTTGCAATAAGATATTGCGTCACTTGTGTTAAGGTACTCCGTATAGGGAGTGTCCAATATGCCACTTTATCTCTTTTATCTCTTGTACAGGTTCCGCAACCATTTATGAATCTAGCAGTTAGCTCAAGTGGACATCATTTTAGCAGAATATGGTTTTAAGCGGTGATAGTGTATTGGTTGTAAGCTCTCATTGCCTTTGGTTTTTTAATTTCAATTTGGGACAGAAATTGTTGAAATTTGCTATGCTACTACATGCCATGTGCCACCATATCATCTATATCCTCAACTTCCGTTTGGTTTTCTTTTTTTTTATTTGAAAAAGTATAAAAGTAAAACCAAGTGAAAAGTAAAACCGATTCTGATCAGTGTAGTGAGATGTAGATTGCGGAAAAGTTTATCGATGTTGTGTTTTTATGTCTCTAGTTAATAAGACTTCTACAGGTTACCTGTCCAGTCTACGACCCAGAATGCCGAGCATCCCATCGCCTTTATGGGGCATGCAACCAACGAGACTAATCCACGCTCAAACAACCCATTACTAGAGTAGACCATAGAGCCATCTTCGACGGCCGGGGCCTCCACTCCCGAACTTCACATTGGTCAGCACGATGGGGACGACTTTTACGCCTGGGTAATGCATCTAAAATCTTAATCTTTAAGTGACTTGGCTGTCTTTTGGGGGACTGGCTGCTTACTAGTAGGGCCTATTTGCTTCATCCAAGATAACTTTATTTCTTTATAATATTCCTTTATGATAAAATTTGAATAATCTTTGAAGGCAAATGACTGCGAACAAGTTTCACTTTTAATTATATACTTTCGGGTGGAACTGCAGTTAAAAAAGCTATTTGTACATCAAGTAAGGTTAGATAATATTTAGATCCACAATCCATTTTGGTATTTCCTGACAGACAATATAAATCTAATATTTTAAACCATAAGACTGCATGGAGGCTCTCCAATAATGAATTTATACCTTTTCTTTTGGTTTTAATTCTCTTCCGAAGAAAGCAACAAAATAGCTGGCGACATGCTTTGTATGTCGTATGTACAACAGTATTCCCTGTTGTCTCCAGACATTTAGCTGAATAACATGACTTACCCTCTAATAACGACAGCTTCATCTTAAGACTTGAAAATAACTAAAAAAAAAAGACCTGGTCAAGCTTCAAATCTTTGGTATAAATACAGATTGATAGACTTCTTGTACATATCTTGTACAGTTGATTGGAAATATCTTGTACAGTTGATTGCAATAAAGAAGAATGTTACGAAATTAAAATAAAAGTTTCTTTTCAGAACCTGTTTTCGTCTTTATTTTCAGAGTGCCCAGACTGAAAAGTGACACTACCAATCTCATTTTGTATGCAGAGTATATGAGATAAATATGTCAAAGTGCAGAATGTACAGACCCCAGGGGGTGTGCTATCACAGTGCCCACCCAGTCGGCACTGTGACAGCACACCCCCTGGGGTCTGTACCGTCTGCACTTTTGATATATTTATCTTATATACTCGGCATACAAAATGAAATGGAAAATAAAAATCATTTATTCAGGCTTGTAATTTCGGGTGTGTTGTGAAAGTGCATAGCGTGAAATACGACATCCACTTCACTTTGTATACATCACAGTATACAAAATGATTTCAAAATTAAGTGTGTGTATGTGTGTGTGTGTGTGTTGGTGTGTCTGCGTGGCGTATCCCATATCACGTAGTAAACAAGACTATACAAAAAGATATAGAAAAATATAAATTTCTTAAAAGACACAAAACACTCGACCCGACAAGACTCAGTATCATGTGCCACATCGAGGGGGTGGAGTTTAAACAAGATACACTCTTGTTTAAACCCATCCACTAGGTGTGGCACATTCTTTGATACTGGGTCTTTGTCTGGTCGAGTGTTTGTGTCTTTTTAGAAATTTATATTTTTCTATATCGTTTTGAAGTGCAGTACTCAGAGCTAGAGTGTGCCACACCCAGGGGGTGGGGTGCAGAGCTAGAGTGTGCCACACCCAGGGGGTGGGGTGCAGAGCTAGAGTGTGCCACACCCAGGGGGTGGGGTGCAGAGCTAGAGTGTGCCACACCCAGGGGGTGGGGTGCAGAGCTAGAGTGTGCCACACCCAGGGGGTGGGGTGCAGAGCTAGAGTGTGCCACACCCAGGGGGTGGGGTGCAGAGCTAGAGTGTGCCACACCCAGGGGGTGGGGTGCAGAGCTAGAGTGTGCCACACCCAGGGGGTGGGGTGCAGAGCTAGAGTGTGCCACACCCAGGGGGTGGGGTGCAGAGCTAGAGTGTGCCACACCCAGGGGGTGGGGTGCAGAGCTAGAGTGTGCCACACCCAGGGGGTGGGGTGCAGAGCTAGAGTGTGCCACACCCAGGGGGTGGGGTGCAGAGCTAGAGTGTGCCACACCCAGGGGGTGGGGTGCAGAGCTAGAGTGTGCCACACCCAGGGGGTGGGGTGCAGAGCTAGAGTGTGCCACACCCAGGGGGTGGGGTGCAGAGCTAGAGTGTGCCACACCCAGGGGGTGGGGTGCAGAGCTAGAGTGTGCCACACCCAGGGGGTGGGGTGCAGAGCTAGAGTGTGCCACACCCAGGGGGTGGGGTGCAGAGCTAGAGTGTGCCACACCCAGGGGGTGGGGTGCAGAGCTAGAGTGTGCCACACCCAGGGGGTGGGGTGCAGAGCTAGAGTGTGCCACACCCAGGGGTGGGGTGCAGAGCTAGAGTGTGCCACACCCAGGGGTGGGGTGCAGAGCTAGAGTGTGCCACACCCAGGGGGTGGGGTGCAGAGCTAGAGTGTGCCACACCCAGGGGGTGGGGTGCAGAGCTAGAGTGTGCCACACCCAGGGGGTGGGGTGCAGAGCTAGAGTGTGCCACACCCAGGGGGTGGGGTGCAGAGCTAGAGTGTGCCACACCCAGGGGGTGGGGTGCAGAGCTAGAGTGTGCCACACCCAGGGGGTGGGGTGCAGAGCTAGAGTGTGCCACACCCAGGGGGTGGGGTGCAGAGCTAGAGTGTGCCACACCCAGGGGGTGGGGTGCAGAGCTAGAGTGTGCCACACCCAGGGGGTGGGGTGCAGAGCTAGAGTGTGCCACACCCAGGGGGTGGGGTGCAGAGCTAGAGTGTGCCACACCCAGGGGGTGGGGTGCAGAGCTAGAGTGTGCCACACCCAGGGGGTGGGGTGCAGAGCTAGAGTGTGCCACACCCAGGGGTGGGGTGCAGAGCTAGAGTGTGCCACACCCAGGGGGTGGGGTGCAGAGCTAGAGTGTGCCACACCCAGGGGGTGGGGTGCAGAGCTAGAGTGTGCCACACCCAGGGGGTGGGGTGCAGAGCTAGAGTGTGCCACACCCAGGGGGTGGGGTGCAGAGCTAGAGTGTGCCACACCCAGGGGGTGGGGTGCAGAGCTAGAGTGTGCCACACCCAGGGGGTGGGGTGCAGAGCTAGAGTGTGCCACACCCAGGGGGTGGGGTGCAGAGCTAGAGTGTGCCACACCCAGGGGGTGGGGTGCAGAGCTAGAGTGTGCCACACCCAGGGGGTGGGGTGCAGAGCTAGAGTGTGCCACACCCAGGGGGTGGGGTGCAGAGCTAGAGTGTGCCACACCCAGGGGGTGGGGTGCAGAGCTAGAGTGTGCCACACCCAGGGGGTGGGGTGCAGAGCTAGAGTGTGCCACACCCAGGGGGTGGGGTGCAGAGCTAGAGTGTGCCACACCCAGGGGGTGGGGTGCAGAGCTAGAGTGTGCCACACCCAGGGGGTGGGGTGCAGAGCTAGAGTGTGCCACACCCAGGGGGTGGGGTGCAGAGCTAGAGTGTGCCACACCCAGGGGGTGGGGTGCAGAGCTAGAGTGTGCCACACCCAGGGGGTGGGGTGCAGAGCTAGAGTGTGCCACACCCAGGGGGTGGGGTGCAGAGCTAGAGTGTGCCACACCCAGGGGGTGGGGTGCAGAGCTAGAGTGTGCCACACCCAGGGGGTGGGGTGCAGAGCTAGAGTGTGCCACACCCAGGGGGTGGGGTGCAGAGCTAGAGTGTGCCACACCCAGGGGGTGGGGTGCAGAGCTAGAGTGTGCCACACCCAGGGGGTGGGGTGCAGAGCTAGAGTGTGCCACACCCAGGGGGTGGGGTGCAGAGCTAGAGTGTGCCACACCCAGGGGGTGGGGTGCAGAGCTAGAGTGTGCCACACCCAGGGGGTGGGGTGCAGAGCTAGAGTGTGCCACACCCAGGGGGTGGGGTGCAGAGCTAGAGTGTGCCACACCCAGGGGGTGGGGTGCAGAGCTAGAGTGTGCCACACCCAGGGGGTGGGGTGCAGAGCTAGAGTGTGCCACACCCAGGGGGTGGGGTGCAGAGCTAGAGTGTGCCACACCCAGGGGGTGGGGTGCAGAGCTAGAGTGTGCCACACCCAGGGGGTGGGGTGCAGAGCTAGAGTGTGCCACACCCAGGGGGTGGGGTGCAGAGCTAGAGTGTGCCACACCCAGGGGGTGGGGTGCAGAGCTAGAGTGTGCCACACCCAGGGGGTGGGGTGCAGAGCTAGAGTGTGCCACACCCAGGGGGTGGGGTGCAGAGCTAGAGTGTGCCACACCCAGGGGGTGGGGTGCAGAGCTAGAGTGTGCCACACCCAGGGGGTGGGGTGCAGAGCTAGAGTGTGCCACACCCAGGGGGTGGGGTGCAGAGCTAGAGTGTGCCACACCCAGGGGGTGGGGTGCAGAGCTAGAGTGTGCCACACCCAGGGGGTGGGGTGCAGAGCTAGAGTGTGCCACACCCAGGGGGTGGGGTGCAGAGCTAGAGTGTGCCACACCCAGGGGGTGGGGTGCAGAGCTAGAGTGTGCCACACCCAGGGGGTGGGGTGCAGAGCTAGAGTGTGCCACACCAGGGGGTGGGGTGCAGAGCTAGAGTGTGCCACACCCAGGGGGTGGGGTGCAGAGCTAGAGTGTGCCACACCCAGGGGGTGGGGTGCAGAGCTAGAGTGTGCCACACCCAGGGGGTGGGGTGCAGAGCTAGAGTGTGCCACACCCAGGGGGTGGGGTGCAGAGCTAGAGTGTGCCACACCCAGGGGGTGGGGTGCAGAGCTAGAGTGTGCCACACCCAGGGGGTGGGGTGCAGAGCTAGAGTGTGCCACACCCAGGGGGTGGGGTGCAGAGCTAGAGTGTGCCACACCCAGGGGGTGGGGTGCAGAGCTAGAGTGTGCCACACCCAGGGGGTGGGGTGCAGAGCTAGAGTGTGCCACACCCAGGGGGTGGGGTGCAGAGCTAGAGTGTGCCACACCCAGGGGGTGGGGTGCAGAGCTAGAGTGTGCCACACCCAGGGGGTGGGGTGCAGAGCTAGAGTGTGCCACACCCAGGGGGTGGGGTGCAGAGCTAGAGTGTGCCACACCCAGGGGTGGGGTGCAGAGCTAGAGTGTGCCACACCCAGGGGGTGGGGTGCAGAGCTAGAGTGTGCCACACCCAGGGGGTGGGGTGCAGAGCTAGAGTGTGCCACACCCAGGGGGTGGGGTGCAGAGCTAGAGTGTGCCACACCCAGGGGGTGGGGTGCAGAGCTAGAGTGTGCCACACCCAGGGGGTGGGGTGCAGAGCTAGAGTGTGCCACACCCAGGGGGTGGGGTGCAGAGCTAGAGTGTGCCACACCCAGGGGGTGGGGTGCAGAGCTAGAGTGTGCCACACCCAGGGGGTGGGGTGCAGAGCTAGAGTGTGCCACACCCAGGGGGTGGGGTGCAGAGCTAGAGTGTGCCACACCCAGGGGGTGGGGTGCAGAGCTAGAGTGTGCCACACCCAGGGGGTGGGGTGCAGAGCTAGAGTGTGCCACACCCAGGGGGTGGGGTGCAGAGCTAGAGTGTGCCACACCCAGGGGGTGGGGTGCAGAGCTAGAGTGTGCCACACCCAGGGGGTGGGGTGCAGAGCTAGAGTGTGCCACACCCAGGGGTGGGGTGCAGAGCTAGAGTGTGCCACACCCAGGGGGTGGGGTGCAGAGCTAGAGTGTGCCACACCCAGGGGGTGGGGTGCAGAGCTAGAGTGTGCCACACCCAGGGGGTGGGGTGCAGAGCTAGAGTGTGCCACACCCAGGGGTGGGGTGCAGAGCTAGAGTGTGCCACACCCAGGGGGTGGGGTGCAGAGCTAGAGTGTGCCACACCCAGGGGGTGGGGTGCAGAGCTAGAGTGTGCCACACCCAGGGGGTGGGGTGCAGAGCTAGAGTGTGCCACACCCAGGGGGTGGGGTGCAGAGCTAGAGTGTGCCACACCCAGGGGGTGGGGTGCAGAGCTAGAGTGTGCCACACCCAGGGGGTGGGGTGCAGAGCTAGAGTGTGCCACACCCAGGGGGTGGGGTGCAGAGCTAGAGTGTGCCACACCCAGGGGGTGGGGTGCAGAGCTAGAGTGTGCCACACCCAGGGGGTGGGGTGCAGAGCTAGAGTGTGCCACACCCAGGGGGTGGGGTGCAGAGCTAGAGTGTGCCACACCCAGGGGGTGGGGTGCAGGTGATCGTCACCGCCATCGCCTTTGTGATCGTCATCGAAGTTGTCATCTTCGTAAGCGCTATCGACATTGACCTCGTCATCTTCGTGAACATCGTCGTCATCGACGTTGTCATCATCTTTGTAGTCATCAATGTCGTGTTCTTGATTATCATCGACGTCTTCATTGCTATCATCGCCTTCGACGTTGTCTTCGTGATCGGCATCGACATCATCATCTTCGAAATTATCATCGTCATCGACGTCGTCATCATCGTCTTTGTGATCTTCGCTGTCATCTTTGTCATCATCGTCATTGTGATCATCATCATAGATACCATCCTCATCGGTGTCATCATGACCATCATTGTCGTTATATGTCGTATATTTCAATGATGGGAGCATACTCTGCAACACCACTTGCCCTCAAACTAGAGAAATTGACCCACAAGAGTCAGCTACGTCAGATACCATATTACGGTTTTATTTTCTAAATAATTCATAAAAGTCATCCCCATAGCAAAAATGTTGCCTTCTGTAACACATTGAAATGCACTGTATATTGTGTGAAAGCTAAAATGTTGTTATCTCTTCCATTTTGAAAGAGATGATACTACCGTACGTGTGATTCTCATTCAATAAATGTGCTTCCCAATCATGACTTCAACCATTCTGCACATATCTTTTCATCTATTTCTCTTTGTGTGAATATATGTACTGCTATGTTTCTCTCTGACAGTTTAACGAGGTATTCTCTTCTTTTTTTCCAGGAAAACTTTAACACAAGAAAAACAACACTCATAAGGACATGACGTTGAGGATGAACTCAGCCGTCTTGCTATAGTTGTTCTGGAGGAGGTTGGCAGTCCAGTGGGACGCCATCATCGGCCAGCTTGGAGCACATCGTTGGCTGGTCTATCGGTCTATCTGGACCTGGACCAGGTTCCTGGGACACCAGTCTATCACCTCATACCTTTTCGGGTCTCTGTGTCCCCAAACATTAAAAAAAAAATACATTTCATGTAACAATTATTAAGCAATCACAAAAGTGTGTATACTTTTTCTCTGCCAACGCTTGCATTCGGGGAGCATTTCTTTTTGCTTTGGGCTGTGTAAGACAACCAAATTACATACAAAGTGGACTCATACTGTACAATTGTTACAAATTCAACGACAAAAGAAAGGTGTACATATGTACTCATTGTCATCACCTGGGATCACCATCTTGGGATTTTATAGTTTTTGGATTTATGATGTAATGGCTGATGATGTTTGATAATGATTATGTTATTTATAAGCTGTTATACCTCCGCTTCCTTTTCCATTCTTATTTTTCTTTCCTTTCACTACCGTTAATCCTCCCTTTATATTTTGTTTTCTGGCAAATTGACGTATAATTACAATAATATATTTGTTATCTTGTATATCTCAGTATTGTAAAGTGATTATGTGCAATACATACAATGGTGGAATGTAGAAAGAAATGTAGATGATGATATAATTTCATTTCATTTCATTTCATTTCATTTCATTTATTTCCACAACTTGCACAACTGGTTAAAAAAAAAGAATGAACAATACAGGACAACATGTCAATCATAATATGCAATACATGGTGTGGAGGAAGAAGCAAAGGCCATTGACCTGTCAAGGCTTCTCCCTAGTAAACAGCAACAATTATGACACAATACAAAAAAAAGAACAAAACAAATCAAAACAAATCAAAACAAGACAAAACGAAAACTACTGATATGCACATATATTAGCATAAAGGAAATTATTACAGGAAGGCATTATTGCACGTATATGAATTTACAACATATTCTTTATGTTTTCTCTTGAATGCAGATATAGAGACACACTGCTTAATATTATTTGGGAGACTGTTCCACATCTTAGGGCCAATATATATTATTGTGGATCGTGAGAACTCGTACTTGAAATTGGGCAATCTATAATCTCCCCCCGTCTTGTACGATATCTACTTACTTCATTATTCTTTACAAAATCAAAATCATAAAAACATGGCAACATATTGTTTCTAAACAGATACATAAAACAGACAGTTTGGGACTTATTAATATCAAATATTTTCAGAAAATTTAATTTTTCAAACAGATGACTGGAATGCGAATATGGTTTCGAGTTCGTTATGATTCTTATTGCACGCTTCTGAAGAACTAAAATTCGATTCAAATGGCATATTGCACTGTTCCCCCAAATGATATTGCAGTAGGTAAGGTGCGGCAAGATCAAGGTTTGATAAAGTCTAATAAGTATGTTGAACGGTAAAATATGTTTTAGCCTATTCATTACACCGATTGTTTTCCTTATCTTCACACAAACCATATCAATATGTTCCTTCCACATTAATTTTTCATCAATTACTACACCCAAGAATTTCACTGACTTAACAAAAGAAATCTTACAATTATCAATACATATATCAACTTCATTTATAATATATTTGTTTCTAGGCTTAAAAAGCATACAACATGTTTTATCCACGTTTAATTTAAGTCTATTTGCTTGAAACCAATCATTAACTAAACAAATTTCATGATTAAAAGTTGAACAAAGAACATTCATATCATTACCAGACAAGAATAAACTAGTGTCATCTGCAAAAGCAATAGTGTGAAGTAACTTACTTGAAAAATGCAAATCATTAACATATATAAGGAATAATAAAGGCCCTAAACAGATCCCTGAGGAACACCAATATTTACACAACGATATGTAGACGATATACCATTTATGGATACATATTGCACTCTATCACATAGATAACTCCGAAACAAACTCAATGCAGTACCTCTAATACCATATATTTCCATCTTTTTGATAATCACTGATATTGTTTTCGTATGCGTTACTGATTTGCTTGTTGTGTTGTATTTTAAGGCGAGTTGGTTTGAGTTGTTTCAGTTTATCGCGGGCTGACATGGGGGGGGGGGTGAGACTTGGAACGTAGCAACAGGGAAGATTTCTGGAGTTTTTAATATCATGCCAATTGAGTCGGTTTTATGCCGCGTTTTAATACGATTGTTCTTTTCAGCTTGACTTTGCATGCATGTTCAGTTATTTATTATTTATCATGTACTATTTCGTGTTCTCGCGCCCTCTCCCTCCCCCTCTCTCTCTATATATATACACACACACACACACACACACACACACACACACACATATGTATATATATATATATATATATATATATATATGTTTACATGTATTATATACACATATATTGTATTTGTTATGCTTCGTATTTATATATGTTAAAATCCCGCACTGAATTTCCTGTAATGTTTTTTTTTTAATTATTATTGAACGATTAAAATGAATTGAATTGAATTGAAGTGATTGATCATATCTTCCAGAAACAGTTGGGATTTGTGATTAGCACAACGGAATTTGCATGAAAATTTCCTTGCGAAACATTCAAGTGCTTGAGGTATTTCTTAAAATGAAGCTCCTCGTTGAAAATTCGATAGTGCAAACTTTGAGGATTAAAATTTCTTCTACATCTATGCGCCACTCTTCCTTATAAAATGTAATTCAATCTGCCGCTAACTAAACTTTTGCTTCTGCTAGAGTTAGATTTGATGCTTGATTGTTCCAACTTTTCGTGAGACCTAGGTTGTCAATAATCTACATTTGTATTATATTTTGGGGTGTTATTTTCTGATATTATTTTGTAATCGAATTAGGTCGTTTATACATAGGGTAACATTGTGTCTTTGAGTGTGTACTAATTAAGATTTCGGGGTGTCATTTTCCGATATTTGTAATCGATTTAATAGGTCAGTTTCACATAGGATAACGTTGTGTCTTTGAGTGTGTACAACTGTACTAATTAAGATTTCGGGGTGTCATTTTCCGATATTTGTAATCGATTTAATAGGTCAGTTTCACATAGGATAACGTTGGGTCTTGGAGTTTGCATTGATTACGCTAGTATTTCGGGGTGTCATTTTCCGAAATTTAGAATCGATTTACGTGGTTTTCTCATAGGATAGCGCTGTGTCTTGCAGTTTGCGTTGAGTTTCGGGGTGTCATTTTCCGATATTTGTAATTTGTATAATTGTATTACTTGGTTTTCACATAGGATAGACCCTAGGATAGCGTTGTGTCTTGGAGCAGGGAGAGCTATGGGTGAGACCAAGGAGCTATAGCTCCTTGGTGAGACCTTCCTGCTTGGAGTTTGCGTTGTGTTTCCATTAATTACTGCAGTATAGTAGTTCGGTCATCAAATTGAATGATCGATCATTACAGTCCGTATTTCTGCGCTTCATTCTCTTCTACATTTTCTGAATTTTGAAGGCAAACTAAAATCTAAACGACATCTGTTTGGTCAAAAATATGAATTTGATGATTTTCCAATAAAATGTGTGTTTTTTTTATAGTTGTTGGTGACTGTTGAGGTGAGATGTTTGATATACTGAAGTAAGCGTGACGTTAGTCATTCTTCGATATGATGGATTTACTTAAGCGATAGCTGTTTCGAGAGGGCTAGAGTGGCCTGGGAAGAGCCATGTCCAGGTGCTGTAATTCACCCTAATTTTCACCGCCAGCGGTTTGTATTAGTTTGCATTTATTAGTAATTTGCGTTAGTTTGCATTAATTAGTAGTTTGCATTGAATTTGCATTGAGTTTGCATTGAGTTTGCATTAGTTTGTGTAAGTTTGCATCAGTTTGCATTTCTATAAGTTTGCATTTCTATAAATTTGCATTATTTTGCGTCAACGTAGGACCGGACAACATGCAACGATATTCAAAATATTAAGAGAGCATCAGGATCCGATAAGAAAACACCGAAAATTTACGTACTATGTTGACCATCAGTTTTGTGGCACGCGCGAACAGGTGAGTGCAATTTTTCTAATGTCGCAACTTGTTTTGTAGGGCTCACACCCGTAAATACAATGGAATGTCCGAAACCCCTTCACAAATTCGTACCAAAGATACCAAAATAAATGAAGAAAAAAATTAATTAAAAATCAATGATGCAGTTTGGCAAAAAACTGAATAGCTGTAGATATTGAGTATGAATTCCTCTACAAATTGCATTTTGGTTAGAAGATGAAAGCTTTTCTGGTGGAATTTGAGGGGACTATATTTCATTGGGTACGTGCACGGAAAATGGGTGACTTTTTGAGTGACAAGAACTCGTAGTCTGGCTTTTCGTACCCCTGAACAGAATTTGAACTGAATTATCCACCCTGAGAATTTGATGGATGAAAGGGTACATCTAACTTATCCAGGTTAGTGAAGCTGAAACACCTCATTTCTCCCAGCTATTTTACAGAATTTTTTGAAATTTGATTTTTAACACACGTCCCTATGGGGAAATATTTATGGGTGTGAGCCCTATAGAAGATGCATGCAATGCACACAAGTCTATGGGAAGTATTCATCCCATAATAAAAACTCTGCTGGTTTATGTTGATGTATTGTGTCAGATCTCTTCCTCCCTCCCCCCCTTCCCCTTCCTACCCCCCCCCCTTCTCCTCTACCCCCCCCCCCCCAACTCTGTTTGGCTATAATTTGTTTTCTTATTATGTTGTTGTGTTGTTGTGGTATAGATAGATCTTTGTACATAGCAGTCATCAGTATCACACAACTTTGAATGACTGTGTTATTTTAATGTATTTCTTTGTTTGGCTACCACTGGAACAGGTCAAAATTCATAAAGTTAGTCTGTTTGACCAAACAAAGTCTTTTCAAGTATTTTGTAGGCAATAATGTGATGATGACACCCCCATAATCAAAGATTACTGCCTGCATCTAGGTATTCATCTTATGAAGAACTGATCAACACTACATTTTTATTTTTTTAAAAAACCTCAAAGGGTGTGAGTTTCAAAAGTGTCCCTTTGAGAAGCTTTATAACCCTAGAATGTGTAATTTCCCATATGATGTAGGTGCAAATATCATCAAAAACACATTTATGATGTTTAAAAGTCAAATGAGAAATATGACCTTCACTATAGGGCTCACACCCGTAAATACAATGGAATGTCCGAAACCCCTTCACAAATTCGTACCAAAGATACCAAAATAAATGAAGAAAAAATTAATTAAAAATCAATGATGCAGTTTGGCAAAAAACTGAATAGCTGTAGATATTGAGTATGAATTCCTCTACAAATTGCATTTTGGTTAGAAGATGAAAGCTTTTCTGGTGGAATTTGAGGGGACTATATTTCATTGGGTACGTGCACGGAAAATGGGTGACTTTTTGAGTGACAAGAACTCGTAGTCTGGCTTTTCGTACCCCTGAACAGAATTTGAACTGAATTATCCACCCTGAGAATTTGATGGATGAAAGGGTACATCTAACTTATCCAGGTTAGTGAAGCTGAAACACCTCATTTCTCCCAGCTATTTTACAGAATTTTTTGAAATTTGATTTTTAACACACGTCCCTATGGGGAAATATTTATGGGTGTGAGCCCTATAGAAGATGCATGCAATGCACACAAGTCTATGGGAAGTATTCATCCCATAATAAAAACTCTGCTGGTTTATGTTGATGTATTGTGTCAGATCTCTTCCTCCCTCCCCCCCTTCCCCTTCCTACCCCCCCCCCCTTCTCCTCTACCCCCCCCCCAACTCTGTTTGGCTATAATTTGTTTTCTTATTATGTTGTTGTGTTGTTGTGGTATAGATAGATCTTTGTACATAGCAGTCATCAGTATCACACAACTTTGAATGACTGTGTTATTTTAATGTATTTCTTTGTTTGGCTACCACTGGAACAGGTCAAAATTCATAAAGTTAGTCTGTTTGACCAAACAAAGTCTTTTCAAGTATTTTGTAGGCAATAATGTGATGATGACACCCCCATAATCAAAGATTACTGCCTGCATCTAGGTATTCATCTTATGAAGAACTGATCAACACTACATTTTTATTTTTTTAAAAAACCTCAAAGGGTGTGAGTTTCAAAAGTGTCCCTTTGAGAAGCTTTATAACCCTAGAATGTGTAATTTCCCATATGATGTAGGTGCAAATATCATCAAAAACACATTTATGATGTTTAAAAGTCAAATGAGAAATATGACCTTCACTATAGGGCTCACACCCGTAAATACAATGGAATGTCCGAAACCCCTTCACAAATTCGTACCAAAGATACCAAAATAAATGAAGAAAAAATTAATTAAAAATCAATGATGCAGTTTGGCAAAAAACTGAATAGCTGTAGATATTGAGTATGAATTCCTCTACAAATTGCATTTTGGTTAGAAGATGAAAGCTTTTCTGGTGGAATTTGAGGGGACTATATTTCATTGGGTACGTGCACGGAAAATGGGTGACTTTTTGAGTGACAAGAACTCGTAGTCTGGCTTTTCGTACCCCTGAACAGAATTTGAACTGAATTATCCACCCTGAGAATTTGATGGATGAAAGGGTACATCTAACTTATCCAGGTTAGTGAAGCTGAAACACCTCATTTCTCCCAGCTATTTTACAGAATTTTTTGAAATTTGATTTTTAACACACGTCCCTATGGGGAAATATTTATGGGTGTGAGCCCTATAGAAGATGCATGCAATGCACACAAGTCTATGGGAAGTATTCATCCCATAATAAAAACTCTGCTGGTTTATGTTGATGTATTGTGTCAGATCTCTTCCTCCCTCCCCCCTTCCCCTTCCTACCCCCCCCCCCCCCTTCTCCTCTACCCCCCCCCCCCCCAACTCTGTTTGGCTATAATTTGTTTTCTTATTATGTTGTTGTGTTGTTGTGGTATAGATAGATCTTTGTACATAGCAGTCATCAGTATCACACAACTTTGAATGACTGTGTTATTTTAATGTATTTCTTTGTTTGGCTACCACTGGAACAGGTCAAAATTCATAAAGTTAGTCTGTTTGACCAAACAAAGTCTTTTCAAGTATTTTGTAGGCAATAATGTGATGATGACACCCCCATAATCAAAGATTACTGCCTGCATCTAGGTATTCATCTTATGAAGAACTGATCAACACTACATTTTTATTTTTTTAAAAAACCTCAAAGGGTGTGAGTTTCAAAAGTGTCCCTTTGAGAAGCTTTATAACCCTAGAATGTGTAATTTCCCATATGATGTAGGTGCAAATATCATCAAAAACACATTTATGATGTTTAAAAGTCAAATGAGAAATATGACCTTCACTATAGGGCTCACACCCGTAAATACAATGGAATGTCCGAAACCCCTTCACAAATTCGTACCAAAGATACCAAAATAAATGAAGAAAAAATTAATTAAAAATCAATGATGCAGTTTGGCAAAAAACTGAATAGCTGTAGATATTGAGTATGAATTCCTCTACAAATTGCATTTTGGTTAGAAGATGAAAGCTTTTCTGGTGGAATTTGAGGGGACTATATTTCATTGGGTACGTGCACGGAAAATGGGTGACTTTTTGAGTGACAAGAACTCGTAGTCTGGCTTTTCGTACCCCTGAACAGAATTTGAACTGAATTATCCACCCTGAGAATTTGATGGATGAAAGGGTACATCTAACTTATCCAGGTTAGTGAAGCTGAAACACCTCATTTCTCCCAGCTATTTTACAGAATTTTTTGAAATTTGATTTTTAACACACGTCCCTATGGGGAAATATTTATGGGTGTGAGCCCTGTACGTGATCCAGCCAGATCACCAGGTGATAACTGAAAGAGAAAACGGAACGCGGTGCTTGACGAGAACTTGCCTAACTTATTCAAGAGGGATAAAACTCATCGGGGGGGGGGGGGGAAGCACCAGCTCTAAGATATTATAAACAAAATACCAGTTCATGTAAGAAAACTCAAAGCTATACTTCATGGAGAAAAGGGCTGAAAGGCTTGTGCGTCACCCATGGAATGACTTACTCTATGAGCAGGACAAGGAGTGTGCTTGTAAATATCTGTAAATAAACTGTATTGTAATGTAAATAGCACAGTCTACACGAATCTTCAGCCTATTGAGGGAGGCAGACTTAATCAGAAGAAGAAGAAGAAGAAGAAGAAGAAGAAGAAGAAGTAGAAGAAGAAGAAGAAGATGATGATGATGATAATGAAGAAGAAGAAGAAGAAGAAGAAGAAGAAGAAGAAGAAGAAGAAGAAGAGTATTATAATGGTGTTCTCTCCAGGGCCGGCGGAACGGGGGGGGGGGGGGGGGGGCACTTTTTTGCATCCGTGAAAAGGAACACATACGGTGTCACCACTTTGGGCCCCCGCTTTTTTTTCTACACCGGAAGTAGAACTAGAAAGAAAAATAGAATGCAACCTTTGAGCTCGGTAATGCCTTTTTTATTCCAGCTAAAAAACCCGGAAGTGGAACTAAAGGCCTAATTATGCCTCCGCCACGAAGTGGTGCCGGAGGCATTATGTTTTCGGGTTGTCCGTCCGTCCGTCCTTCCGTCCGTCCTTCCGTCCGTCCGTCCTTCCGTCCGTCCTTCCGTCCGTCCGTAATGAATTTTGTGGACAGGGTAACTATCAAAACCTTTTGAGGTATCCTAATGAAACTTGGCATGTATGTGTATTAGGGGGTGAAGTTGTGCCTATCAACTTTTGGCTGCACATGCTCAAGGTCAAAGGTCAAAAGGTCAAGGTCAAATGCTTAAAATTTCACTATTTCCCCCATATCTATGCAATGCCTGAAGATATTTTCTTGAAACTTAGTGTATAAATGTATTACGCAATTAAGATTCTCTGGTGAAAGTTTGGGGTCATGAGGTCAAAAGGTCAAAGGTCAAAAGGTCAAGTAAAATGTTAAAATTTCACTTTTTTTCTCTGTATCTTGGAAATTGTTCAAGGTATCTTTATGGAACAAAGTATATATGCATGTACTGACTGGCAGTGGTTATTTAGGGAATTTGGGGTTCATGGGGTCAAAGGTCAGGGGTCAAAGGTCAAGGGCAATACTTCAAAATGTTACTATTTTCCTTATGTTTATGCAATGCCAGCAGAATTATTTTTTTTTAAACTTGATGTATGCATGTATAACCCACTAGAGATTCTCAGGGATTTTTTTTTTTGCCAAGACGGTCAAAGGTCAAAAGGTCAAAGATCAAGTGAAAGTGCTGAACTTACTTTTTTTTCCATATCTCGGAAGTGGCACAAGTTATCTTTAAACTTAGTATATATTTATGTGTGTTCTGCCTGACAGTGATTCTCTTATGAATCAAAGGCCAGATGAAAATGATAACAATTTACTGTTCAATACAGAAATTGCACTTTTTCTCCATACCTTGAAAATTACTCAAGTGTGTAAACTTATGAAAGGGTCAAAGTCGAAGTTACAGTTCTTAAATCCCCAAATACATGCTCTCATATTCATCCAATTAAACATAGGTCAAGGAAGGTGAACATTCGATACATTTGTGACAAATATGTCATTTTAATATTTTGCCAATTTTGTGAAAATGTAATCACACAATGTCCACATGTACTATAGACCTATTAGGAGAATCATGCATTATGGCGGAGGCATACCAGTCGCCATAGCGACATTTCTAGTTTGTTGTTTTGTTTTGCTTGTTATAGCTCATGAAACCCGGAAGTGCTCCCCCCCCCCCCTACTTTTGAAAACGTGGCGCCGGCCATGCTCTCACACAGGATTCTGACCTTAATCTCACCCTTCGATGACGTGACAGTCCGAGAAAGATGAAAAAGAAACAAAACAAAACAAAAAAAAAAAAACCGAGGGGAAAGGTAATACCTACACCTCATCATCAACCATGAGTGGAATATTTTTGCAGTTTCAGACAAATAACTTCGGGGATCTGGTGCACCCTTTTAGGGAATTCCCCCTCTCACATGTGGAGATACTTTACATTTTCAGACTTGAAATTCAGAGATCTGATTCACCCCTTTGGTGAAATATTCGATATATAGTATCAACAACAACAACAAAAATTAGAAACGTGTATATTCAGGCAAATGTAATGGGAGGGTGTGGGGGAGGATATTTTTGCATTTTCAGACTTATAAATTCAGGGATCGATGCACCTCTTCTGTCAAATTTAATATTCAATTTTGTTTCTATCAAAGAAGTAAGAAACATTCATATTCAGGTAAATGTGCCTGGAGAGGGTATAAAAGGAGGGGGATGGGCCCTCCCCCACACAAAGGAGATTCTGCATTTTCAGACCTGAAATATAGAGATGTCTATAATATGGGGTACACTCTTAGTGAGATAGTCGTTTTGGTTTCCATCAAGAGTATCCGAGACTTGAAATTCAGAGATTTGGTTCACCGCTACTTTTTGTTTCTATAAGTAAGAATACCGTACAGGGAAGGGGGAGCGTGTGTGGGAGGGGATATTTTTGCATTTTCTGACTTATAAATTGAGAATTCTCGTGTACCCCTTCGGTAATGTGTTGTTTCTATCAAAAAAGAAAAGAAGAGAAAGAAAAGAAAAGTGAGAAGTATAATTCGTATTCAGGGAAATGTGCGAGCCTGGTAGGGACCGGGAATGGTAGTAATAATCTCTTTGCAGCTTTAGTAATAACAATCTCTTCTGCGCTCGAAACATGGGGGCATTTCATGGAGGAACTTGTCGGATAAAAAAATACATGTCTGACAAGTCAATTATATCCGACAAGTTCAGAGAAATCAGCCAATCAGACTAAAGAATTTCTCAAAACTTGTCGGATAGAAGAGACTTGTCAGATATTTTATTCGACAAGTTCCTTCATGAAATGCCCCCCCGGGGGGGGGTCGGATATTTTTCTGACAAACTGTTACAAGCTACTGAAATCCTTGCATCTGATTGGCTGAGAGCAAGTTGGTCAGACAACTTTGTCCGACAAAATGCTTCATGAAATGCCCCCCCCCCCCCCTTGGTCACGTATAATGCAGTCATCGGCAAACAGTCGGCAGGTGGAGTTTGGCAAATTACCAAATCCATTTTGTCAATCATAATGAACTTCAAAAAAACTATAGAATATGTTGACTGGTAGGCTTAACAATACACCTTCGGAGTGAATCCAACCACTTCAACCTATTCTGATTTTTCCCCTTTCACCACCACCCTTCGTGTCCTGTGGGTTAGAAATCCCTTGATCCACCTGTGTGTTTTCCCTTGTATATTGTATGAATGTATCTGATGAGGAACTTTGTCGAACGCCTCCTACTACGAAATAATCACTATTTTTCACCCGACTTCCTTCTCGTCATAACAAAGTCAAGAGTTGCACTACAAACTCCTTTGTCATGCAATGACGAGACGGTAAAATAAAGTGAACACGTAACTTTTCAGAATCAATATCGTGTGAAAAAAAAAAACACAAATAGCGAACCGACAAGTAAATTCGACAAAAACCAATAAAACCCATGGCCGCAACGAAAGACTTACTCCCCACCATGTGTACGTCCTCATGGCCATCCTCTCATCACCACCCCCCCCCCCCCCATTAGAAAACACACACAAACAGACGTAGACACATACACACGCGCAATCACACAGTATATCGAGGGCAGGGACATGCATGGGAAAGTCATGAGCTGAGTCTCTGAGAAGAGCCGTCTAGACAAGTTAGAGTAAGTTTTGATAAATTAAATTGTATTATTTTG
The DNA here is from genome assembly GCF_040938485.1 of Diadema antillarum. Taxonomy (NCBI): domain Eukaryota; kingdom Metazoa; phylum Echinodermata; class Echinoidea; order Diadematoida; family Diadematidae; genus Diadema; species Diadema antillarum. Next base: position 1,854,303 of record NW_027270928.1, on the reverse strand, counting down.
TTTTCTTCAGTCAGGAAGGCGACAGTTACGACTAACAGTTACAGATACTCTTTGGTCAACAGTAGTTCTACATCTTGCGTTTGATTCAGTTGATTTCAGATTTTGATCGCCCTAGTCCCCACTCATTAAAAAAGCCCACAAATGTCTACACGTGGGACTGTTCATAGAGCCCGAGGCCGAGGTGACATATCGAGACTGGTTCGCTATTGACCGGAATAGTATGTCTAATTCCGCGAAAAACTTCTCATTTATAATGTATTTGTAGAGCTACCGGCTACCAAGTCTCACGCATTCTGTGTGAGACTCAAGCATTTAGGGTCCGTCTCACGATCTCATCTCACGCATGGCACCCATTTTTCTCACGCATCGGGCGAAGTCTGCACTGACTGCAGCTTGGGCCTTAGTAGCCCGACCAGACGCTGTTACGCTATGCGACGTACCATGTACAGCGACTGGGCTGTGTATAGTTAGGGCCTTAGTATCTGTAATAAGGAGCATAGACCATAGTAGCTGAAAGGAATCTAGTTGCAATTGTAGGTATATTTTCCTTTTGTCTTTGAAAATAAGTAAAAAATAGTCACTTAAGTGTGCACCTGATCGCACCAGTAAGAGCTAAAAATTGAAAAAGCTCCCTTCCGTGTAACCCCGGGACGCTCCGTATCAGTTCGGGAAACCCACTCACAAGGGGGGTCCCTCCTTATAAGTAACCCGTCCCCCTTATAAGTAACCCCGTCCCCCTTATAAGTAACCCCCGGGGCACCCCTTATAAGGAGTCTCCACGCTTTTTTGCAATGCAACGCGAAAATGAAAGGACTGCGGCAATTCGCTTGATTATGTCCATAAAGCTTCACAAGTTTCCTAGTTACTCACGAAATTTGAGCAAAATCGGTTTGAGGCATCATATCTAAAATCATGGATTTAAATGCGATGTCAAACGACCCATGCGAATGCTGAAATGCGAGCGATTACTGGCGTGAGTGTCGCCAGGCGCGGCGGCGCGGCAATGCTTGAGTGCAGACGTGGCGACTGAGCAGTCGACTGAGCAGTCGCCACGTCTGCATCAAGCATTGCCGCGCCGCCGCGCCTGGCGACACTCACGCCAGTAATCGCTCGCATTTCAGCATTCGCATGGGTCGTTTGACATCGCATTTAAATCCATGATTTTAGATATGATGCCTCAAACCGATTTTGCTCAAATTTCGTGAGTAACTAGGAAACTTGTGAAGCTTTATGGACATAATCAAGCGAATTGCCGCAGTCCTTTCATTTTCGCGTTGCATTGCAAAAAAGCGTGGAGACTCCTTATAAGGGGTGCCCCGGGGGTTACTTATAAGGGGGACGGGGTTACTTATAAGGGGGACGGGTTACTTATAAGGAGGGGCCCCCCTTGTGAGTGGGTTTCCCGAACTGGTATACACAGTTACACACTGTGGGAGCCCCAACACTGCGTGTTGGGGCTGGTCGCAGTTACCTTTCGTGGGAAGCCACAGGGGGGAAAAATCCCTCCCACACCCTCGCCTCGCTCGTGCGCACATTCGCTCGCCGAGATGCCTAGGGCCTGAGTCATGAAAATCTCACTCATAAAATTTTTTTGAACTTGGCATCCCTGCATTTGCTGGGTCAGTTTTTCGCTTCTTAGAAGCGAAAAACTGACCCAGCAAATGTCATTATTATAACTGAGAAGTTTTTCGCGGAATTAGACATAGACACTAGGTCTAGGTCTATTTCTAACAACTTAGTCAATTCTACTTGTCCGGTCAAGGTTCGCTAATACACAGACCTTGATGCTAACACTACAGTTAGGCCTACCCTAACCCGGCGCGGGGCTGGGCACTGTAACCAGGTATGGGTTGCAGGGATGCCAAGTTCAAAAAAATTTTATGAGTGAGATTTTCATGACTCGGCATCTCGGCATGCAAATGTGCGCGCGAGCGAGGGTGTGGGAGGGGTTCCCCCCCCCCCCCCCCCCCCCCCCCCCCCCCGTGACCTCCCACGGTAGGGATCTTTTTCAATTTCTAGCTCTTAATGGTGCAATCAGGTGCATACTTAAGTGACTGTTTTTTACTTATTTTGAAAGACAAAAGGTGCAGACTTCGCGCGATGCGTGAGAAAAATGGGTGTCATGCGTGAGATTGAGAGATGACCCCTAAATGCTTGAGTCTCATGCAGAATGCATGAGACTTGGTACAGTTGTAGCTCTGGGGTTGGGGTCACTGGTGCGGTTTAACCCTGGCGCGGGGCGCTGTAACCAGGTAGGGGTTGGTTGGGGTCGCTGGTGCGGTTAAGCCTACCCTAATGTGTAGGCCTAGCTAGGGATTAGGCCTGGGCAAAATCGTGAAATAGGCCTGTGAAAAAAACAAAACAAAACAAAACAAAAACCCTGCAAGTTAAAATAGCAATGTCAATGACAGGCTAGGCAGCCAAGTAAACTAATTTCGGAATAGTCACATACAGCAGTGATCACAGAAGGTTCAGAAATATTAGGGTCTATAATTTTACATTTGGTCTTCTCTACTAGAAACACTTAGAACCTCTATAGACTATACTAGTGTCTATATGTGACCGTGCACCACAAAACGAACAAAATGTCGCACACACTGATTTTGTGTGAGGACTGAAAATAGGTGAAATGGGTCAACCTAACTGATCTTGACTTTTTCATATTTTCTGAAAGAGCAAGTCTTCTTCTACATTATGATAAAATTTGGGATCATAAAACGGGAAGGAAAGTGTGTTTTTTAGTAGTTTATCTTGAACATTTTTTTGTAGAATAGTGTGATCAGGTGTGTTTTTAGAGTCCCCGCTTCATTTTTTTAAAAGCCTTGTACACACTCTTCACTTTCAACTCTAATAAGTTTTGAAAGGATGATGCTACTGCTTTGAAAGTTAAAGGCAATCGGTCGTCGCAGGCGATTCGCAGCTCAGTAGAAAAGCACGACAAGCTGCTCCTCCCGTTATTGTACCCCCGTACGTACCGAATGCCGAACACGACGCTACGCAGCGCACCAGCGAAAACCAGATGGGGCACGAGAGCCGTGCGAGCCGTCCACTGTAATTTCAACATGGACGCCCGAATACCTACCGAATGGGGCCGAATGGGTGCACGCACAAAACCGCACAACAGCCATGTGCATGAAAATCTCTCCTACGGGTCCCCGTCGCGACACAACAGTAGAGCTGTGTGGTGTACGTACGTATGTATCTGGGTGGCTGCAGTCTCTGTTTATTTGCACTATGGTGCCAATTTCAGCAATCTAAGCAATAATATTTTAAAATGTCTGAAAATATTATGTAACGATATTTTAAATCATTCATATATTACGTTGTTTAATATTTGGTATTTATAAATATGCTTTGATGAAGAAATATTAAAACTCTAAACTTCATGTACTCTATAGCAAGTTGCAATGCTCATGGCCATATGGCGGGTTGTTTTGATCTCATTGGCAATTGTCTGCTGCGTCAGCTGTGTTACAGTATGTTGGGCCGGATCGGAACATAACAAAGTTGGTATAAAGTCGTCGGTACTGGTATGTCAATATCAATAATGTGTGTGGTATGCGTGTACTGTTTCGGATTAGCCTTGGCTTTTGTTTAGTAATGAAACCTCACAATGGAGATCAAAACAGCCGTCCAACTCGAGTAAAACGTATCTACTTGTTTGACGCTATCGACGAGTGGAGAACGCAGAGAGACGTGTTCTTAGCATGCTTAGGACAGGGAGGTTTCCTCTCACCTCCCTGCTTAGGACAAGTAAGAGACCAGTGGCAGAGGGGGAAGCTTCAGCGTCAGCGTGCCGATGAAAAATTTGCTTTCCACTTGCTGGAGTTGCATGAACAGTTTTGCAGGAATTTAGAATGTGCAAATTCGTGTTACGGCATGCACGGTGGAATTGTAATGCCACGGCTTACGCCAATCAAGCAACCCCAGCTGACCAAGTCAACAACTTCAAGGAATCCAGATCCAGATGATGTGTAAGTAACGTTAGAAGTCTATTACATGAATCAATGATTGAAGTGGAATGACTTTTTCTAATCTATCTTTAACTGCTAGGGCCTTTGCGTTTCATCGACAAGTAGGCCTATTTTTCTATGTATAATTCCGCGAAAAACTTCTCTAAGTTCTCATTTATGTCAAATTATGATAACGCCGTAATCGAAATGACATTTGCTGGGTCAGTTTATCGCTTCTTAAAAACTGACCCAGCAGTAGGCAGCAAATGTCATTAGTCAGGGAATCGCAAGTAGTGGTAAGTTTTTTGTCATCACAGTATTGAGAATTTAAAGTATTTCATGTGCAAATGTAGAATCTAGATAGATACAGAGAGGTCACTTTCCTGAGCAGCTAGCGTCAACAATCCAGGTTAAATTTGCATAGCCAGATTTCATGGCTGCGATTCAAATACTGTTTGTCCCCATTGATTTAACTGTATAGCAAAGTCTCCTCTTTCATCATATTTAGGGGCCCTACATTTTAAGTTTGGTTAAGGAATTTTGATAAAGATTGTAATTTTCATAAGCTTGGCAAAAGTTTCAGGCATCTATGTTGCATTTATAGTCAAACTTCCAATGCATTTGGTCCAATAATTTGAAACCAAATTCAAGTGATCCAGTGAAGTGTACATCTTTTCATGTGAATTTCTACAAGTATGTTGAAATGTAAATTCTGAAGAAAAAAAAATTGATCCTTTACAGTTGAAATTCGTTAAAGTTTGGTTACACCGACAGTGTCAGGTCAGTGGTAGTAACTACAGAGTTACAGTAGTGTACGTATAATACCCTTGTACGTGAAAGTTACAGTTTTATTTACCTTCACATCTTCATATAGGAGTGTCTAATAGGGATGTTGATTGGTGTGGAAGTTGTTGATGAACAACAGTTCATAAGAATCCATTGTTTTAATTCTAATACAGATATTGGTCATAGGTCAAGGGGCAATATGAACCTATCAGTTTGTAACATGCTAATATGTACAGGTATGAGCTTCATCAAGTACCATTAATTGGTATCCGTGGCACATCCCTTATTTGTTGATCAAAGGTACGCCTCTGATTGGTATTTTAATCAGTGTTTGGTAGAAAGCTAACCCATTACAATGGCTTTGCGATGTTACACTGAGTTGACTATGGACAAAGGTCTACTGTCCGTGATTTTCATTAATTTGTAGGGCATTTTTCACACATAACCTCAAATACTGATACCTGTGATAGGTTTATTTGTAATGGTTATCCTTCACACTGTATTGTTGAGACAATAGTGTTCTGTTTGTTTGTGTAAGAGGGAGATAGACAATAATTTCTTTATGCTCCTGTCTGAAGAAGGCATTACATCTTATTTGTCATGTACTTATCTATGAGTTTTAATGTTCACTTTGTGTGTGTGTGTGTGTCTTTTTTTTAAAGATTATTCACACCAGGCTAAGCTGACAGAATTATAACTGTGAATTTACCTAGTCAAATGAAAGGGTTTCGGCATTGCTTCTTACATATATTCCAGGCAGGTGATACAACGCTCACCTTCTTCATATTAGTTAGTAAAACAATGAAGAGTACAAAAATACTGCATAAATGTGCAGTGCAACTGTGGCCGTTGGCCGTTGGCCCTGCACGGGCACAGTCGCTTCCCCGTCCTGAATTTATGTACACACGCCAGGGCAAGTACATGATACAGGCAGGGTCTCCGACCCAATCGTCCGCGTTCAGAATAGACAACTCGGCGGTAATATCCGCTACCCATGACGATGTGTCATCGTCCATGATGGCCACCCTATCTATTATAATGTGGTCTGCACTCACTAATCTGATCTGATCTGATGATTACAGTATAGTTGACGAGTGACGACGATCGACGATGCGATGAAGAGAATGCGTAGTCGTACGAAGTATACGCAGCTACATTGTAGCTACTAGTAGCTCATGCGAACATCACTCACATTACACAAAACGTACTGTCCCGCGCTCAGCAAGCGATCGCGAGCAATCGAGATACTATAGCGCGATACATTGCTTTAGGGATGTCTTGCGCACACACACATTTCGCTTCGTAGCAACTTCGGAAGCGAGTTTACGTGCTGCCGCCCGCGGCTGAAATATGTCCATGTGTCCTCGCGACTGGGTGTCTTTAATATCAATTATGAACAGAATGTGTTAATAAGGCATGCTTAATTTCAGTTTAATGTGATAATCCCTTCATTGTTGTTACTCTGGTGGTTTAAATCCTGTTTTTTTTTGTCCCATTCGTTGCACAGCCAGTGCGGCTTGGTATTAAAAGATTTAGCGCTTGAATAGACACTGCTTTTCAGAGCCTCTTTTGTCAGTTCACACTTTTCCTGAGTGTGTGTTTTCTTTCCAATATTTGGATAGGTTAGGAGAGTCCATTTGATTTGAGTTATGCATCATTTTAATGCTTAAAATCTGCTCTTTTAGATTATGCTCTTAACTAAAATTTCATGTCTGGCCACTTTCTGTGCATTTTATGATGCAGGGTCACATATGTCCATCTGTCAGAGCAAAGAGAATTCGAGAAATGGCTGAGCTGAGCTATGGGTAAATTAGTCCTCTAAGTATTTGCACCTCTCCTACTCCCCTCGCTCCTCCCTCCTCCTCCTCCTCCTCCTCCTTCTTCTTCTTCTTCTTCTTCTTCTGGTTTAGTCTGCTTCCTGCAAAAGCTGAAGATTCTTGCAGACTGTGTTATTTACATACCGGGTGTCCCAAAAAAAGAGGAACAGTGGATTTTCAGTACCTTGCGGTCTAAAAGTTATATATCTTTTGACATCATTAGAAAGAGCATCTTCCGCAGAAGACTATGATACCAAAATCATTTAATTTGGTTCAGTACTTTTTATTCTATGCCAATTTCTGAAAATGCAGTCATTGTCAAATTTCGCCGGCTTTTTGCGACTTATGAGATAATAATTTGAGTGCGACACGCGATCCATACGGTGAATATTGTGTAAGCTCGGTGATCCATGTCAACAAAAGATACAGCTTTCACATTGGGCACGGGCCAGGAAAAAAACAGTGTGTGTGTGTGTGTGTGTGTGTGTGCGCGCTCCCAATATGAAAGCGTTATCTTTTGTTGACATTGATCAACGAGCTTACAGAATTCACTGTATGGAACGCGTGTCGCACCCAAATTATTATCTCATAAGTCGCAAAAAATTGAAAATGACTGTATTTACAGAAATTGGCGTAGAATAAAAAGTGCTCAACCAAATTTAATGATTTTGGTGTCATGGTCTTCTGCGGAAGATGCTCTTTCTAATGATGTCAAAAAATATATCACTTTTAGAACGCAAGATACTGAAAATCCACCGTTCCGCTTTTTTGGGGACACCCGGTATAATACAGTTTATTTACAAGCACATAACAAGTATGAAGAACAAAGACTAGGTCCCCACTGTGATCAACCGTTAGTCGGTTACGTTACAGAATGCTCCAACAGTCACAGATGGTGCTGCAACAATTTCCGAGGACAAGGAATTCCAGCTCCTTTCTGTCCTCGGAAAGAATGAATGGCAGTGCGATTCAGTTCTTTCAAAGTGTGCTTTTTAGAGTCTGCTTAATTTTTAGAGTCTGCTTTGCCAGATACTGGTAGATTGTTCGATTGAGATCCTCATTAAAGCCAAAACGTAGTTCTGGTACGCCTGCAAAAGTTGTCAAATTTCGCTCCCAAATGTGAACGTATTCCTAGGAAATGTGCGGAATAACGCTGTAATAACAAGATATTCGATGGATAACGACGAAAATACGAAATATTAACCAAAAAGGTTCAGTCTCAGAACTTACCCGAACGGGGTCAGGCTAAACTCTGACTCGGGGATAACTCGGCCTCGCTTTGATGACGGCGGGCTGAGTTGTATTGGTTGTCCCTCTGGATTGTACAGTGTTGTACTATGGGAGTGGCCTGTATAAACTAGTGCTTCGCGTTCTGGCTACTTGCAGTACTTGCAGTAATGGTCCGAGTTGTTACAACGCGCGCATCAAAAACCTCTTTGGTGCGCATGCAAAATTAGTGTGCGCCTATCAAGCACCTCTAAATACAATCAAAGACGTTTGATAAACAACAACAAAAATTTCAAAGACTGCGCGTCTCAGCAGCTGAGGTGATGTGCGTATAGGCTTGAGGACCGCGCGCTGTCCATTTGTTTTGTAAAGGATTAGCACGCACTTTCCTGTCTGTTCAGTTAAGCCTCGTTAGGTAGCAGTAGAATATGGCGATCACAAACTGCGTGTAAATTGTCTGAAATAGGGTCGAGTTTTCCCCGAGACCGAGTTAGTCTGGATCCTTCTGCAATAAAAGTCGGTATTCAGACTTCTATTATTTTTCTCAAAATACTCCAAAACAACTCATCATCCCGGCAAATCGTGTCAGCCAGGTAAGTTTCTTTGTAGACTCTTTCGATATATTGCAAGCAAATATGAAATGGTGCCAGACGGGTTCTCAAGCCCTTTACCAGAACTATGTTTTCACTTTAAGTCATTTGTCTTGGTAGAAGAAAAATGTGAAAAATTTTTGGTTGTTTTGATAAAAAGGCAATTACATGAATTTACTTCCAAGTTTGGATAATATCTTCCATTGTGCCATGCCAGTATGAACCAAACAAAGCCAAAACTAAAAGGTACATAAATTGTAGACCTATAGTCTAGAAGGTGAATGACAATAACTCTATAAGGCAAAGGTGGAATGGGGATAAAAATGTTTATGTGCCCTTGATGTACCCTAACTAGTGGCAAGTGCTGACACAAGAAATTAAAATGATGAAGAGTTCCTGTGTTAACTGTTCAAAATTGTACATGGTCAAGTATTTTTGTCATATTGTATTATTTGATTAGTAACAAACTTTGTGTACCCGTATCCCTAGATCTTCCAGTTTAGCCTAATGTTGCCAAATGTATCCAGATGATTGTGTCTTTAGGGTAGAGATAACAAAGATAACTTAATTATCATATGGATTCACAGGAAATAAAAGAAAATCCAGGAAGTGATATGATTGAATTTTAGAGGCAATACTGTATACGCTATAATTTTCGCGTACATAAATTTTCGCGAATTGCCGCTGTCACACATTTTCACGAGTGGTTAAATTCGCGATTGGGGGACCAGAGAAAATATGAAGTGGCAAAGAAAGTGTGAATTTTCAACTTACTAGCATATAAGAATGATACTAGTTATACACTGCATGAAAAAGACTTGCCAAACTCTGCGAACTAGTAAGTTAAAATTCAACATTTTTTAAGTGGTTAAGTCCATTGCGCTAGATTTCTGACGAGTGGTCCCCTTGCGATAATGGATTGGCTCTCTACAGTATTCGTAAGTAGACGTGGACATGCATAAACAAGCTTAGCCAGTATGGTCTGTTCGGTAAGCCATGACATGGTATTCTAGTACTGAAATGTTCGTATCATCAAGGCAAGGGATTCATTTTGGAAGGTAATATTTTCGCGTGTTGTTAATTTCGCGAATAGCTCCCGACTCGCGAAATTCGTGAAAATAAAACCCCCGCGAAATATATAGCGTATACAGTACTTGTCAGAAGTTTGAACAGAGATTAAAACTTCAGGACCTACTGTTAGAGGCACATGGTCCTGGTGGTTTAGTCAAATGCATACGCGGGCGCACGGCGCAAGTTTCCTATAGAGTTAACCCGTTGAGGACGGTTTGACTTTGCTACAACACGCATTTCCCATAGATGCTTGCCCGAGTATACTCGGGACTCGTCCTCAACGGGTTAAGAGACCTACGCTATCGACTCTTCTTTAGCGCTTACGCTGTGACCCACTTCCCCGAGTCCGAAGAAGTCCGATCCACTGTAGTCAGTGGTCTGATCACAGTTTGGCCCATGATTCGGCTGAGGGGGATGACAGCGTTAGCAAACTTCTTTTGTGATGTCATTATAAGAAGCACATATGCACGCACCCTGGCATTACTACAGACTCCGTGATGCGCAGAGAAGACAACGAAGGCAACGTTACCAAGCAACACCTACTCGTTTTACTCTTGATGACTACTCACCCTAGCTCGGCAATCTTCGTATCAATGCTAACGGTGATCAGCAGTATCATCAACAGCGCTCTGTACTACCGGGACTATGCACCTTTAAGGTATCAGAACCCTGCTACAGATGAATTGCTCAGAGAGATTAAGAATAAAGATCAGTGAGGTACTTCTTTTGAAAAAGATGTCTGAAGAGTTGAAACAAAAACTCAAGCAGAGTCTACCCTTCATCAGAGTCTAGATATTTGGTTTTGCTTTTGTTCTTGCTTTCAGCATTCCCAAGACGTTTCATAATGAAGTGTTTTATTTGTTTCATTTCTAGATTTTCTTCTACATGAGAGGTAAATCACAAATGACTGCAGGACCTTGGCCCTGAAAGAAGAGAATTGAATGAGATAGTGTCAGAATCCACCATGGTGCAAGTACTTTCCTGTCATCACTTCAAGTCACAAACTGTTGTGAGTCCAAGCCATGAGCCACTTGCTGTGTTTGCATCGGGCAATTATCTCTTTGTGGCAACCTCCCAACTGACAGTGGAGGTATACAGACTGGATGGGGCGGAATGCACACTCATTCAACAGATGAAGACAGTTGGCGTCCCATGGAAAGGTGCCTTCAATGTGCCAGGTAATGACACTGTCCCTAAAATGTATTATTTTTTTCAGCAGACTTATTTGATGTCATTGGGCTACTCATCAATCAGTAGAACCGCAAATAAGTCAAATTGCAAGTACATTGCTTTTAAAGCAAAAATATAGTACTTGTAAGGGCTGTAAATTCATCTTCTATCGATTGAAATTTGCTTGCAATGCATTGGAAAGCTGTACCAAGAAACTTGTCCTACGTCATACTGACGCAATTTACCCAGATAAAGACTTGTTTCATAGTATTTTTAGATAAGAAAGTGTGAAATAATAAAAGTCACTATACCCACTTTTATTCCTAAAGCCCTCCCCAGTTAGTAATGGTTAAGTAGAATGTTGCTACTACGTGATGATCGAATCATGTCCACCTTGAATGGCCCTCTGGCCATGGGAAGTCCTGATTTGTGAAAAATTAGACTCGCTAAATATATGGCATATACCGTATGTCCAAAAAAAATTACAACGGGACCCTCCACAATGATATCTTTAAAAATGGTGAATCAATCCAAATACAAATTCAGGGTATGAAACTATAACTCACTGCCCACATCTTACAGAAAATCCCATTCGATTTGCTTCAGTGGTCAAAGAGAAATGAGGAATTTTGTAGAGGATGTCAAGAATCTCTTCCCTCCAAGTTCTGTGTATTGTATTCACACACAAAAGCATCGAAGTGCTTAACTTGGAAGAATCAGACTCATGACATGCTTCACAACATTCCACTTTTCACTGTGACTGCTTAAGCTGGTATCTCACTGAGCCGCGAACGTTTGCGAACGTAGCGAATTTGAGATTCGCCAACTTTTCTGACGAATGTTTGTGAAAAATCAAAGTTCGCTTCTGCCATTAGCGACAGTTAGCGACTTTTAGCGATGTTTAGCGACAATTAGCAACACTTCAGCGAATGTTTGCGAAAGTGTTTGCGAAACACAGGAGGCGACTGTTAGCGAATGTTAGCAAATATTAGCGACAATTTTGCAAATGTTAGCAACAGTTTTGCAAATATTAGCAACTGTTTGCAAATCCTTTGCGACAATTTGTGAATGTTCTTGGACCTACATGTAGATAAGTACCAGGCGATTATGTGTAGTTAGACCCATTAAACGAACGTAAAATGTAAAACCTTCTGCTGAATTCAGATCTCTTGTGACAACCGTTCAAGATGGATTTCCAGTATATGGAAATAAATTTCTGCCAGGAAGAGGCTCAACGTGTTGCTATCCTTGAAGAGCTGCTTTGTCTGGCTGCTGCTACAGCTATTGTGCAGCATAAGAGAAAGAAAATAAAGAAAAACAAGAAAGGAAGAACAAAAGAAAGACTGTTGGGTCAGAGAGTGGTTGTTGCAGAGGACAGACTTATGAAAGTCTGAAATATGAAAAGCTTTTGCAGCAATTACAATCATGATGGAGATGTCAAGAGCTTCAAGAACTTTCTTAGAGTGGAACCTTGTCTGTTTCAGAAGCTTTTATGTAGGAACCATATATGGTTACTTATTCGCTAGCAGTGGCGAATCAAATAAAAATGTTAGCGACACCGTATTACGACCGTTTGCGAATTCTTACGAGTGTTTTGCGAATGTTTGCAACTGTTAGCGAAAATACAAATTCGCAAAGGTTCGCAAAGAAATTTTGAACATGTTCAAAATTTCTTTGCGACAAGAAAAACTGTTTGCGACAATAAAAACCATTTGCGAACTTTCTTGCGACTGTTAACGAACCTTTTGCAACCCTTTATGAACCCTGGCGAAATCCCGAATTCGCTACGTTCGCAAACGTTCGCCGCTCAGTGAGATACCCCATTTAACCAAATTGAATGGGGTTTTCTGCAAAATGGAGCTAAGATGTTATATTTTAAGACCCTGAAGTAGCATTTAGACAGTTTAATCATATTGGGTGTTATCAATGCAAAAATTTGATTGTACTTTTTTGGGGGGACATACTGTACAGTGTTTGAGTGCATACAATATTCAACCTACATGTACATAGAGGCTAAAAGTTTGATATGTGAAATTTACACTCACCCTCTTTTGTTGGTTACTGACTTTTTGTTATTATTGTTATTATTATTATCACCGTTCTTATATAGCACATAATACCTTTGGCAAGGTCTCTATGCGCTTTGGAGGGAGACAAAGAAACATTCAAAAGAAAATATAAAATTTTACAGAAACAGTAGAATGCTGCATAAAGCATCATCTACAATCACTATTGAACAAATACGTTTTTAAAAACGTTTTGAACTTATTGATGGAAGTCGCATGTTTTATATCACTTGGGATGCTGTTCCACAGTTCTGATTGTTTAAAGTATAGAGCTTGCAGTAAACTAAAAAATATTTGAAAAATATTTGAAAAAGTATATTCAAATATATTCAAAAAAAGAAATATAGAGAAACATATAGTTTTAGCAAACTCTTTAGTGAAGTAGATTGTAATAGAAAGAAATAGATGCCACAAGATTTCTTTTCATTGCAACAATTCTACACCTTGGCAGGTAATTACATAGCTCTCTTGGAAGATGAGACTGGCACATCCAATGCTTTGAGAGTCTACTTTAACTGGCGCCAGAGTGGAATCCAGGAGAATGTGACCAAAGCACGCATAGCAGGGACCAGCTCACCGGTGCTCTCCCCATCTAGCGAGACCTCATCCAGACATCTTGAGGTAGTGGAGGTGCGCACAATGCGTCACATTCTGTGCATGGCGTGTTGCAGTGAGAATGGAAACCTGGTCGCTGGCATGAGTGGAGTCATCAGCATCTTCCGACTGACGGATACTGAGGGCCACCATGACTTCCAGCATTTTATCGACATTGTGATTACCGGTAACAACTTCAGAGTCATCAATGTGGATATCCTTGGAGCTCACCTTGCTTTCACATCCAACCATGAAGCTCACGTGTTGCTGCTCAATGCACAGAAGTTTAACATCACATGTTCATCTATTAGTAAAGTCCAAAGAAAATCTGCATCCTCAAAAGTGGGTGTTCCACCTGTGGACAAATCTGACATGGACACTCATCAGCCGCCTGCAAGCCTGCATAGCGCAGGATTTGTGAGGGACAAGCACTACGTGGAGTGGAGCTGTGGACCCACTGGTTTGTCAGTGGACAACTCTGAAGGTAGTCGCTCAGAGCAAATCATCCAGAACTGCATCATGCTTCCCAGCATCTTGAATGAGGATTATGTGAAGCAGAAAGAAGGCCCTGCAGAGATCCTTGGTCCAGTCCGTGGTGTGCCAGGTGTAGCACCTTTCAAAATAAGACATGCAAAGTGGACACACTCTGGCAAAAGGTAAGATGGCAAAAACGAAAAAAACAAAACAAAAAAAAGCATCTCCATATAATTAAGACAAGGCAATAAAAATGTATGATCTATGATGTACTAGTTAGTGATTTCATTTCTCTGTAAACCTGGTGGTTTAACTATATAAATGTGTTTAACACATTTATAAAAGGATATCACCGAGCCTGTATACAGAGTATCAGTAGCTATATGATAATGATAATAATAATGATAATAATAATAATGATAATAATAATAATGATAATAATAATATTAGTAATGATAATATTAAAGGGTGTATACAGTTTTGGTTGAAGTGAGGATTTAGCTTTTAACGTTTTGTGAGATATTCAGAAACCACTCTATGAGATGTCAAAGAGCATGCAATTCTAAGGGGTATCAAAAGTTAATTTGATGAAAATCGGTTTTAAAGAGATCCTAATAAAAGGCGTGATCTGTCGCCCTTTATTATTATCACTTTTTTGGATTCCTCAGCCATTTGAAAACCAATTTTCATGAAATAAATGTTGAATCCTTCTTAAAATTACATGCTCTTTCATATTTCATAGGAGGTTTATCATTATCTCACTTAGGAATGTTCAAAACACGAATCCCCACCTCAACCAGTACTGTATAGTCCCTTTAATAATGATAATAATAATAATAATAATAATAATAATAATGATAATAATAATAATAATAATAATAATAATAATAATAATAATAATAATGATAATAATAATAATAATAATAATAATAATAGTTGATATTTTAGGGTGCCTATTCCACTGGATACAAAACACTATGAGATGTCATTGCTGGTCGCCATTACAAATTACCAGGCAGTGACAATACAAGCCGAGTGCATATAAAAGGATATCGAAATAAGTAGATCTTCAAATTTTGTTTGAATTGATCAAGTGTTGGTGATGATTTCAGAAGAGGAGAGAGCTTATTCCACAGCCTAGGAGCAGAAGAAGAGAAAGCTGCATCACCAGCTAGTTTTTTTTTTTTTGTGTGGTTGAGTGAAGGTAATGGATGATGAAAGACGAGTGTGCCTAGAGTGAGAGCGTCATACCAGACACTCCCCAATGTACTCTGGAGCTCTATTGTTGACTACTTTGTAGACCAGTAGGAGAAGCTTGAAGGATATTCTTGCTTTGACTAATCCAGAAGCACATGTCAGACAGTAAGGTTATGCCACACACATTATTCCTTCTGTGGTCACAGAGTCAATGCCAGCTTGAGTAAAACATGCTCAGCATAAACATTCATCCATCCAGTATGTATACATGTATCAGCCTGTTGTATACATGT
Source organism: Diadema antillarum (assembly GCF_040938485.1). Classification (NCBI taxonomy): domain Eukaryota; kingdom Metazoa; phylum Echinodermata; class Echinoidea; order Diadematoida; family Diadematidae; genus Diadema; species Diadema antillarum. Next base: position 1,839,065 of record NW_027270928.1, on the reverse strand, counting down.
TGCACTGTGTCAGCCAATGTAATGTATATGGCATGCTTACTTGAGTTTCAAAGTGATTTAGTGACAGAGCTATAACCAAGCATGCTCATATATTCAGATATTTGCATATGTTGTCGTACTCAGTCATGAAAAAAAAAAATTGAATTCATTCCTCGTGATATAATCTCTCAGTATTGTCATGTCTTCCATACAGAACTTTAACTTTTGTTTGTTGCATTCCCGAACCTGCAGAGCTGGGGCCGAAAAGGTTACATCGTACATTCATCTCTTGTACTGCAGATTTCCAATGTCGGAAGCAGGTCTTACAACAGTGCAACTCTTGCCGACTTATGAAAAAAGTAAAAGAAAACATGGGCAGTCTGCCTTTTAAACTCAAATATTTTAAATATAGTATTACTGTAAAAGTGGATATTTTCGCGCGACTGATTTTACGCGCTCGGCGGGGTAAGAAGAGTTTTGCATGTTTTTAATTCCGCGGAATCAAGACATTAACTACTGGAACATATGGCAAGCAAAAATATCCGCATGCTTTTATTTTCGCACTAGTTTCTGGTTCCGCGAAATGTGCAAAAATATCAACACCGCGAAAATTTCCACTTTTACAGTATGTTTTGTGAATGAAATACCTCATATCTGTGAAGAAGGATTTGCAATGTCTGTTTTTTTAAAAAGATATACAGTATATTTGCTGGAAACCTAACATGATGAATCTCAGTCTTTCTTTTTTTTCCCCCAGTTAATGTGGCTCCCATTATTTTATATAGACTGTGTTTCATAGCATTTGCTTCGAATTGGCCCCTTTATATATATTTTTAGTGCACCAAGACAGCTCTGTGTGCAGTTAGTTGATATTGCAAAGAACATGGATTTATGCTAGGTTGTAGTATACAGACTTACAAGTTTGAAAACATAAGTGTCACATACTGTGTAATGGATAAGAAGTGAGATTCTTGCTTAAACCATCTGTTTGCATTCTAGAAATTCTAAAACGTGTGTCGCAAGAAATATAACTTTTGTGACATGTGTGTTTGTCTTTGTTTCTTTGTCCCATTTAGTTCCATTTTCACTGGATGCCATAAGAACCTCTGGAGAGGGGACTTCTGAGTCATTCCTTGCCCAAAGTTTGGTTGGAATGTGCTGTCTACTCAGCACCCCAAAGCAGGGCCTTGTCTACGACATCTTAGATCAAGTGCGTCCTCTCTCTTACTATCTCTACACAGCCAAGGCTATTGCCATTGATGTGAGTGGAACCAGTAAAGCTGTCACTCTTTTCTCTGTGAAATGATGTTACATGAAGTGAACCAGTCTTGTTAGGTGCAAGTGCAAACCATGTTCATTGACCTGTAGAGTCGATTTGGGCATGTTGTGCAAATCAAACATGGACAGGCACAATTTACCATAAGATTGCGATCATACAATTAATTCACTGATTTATTCATGGTAATGGTGATTCATGGTAGTGCCATACAGTTTGTATCAACCACATAAATAAAAATCATTTCAATTAAAAGCAAGAAGAAATATGAATGAATTTACGATAAAGAAGAAAGTTCAAACTTGTAAACTAGAAAAAAAAACTTGTTTGTATAGTCATATGATACTTTATTTGAGAGAATGCTTACAGATCTGGCATTCTTTAGTAGATCTGGAATGCTATGATTATTTATCCCATCAGTGTTGAGGAGTTTAAAGCTGGCAAGGTTAGGGTAATGATGATGATGAGAGAGTCAAAGGACCAGACTGTAGCAGGAGTTAGGTCTCTGATCCACACAGGGAGGGAGTGCAGGGCGGAGGAGGCTGCGGATGAGGCAGTAGCAATGACAAAGTGGAAGGAGATGCAGGGTGCTGTTCAGGTTGGGCGGGTTGGATTTCATCATGGCATGAGATAGTACAGCAAGAAAGCCTAGAAGGGTAGGGGGATTTGGCGATGGTGGCAGTTAAGGACTTCTCAACCACCTCCTGTTTACAGGGCTACCAGGAGTACTGGTTTGCAAAAGCTGCATAACATGGAATGCAGGGAATGAAGTAGGTGGAAGGGGGTAGAGTAGAAGAAGATGATAATAAAGCGCAAAACCTTTAGGCATATATTCTTCTGCGCTGCAAAAGCTTCTGATATGCTTGATGATTATGAACAGTCAAATGAAAAGATGTGTTTTGAGTCTTGATTTAAAGACTGCTACAGTTGGGGATTTCCGGACTTCTAATGGTGTGGGATGTTGTGGGATGACCTCAGGTTAATGTCCTCTGGAGCTGTGTGCTTCCTGATCAGCTCCACCTTTGGTGTTTTGCCTTCACCAGTGAATCTGAAGAGGTGGGGAGTTGGGAGGGATGGTGGACGCAGGGTTTGCAGGAAAGCAAGGGAGTTGCTGGAGCACATTCTGTCTATGTGTAGAAGGTTATTGCAGGACTATAGATGTAGGCACAGCCAGGTGTTAAAGGAGATGGAGGGATTGGCAAGTGCAGCAATGGAGGCAATAAAGAAGAATGGGCTTCCTGTTAAAAGGTAAAGGGATCTAATTTGTAAAGGAAGGGACAAGATGCAGTGTGAGGAGGAAGGGACCTTGAAGGAATGTTAGCAGCGGGGAATGATTGGAAGGTGTAGATGGATGAGGGAAGTAATATATTGAGGAACGTAAAGATGACTTGTGGAGCAGTGGAGACAGGATCTGCATGGCTTGTTGGGAAGGCATGGGGGATGGGGTGTAGAGGGAACATGATTAGCGATCGTGAATGAAAAAGTTTAAGGGTGTCAGTAGCCGGAACCATTGGCTGGAGGATTGGGGTTCCACTTCGGAATCAGTGATGGTGAGATTGATACTCTCATTAGTGCTAGGGAATTGTGGGGAAGTGTGGAAAGATGACATGGGGGTGCTGTCTAGGGAATCCCAACGCAGCACCGTCCAGCCAGGGGGAGGTGTCCAGTACTTAAATAGCTGATACACTGCTGATCCCTGGTGTGCTGCTAATGACCCATTTAGCAGTGGCAGGATTCAACATTTTTGTTGTTGTTTATATTGAGAACATATCAAAACATTAATTCCATATTAAGCAGCATGTATTCACGCTTATATTCATACTCACATACACCAAGGACACAATGTGCAATGAAAATGGTTGTAAAGATGCAGTTGTTCTCATATACTATGTAGCATAAGAATTAGGGCATCCATTGTATTGCTGCAGTATACATAGGACTCTTACCCTTGAACTACTAAGAATTATTTTAGATCCATTAGTCTGAATGTGAAGAGTTTTACAGATGTTAAAGTGAAGCATTGCAAAGTTCTGATTGCAGCAATTCTGAAACAGAGGAAAACTGTTAAATCATGTATATTACCTCTCATTTTGGCATGTACATATTCATGTTAAAAGAAATGTAGAATTCAGAGAGCAAAAGGGATTGACCATTTATTAGTGGAAACAGCTCTGAAAGCTTTAATGCTTGGCAAATATCCATTCATTATTGAAACCATCTCCATGCAAATGTGATCTTGTTGCAGGTGGGTCATGATTTCCTGTATGCTGTGTCTCCCAGTGGACTGGAGACGTACTCACATCGGATTACTGCTGCAGCCATCCACAATACAGAGAGCATTGACGGTGTGTCCAACGTGAGTGTGTTTATATGTCAAGATTGTTGTGTGTTTGTCCATTGATCTTGGGTTGGTTTATAGAATTTTTCAACTACGTTCCCTGATAAGGTGCAGATCGGAAACAATGCATATGGGTCTGCTTGGAAAGAAGCACTTGTTTCACCATGCCATTTAGTCACCCACAAACTAAAGTTGCTTTCTTTTTATGTGCACCAATGAAGCATTGTATTCCACAACAGGCAATAATTATAATGTGGGAATTATGTGGGAATAGGTAGCTTAAAGGGGAGGGGGTGGGGTGGTGACTGGTGAGAAAGTATGGGTAGGAAGAAGAAAGGAAGGTTGGGGGGGGGGGGGCTTATATAAATGGCAGATTAAGGCATTAATGATAAGGGAAGAAATATTGCTGTTTGTGTTATAGGGGAATGGAAATTAATGCATTTTTGTATAAAATATTGCGTTCACATTTGTCTAGTGTACTCACTAACAGGAGATATTATGTTGTGTATATTTGTTTTGTGTATGAGCATTAAATATTTCCACATTCCTGAATGTTCAAGAGGATGACTCAAGTGTACTCATTTTATGTTACATATATTCATTTTGTATATTTAACCATTCTAGTGGAATGTATGGCAACTAATGAAATCGCAATAAAAAAAAAAAAACTGGAGGAAAAAATGTATGAATGCATTCACTTATGTTCATACTCAGGTGGATATGTTTGTATGCCTTTGCCAGCAATTGTAATACATTTTATCCCATTATTCTTGCAAAGTGAAACTATTGCAAAGTCTGCTGGTTAATCTAAAGGCGTTTTCACATCAGCCCAATGTTTCGAAATAGCGCACTATTTTCTGACTTGGGAAATTAACTCGATCACAAGATAGTGCGCTATTTGATAATGTGAATACAAATTAGCGCGCTGATTTTATCGCTCTGATCGAGGAAATTTCTTGAGTCCAACTCGGGAAATTTCAGAAATAGCGGGATAATTTGCGAACTAGCGCGCTATTTGATAATGTGAAATCACCTTGAGAAATTAACGCGATGCATCCCATCATGCCTAGCGTGTGTGAGGGCGATCACGCGGGTAATTTTTTTGAAAGCGCGTTCTACTGGTATACCCGATGCTGTTTGCGCATGCTCAGCTGTCGCATTAGCTCAAAAAAATTTCGGGCTAATTCTCTTCGGGCTGATGTGAATAGGAAATGAAATAGGGCACTAATTTGCGATCGCGAAAAATATCTAGAGTTTGGTTTTTTATCGGGCTGATGTGAAAACGCCTATTGTTCTCATATGATGTCATTCTCAGCAGTAGTTATGCCAAATGGTGATGTCATTTTTTTTTTATGGAAAGTGTGTCTATTCCTGTTTAACCTGAGGTGTGAAAATCCTTGTCTAAAGGCATGTCCTGTCCCCACTACCGACATCTGCCTGGTGAGCTTGCGGCCATTCCTGAGTGTGCAGACTGTTGCGTCATGTGACCGTCATGTGATTCTCATGTGCAAGGAGAAGAGCAGTGGAGAGCATGCATCAAATAGGTGAGACAGACATAAGGGGCAGCATATTTGTGTTAGAGGGTGAATAGACCGTTTCCGTAATGTATTGCAATTTATAAATGTTTCTTTTCTTACAGCCAAGTAAGAAAGTATGTCATTTACCTGCTCCCTCTCATTAAGTTCCACAGGCAGGAATTCACTTAGTTGTGGCTAGGTAGGGCAAGCCACCGCAAGCTTGGTGGTTGTTAGGGGCAACTTTTGTGAACAAGGCATGCACCAAATTGGAATATCTTTCAGAAGTGGTCTATTGGAATGGATTGCAATGGTGAGAATATAGTTGTTGGTGTGTTTGCTCTTTTTGTTCTTGGGACTGGGCTGCCATGGTCAGTGATCTTAGACAGATAGACCATGAAGTACACGGTTAGGTTATATTTCTTTAAATCATTGCACCTTTACCTCCATTGCCAAGGATTTTCTAGGTTCTGTCCTAGTGTACATCAAGCAGGTCTTCAATGGTGGAAATGCCTAATTTCTGTGTTACGTTTTCAGTGACTGGAGTGTGTATGTCCTGCAAAAGGCTCCAGCCACTGACCTCCACGTGGACATGATTGAGATGGCCACTAGCTTCCGTCAGGCCAGCATCTCAGCCTACCAACACTTGGTGTTGGAGGCCCACCTTCTGGCACGGGCCAAGCTGATGCAGTGTTGCTATGGCAACAAGGATGTTGGCAGTGGTCAGGAGGACAAGGATGCTGATCATGAGGCAATGAAAAGACTGTTTCAGGAAACCAGTGCATTACTTGGACAGGTCTATGCTGGGTGAGTCTGTATGATAATTTTGCATGTCAGTGTTGTGTACTTTCAGTTTCAGCTTAGCTGTAGTGATCACAAGACAAAGGTAAATATCCTGTTATCAAGCTCATTATAAGAACAAGGCTTGTCTTGTTGGTAATGTTGTATATCATAATCAGCTTGTGTCATTGCCTGTCTTCATCACCTGCTGTTTGGAGAAGAAATTAAAATGAGCTGTAAAACCTGCATGCTTCATCACTAGATTAATTATAGGACACTGTAGACATAAGCCATTTATCCATGCTGAGATCAGTTTGAAGAATTAGGCATTTCTAGGTGTTTCCATGTATTGTTCCATGTACACATATACAGAGGAGATGAACATAACTCAAATGGAGAAGTTGGTGGTTGATGAGCATGATAGATACGCAACTCTCTTGGAGGAGTCTGCACCGTTGAATGTTTCTAAAACAGATGGCACTATACAAATGTTGTGGATCGTCATCGTTATCATAGAGAACTCAAATTTTTCTGCATTTTTGTTTTTCTACTAGCAAAAGTGTTACATGGAGAACTTTCAGTGTTGCATAGTGCCAACTTTATAAACACATGGACATATGCTAAATGTGTAGGCGTGTCTTGAATTGTGTCATGTCTTATCAGTCTATGACCACTTTTTGTGTGTGTGGCAGTTGTAGTCTAATCTCTCTTCTCTTCATTCATCAGAAGCACTTGTGAGTCAGAGTGGCCGCTGACTCTCCCCTACCTAAACATGTCTGAACGGCCAATCTCAGAAATCTTGGCATCCATTACAGGATCTCTGCAGGAGCAATTCAAGCAGGAGGTGATTTTTCTCTCTGAATTCTCATCTGGCTACTTTCCACATCCTCTTCCCTTCCATTTCATCTTCCTCCTCCTAACGATGTCCGAACATCTTTAATACTTGATTCTCATTCTATATTTTCTTACCACTCTCTCTGTTCCTTTCTCTGCTGTCCCCACTAGTGCAACTTCAACTTCCAGCCCATTACTGTCCCCCACTCTTCACTTTTTGCCCTCCTTACAACCCCCATGTGTCGCTTCCCTCTTCAATTCTCCTCTTTCTAGGCTCTTCTTCTGCCAAGCAATAATCCGGTTAAGGACTACATACACATGGTGTCACCGCAAACCTTTCTCCCTCATTTACTTCACCATGCAATCCTTCAAGCAACACGTTTCCATATTTGTTCTATCATCCACAAGCAATCTGTAGTAAGCCCTAAGTAAACTAGACATTTCTCATCTTAACTGTTTTTGTGGCTGCCAGGCAGTGGCGGAGGAGCCATGTGAATCTCTAAAACGAGGAATGTTCACATGCATTTTAAAGGGATCGTATAGTTTTGGTTGAGACCTAATTTCAGGTTTCTAACATTTTTTGGTGAGATAATGAGAAACCTCTTATGAAATATGAAAGAGCATGTAATTCCATGAGGAATTCAACGTTTATTTGATGAAAATTGGTTTTGAAATGGCCGAGATATCCAAAACAGAGCAATTCTAATAAAATGTGGGACCCACCTTTTATTATGATCGCTTTGTTTTACTTTGTTTTTGGATGTTTCAGTCATTCCAAACCCGATTTTCATCAAATAAACTTTCAATTCCTCTTAAAATGGTATCTGTACTATTTCATAAGTGTTTTCTTAGTATCTTGCAAAAAGTTGAAAGTCCAATTCTCATCTCCACCAATACTGCGAGCGCCAACATTTGCGAAATTAAATTGCACGTAGAAAAGTTCTTGCCTACACAATATGCATGGAATGCCAGGGGCAATTTGTGAAAATTTCTTGCTGCGAGAAAGGCCGTCGGCTCCAATTTGCGAAATTTTCATGCCGCAAATATATCGTGTTTTACAGTAAGTGTTTTTAGGTTGTCTTTCTATGTCTTTCTACATTGGTGTAGAATTCAAACAAAGTCATGCCTGTCTCAGACGTAAAGTGAGTCAGTTGTAGTTAAAAGGAAAAGGTGGAGGCATGTATCTCAGTTCTATTTTATTAAATTTGTGGTTCGTGGTCGTTACAAGCATCAACTAGAAAAGCACTCGGAGGGCGCAGACCTCCGCCAAGCAGCTAATTTCCACCCATATACACGCATGTTGAATATCACCCAATTTCCTAATGTTAAAGTAGCCTTGTGTTTTACATCATCAGATTTCTGCAGTGCAGTGCCTTGAGCAAAGCCTGCACATGCTTTAAATGCACATATGCAGACCTCAAATACGTGACCCTGTTTGCCAAAAGATTTTTGAAAAATTTCATTATGAAATTCATAAAATTTTGCTGATCATTACCAAAATTTAATCATCTGTTCCTTATGTCATTATCAACTTTTCCATGTAAGTTTCATGCACATCCGTTCACAGTCTTTTGAGTTATTTTGCAAACAGACAGACAAACCAATGCTGGCAAAAACATATCCTCCATGGCAGAGGTAATAATGTTTCCAGATATGAGGTATCGAAGGTTACACTTACCTTAGCACCCCTCCCCCCCCCCCCAAAAAAAAAAAGAAAAGAAAAGAAAAGACGAATGTGTTAGATGTACTAAAAATAAAATGTATTGACAGACATGGAAGTTTTGTCTTTGAAACTATACATGTTAGGTCTAATGGAAGAATACGTGTAAAACTTTAATTTCCAGTGCAAGTGGATCATTTTTAAATCTGTGGGAGGTATTCTGAAAATAGTTTCCAGTATTAGTTGGTGTGTATTCAAGCAGAAATAAAAGATGATTGCTTTGTTTTAGAGTCCTGTCTCATGTTGGACTGCCCACACCATGTTAGTGGAAAAGACAAGATTGGTCAACAAGTGGATATTTTGTTTTAAAAACTGAGTACCCAATAATGTTATGCAGCTATAGATTAGGTACTCCGTCCAAATAAAGATCATGATTGTTGCACAATAGACCGGTTTATGACCATATTCAAATCATAAGCATCCTTCCATAGTGGGTTTTTCCTAACAAGCAGAAACGATGCATGAGGCCTAGTTTGCATGCAAATGTAATTCCCAGTATTTTGATTTACAAGTTCTTTGAATTTCGATCATTTTGATTTATTCAGTCAGGAATAGGTGAATGAACAGCTTGTTGCTGTATCCTCAAGAAAGTTTGTCTTTGAATTTAATGCATAATCAACCTGGCCTGTTTTCACATTGCATTTCATATGCTGGTGTCCGAAGACAGAGAACAAGAAAAAAAAAACCAAAAACAAATAAGTTCTCAAGAGTCAAATAGTAATTATTCTTTCACATTTTTTGTACAATTTTCATGAAGACTCAACCTACTATTCCATTTCTTTCTTCTATGAGAGAAATAGCATTTTGCAAAGCTTGTTGCAGTCATCATGGACCCTGAAGTGTAAATGGCATGCAGATTTATTTTAGCAATATGTTTGCACTCAGATTTGCAATATCTCTGTTATTAAAGGTACTTGCCATCTCTGTAAGCATCAGAATGTAATAATTTGCAAATACTCAAGATAGGATGAATGACAATGAAATAAAAGATTAATCAAAAGAAAAAAACTTACCAATGTCTCAATTCTTTCCAGGATCTGTCACTTGGTCCAGGATTGGCCAGCTACCTTGATTTTAAACTGTTTTCTGGAGATGCATCTGAAGTAGAAATGGACAAGGTTTGTGTGTAATCATTACTGTCTAACTGACATTAGATATCTACTTCTCAATGGCCAATAGAGAAGTGCAGGGAGATCATTTCTTAGTGAGAAACATGTGTTACCCAATGAAGGGGATGTAATTTTGTAGTTATTGACTCCTTCCATGCCCAGACATTTTTATGATATTCATCCTCAATGTAAAATATCATTTATGAAAGAGTAAATTACACAATATGAACTACAGAAGAGAATGATTATGTATGTTGCCACAAATTTTTCTTTGTGTACTTTTCTGCTGTGAAAAAAAAAAATAATGAGTCAAATTCATGTGAACATCTCAGTGAAATTCTAAAGGCAATTGTAATTTTCAATTTGAATCCAGTAGTATTCTTGGTATAGTCATGCTGCTCTTATAACTACATCTCATTTAAACAATAACTCTAGTGCAAAGATATGATTATGTAGGTTACATATGGGAACTTTTAATTCATTACACACAAAAAAAAAGAAAATATAGAAGAGTATTTATATGGTCTCTGTGGGAAGATACATGTAAGATTTGATGTGCTTTCTGAATGTTGTGCTGTTTATCATGGCTTAAAACACAACCTTCATTGTTGCCAGGACACAGCAGAGCGCATCATTGACGTCTATTCACACATCAAGCCCTCGCGATGCTCGGATATTTTTCTTTCGGGAAAGTTAAAGGAATACCTCAGCCCCCAGAAGAAGTTGGACGTTCTCCAGAGGCTAAAACAGCAGCAGTCACAAGATTCCTACCAGTAAGTGTGTGACAGTGTTATAGAATTAGATTGTTACTGAAAGCAAGAGGCAGTAATTTAGATATGAGTTCATATTTTTATGACACGTACTTGTGCTGCTTGCGTGCTAAGTTGAGCAGAAGCATGCAAGAGAGATATATCTAAGTCCATTACTCCTCTACACTGTTGCACTTTTATCAATGTATATGACAAGAGACTTAGCAGCTGATTTAGTGTAAAAACAAATTGTAAAGACAAACATTTAGAAAAATTTTTTTTTTTCTGAATGTACTCGTATTACGACAGTGGAGCCAAAACCATTCTTGCACAGTTTGTGCCTAGTTCTCGCAACATGTGTGAATATCTGTACCATTGCTACCACATGCATGAAGAACATGCAACTTAAATGCAAACAATGCAAATTTTCCAATAATCACAAGAAAAATATTTCCAAGGACAGCTGATAGCTGTCTTGAATTTTTAAATTTGTTTTCTGTTCTTTCTCCTTTCTCTTTCTCTTCTCCTCTCTTCCTCTCTCCTCCTTTCCTCTCTCCTCTCGTCATCTCCTCTTTCTCTTCTTCTGTTGTCATTTTCCCTTATCTATTCTTTCTACCTCAATCTTATTGCTTGCCTGTTTGTTCTCCTCTCTCCTCCTTTCCTATTGTTTCATGTAATTGTCAGTATCTAATTTTCTCACACCAATATCACCCAGCTGGATGCACTCTCAGTTCCAGTATTATAGTATCCAGTTTCAGTATTACAGTATTAATTCCAGCATTAGAACTGTAATTTGAGTCAAGAAAAAGTGTTGTACACAAAGCACAGCTGGGATACTGTAAAACGAGGAATGTTCACATGCATTTTAATTTCGCGAGAGCCAAGATTCGCTAAATTAAAATGCATGCAAAAGTTCTAATCCTACACTATATGCATTGAATGCCAGTGGCAATTCACGAAAATTTCATGCAGCAAGAAAGGCCATCGGCTCCAATTCGTGGAAATTTCATTCTGCGAATATATCATTTTGCAGTATGTTGTTTTTTAATGCTCAAATTTACTGTCTACTCTGTATCTTTTTGATCATATGTCTTATTGCCTATTCTTTATATTATGTGATATATTTTCTGCAAAATACATGTAATCCTCGTAAAATGACCAATGTGTCTTGAACCTGTTGAGGACGGGCTGATTATGCTACAACACGCATTTCCCATAGACACGTGCCCGAGTATACTCGGGACTCGTCCTCAACAAGTTAAGTTTACCGCAAGCTTTATAGTAGGTGCACATTATTTGGTATGCATACTTAATGCACAATGTATGCCATAGAAAACAGTGAGGCAGTCAAAGTTAGATCCTAATTTCTCTCTGCATCTTTTCTCAGATGGTCCTCTGCAGATAACATCAGCATGATTCTCATCCACCTTGAGCTGGGTGAGATGGAGCAGGCAAAGTTTGCGACCTCATGTTTGACCCCCAGTGAGGTCACTGAACTCATCCCTGCCAATGCTCACCTTATTCTTAGTGATGACAAGCAGCTCACAGATTTTGCCAGGGTACAGTAGCTATATTTCACAAGCACATTATTCCAATATCTTAAATTTTATGAGAAGCTAAGCTGAAGGAATAAATAATTGAATACAAAAGCTCAAGGCACGAAGATGGATTTACTTTGAGGATGCAAAATATAGAGATTTGATAAGTTCTTTGATTCTGCTGTTCATATCTTATATTGGGAAAGGTTACTTTACAGTTTTTCAAGCTTGACTGCACTCTTGTAGGTGTATGTTGATATGAATACCTCAATTAAACATTGAAATATCATAAAATTCTAAATTGTCTGATTCTCTCACAATGCATTTGATTGCTTCCACACATGATATATATTGTTCTTCTAAGTTTATATAAAAGAGTCAAACACTGATGTATTTTTGTGGAGCTTGGTTATGTTGTCTAATCCAAAGTTTTATAGACTTTGCTGCATGCAGGACTGGATGAAGTGCTGTTATACCAGAAATTTTTTTGTGCATGAAAATTTTGCATATTTTGCAAGGAGCCAAGATTTGTGAAAGTTAAAATGCACAACAAAGTTTTTGCCCACAAATGCATTGAATACCAGTCTAATGCTGTACACCATCATGGAAGTTTCATGCTGTAACAAAGGCAGTCGGCTCCGATATTGTTCGCAAAAGTTTCATGCTGTGAATATTCTGGTTGTACAGTATGATGTATGTTCATGTTTTGTTTTTTTTTTATTACACTGTAGCTGCTGTGCAAAGAAGCAACAGATGGGATGGTAGAGGTGCTCCTACAACTTCTTGACAATGACAAGCTTTCTTTGAAAGAAGCCATCACCTTATTGAAGGTATGTGTGTGTTCATCCAGTTTCAAAATGTGAAACGTTCATCAGTAATTGTGTCTCATCACTGGAATAGGAAGTGGATGCTGGTCTAAATACTGTGCATAGAAAGTATAGAAAGTTATGTAAATTGAACACATCCTACTCTCTTATATGGATTGTTCGAATCCATTTGATCTTTTCTGCATGTAACATATTTGTATTACTTTGGAATAACTGTTTTAAGTTACATATGAGAAATGTGAATGATTTTATGAATTCATCATGTCTGTGTTGTTTGTGCAAGTGTAACAATGTCTTGTGCTTGTTAATAGAATGGATATACATGTATACTCAGTTAATAACTTTAATGATCATCGCCAAGTAGGCTTTGTCTCTAAAATGTTTTCAAGTTATCTTGCAATATTTAACATTCACAGGGTTGTTTGTGGATTTAGATGTGTGTTAGACATTTTAATTGATCCATTCACATTGGTTTAGGGGGTAGGAAACATAGGATTGGGCGATGATATGAAAGAATAATCATACACTATGCTTTGTGCTCATTCCATTTCTTTAGGCACTGCACACAGGGTCATCAGGCCACAGCTTGCTGCTCACAAGATTGCTAGAGTCAGTCATGAGTGATTCAAAATGGCATCATGTCTTTCAGGAGGCAATGGTATAGTACACATCTAATTTAATCTTTACTCTATTGATGTATGGCAGGGTCAGAATGTACATCATTGCCATTTTAGCTATTTGTATTAGTGTGAAAAATAAATGCCTTCCCAATTCCAAAAAATAAAAGGAACTAACTTGAGGTTCTGCATTGCATTGAACTGAAATGAAATAGACTGTCCTGGGTGTATGTAGAGACCTACCTGACCACAGCTTTGCTCACTTTATGCGATTTACTTACAACGACCATGGACATATTGATGTAGATTTTGATTATCCAAGGACATAACTTTGGTCTGAATAAGTTTAGCTTAGCATAAGTTTAACTTCCAGCTTTAGCCAGTATCCTGCCAATGCTGGGTGGACTGGAGCAGTGTGAAATAAGTGTCTTGTAAAAAGAGCCTCCTGTAAAGCCAGGTCCAGAATTCATCTCATTATGAAGCAATTGTTGTTCTCTTGCTGTGACCAAAGACCATCAAGATTTCTGTGTATCTGGCGCTCCTTTGTTTGCATATTTATGGGAGTTACCTACATCTCTTTTGGTATCAGATTACACTACGTGATTACCTGTATAATTATTGTACTAATTGTAGTTGTGTATTAGATTTACCCTCGGTACATGCACTGTTTTGCAACCACTTCCTTGCCACATATCATAATTTGAATTGTATAGATTTACCGGTATCCCTGGTACATGCACAGGTTTGCTACCACATACTTGCCACATATTGTATTTGGAATTGTATGAATGTACTCCCAGTACATGCACCATTCTGCAACCTCATAATTGCCACATACTGTACTTGGAATTGTATAGATTTATCCCCAGTGCATGCATTGAAGGATATTTTGGATACTTTGCATATTTTACTTTGCACTCCAAAAACTCCCCTAATACAGTCAACCTCGGATACCTCGAAGTCGTCGGGACTGAAGAAATTGGTTCGAGGTACGCGAATTTCGAGGTACGCGTACGTCGAATTTTCTTCGACTTATCCGATTTTTGTCGATGTTCAACATGGTATCTGTTACAGTGCCTACCGATTTTTATACCCCCGCCAAACAAAGTTTGAAGGGGGTATATAGGAATCAGCGGGCGGTCGGTCGGGCGGTCGGGCGGTCGGTCCGTTGCAAATCTTGCGTCGCGAACTACTTCCTCAGTTTTCAACCGATTCCCATAAAACTTGGCACAGATGTGTGCCTTGGGTTGTAGATGTGCAAGACGTATTTTTTGACAGTACCCAAAAGTACGTTGCCATGGTAACGGCATATTATGGGCAAAAATGGGTACAAATCTTGCGTCGCGAACTCCTCCCACAGTTTTTGATCAATTTTTATGAAATTAGGTACAGATGTTCATCTGAATATGTTAATGTACAAGACACATATTTCCGCAGTGGCAAAAAGTGCGTTGCCATGGTAACGGCATGTTATTGGTAAAATATAGGGCAAAATGCTTCATGGCAAAACTGCTTCATCAGTGTTCTTCCAATTCTCATGGAATTCATATTGAATGTTTGTCTTAGGATATAGGTCAGCATGACACATTTCTTGACAGTGACAAAAAGTATGTTGCCATGGTAACAGCTCACATATTATGAGCCAAAATGATGGAAAATTTTGTGTTGCAAACTACTTCCTCAGTTTTTGCCCAATTTCCATGAAACTTGGTACAGATGTGTGCCTTTGGTTGTAGATGTGCAAGACGCATTTTTTGACAGTACCCAAAAGTACGTTGCCATGGTAACGGCATATTAATGGCAGAAGATCAAGGAAATATCTTGCGGATTTAACTACTTCCTCAGTTTTTTGACCAAAGCTTATGAAATGTGGCACACACCTTGATCTTGGTGGGAAGATGTAGAAGACATATTTTTTGGACGTGTCGGAAGCTGCGTTGCCGTGGTAACGGCATATAAATGGCAGAAGATCAAGGAAAGATCTTGCGGATTGAACTACTTCCTCTGTATTCGACTGAAGCTCATGAAATGTGGCACACACATTGGTCTTGGTGGGAAGATGTGCAAGACATATTTTTTGGACGTGTCGGAAGCTGCGTTGCCATGGTAAGGGCATATTAATGGCGGAAGATCAAGGAAAGATCTTGTGGATTGAACTACTTCCTCAGTTTTTGACAAAAGCTTATGAAATGTGGCACACAATAGTCTTGGTGGGAAGATGTGCAAGACATATTTTTCGGACGTGTCAGAAGCTGCGTTGCCATGGTAACGGCATTTAAATGGCAGAAGATCAAGGAAAGATCATTCCTTGGGTAAGACTGTCGTCACGGGGCGGGGGTATTAATCACCTTCAGTGATATTTCTAGTTTGTATGCTTGTCAAGTGGATTTGAATCGACTTTAATATGAATGAATTGAATGAAAATCGATGTTCTTCTTTCATCAGTGTTTCCTGGTGGACAATTAAATGACTTATCACCATAAAAACAAAAAGAAAATACCGGTACGTAATCGAGTGCAAGACAGGGTTGCAGAACATGCGTGCTGAATGTACATTGTCGCGTCGGCGTAGGTACCCCCTCGATCACTATTCGTTTTTCCTCCTTTTCTCTCTCTAAGTCATCATCTCTTACACAATATCCAACACAAGAATCACAGTCTTAGCTTTGCAAACTATTAAAATTTCGCACAACTATGGGTGTACATGTAGCTCACCAAGACTGTTTTGAGCTACAGGGAGCGACGGCAATGTCGCACCGCTACGTACCGGTCTTCCATGTGTCTACCAGCAGCACTCACAGTCAGCAGACGATACCGTTAATCATTTCCAAATGTAAAAGCAACAATCAGTTATTTATTTTGGTATCATACGGAGCAGAATATTACTGTTATTCATTTAATTTCCAAGCAAACATCCGACATTCGTTTTACTATCATACGGAGCCCAATATTACTGCTGTCCACTTCCAAAAGTGAAATGAATTATCTGACAATCATTTTATCATCGAATGGAGCTGAATGTTACTGTTTTTCATTGTTGAACGTCAAGGCAGACATTTATTTTACCATCAAACGCAGCTGAATGTTAGTGTTATTAATTTCGAAATGTGTAATAGCCAATATCCGACATTTATTTTCGCATCGTATGGAGCAGAATGTTACTGCTACTCACTTCCAAATGTAAAAGCAATCATGACTGTGATATTTATTTTGGAATCTTCCGGAGCCGAATGTTCTTGCTATTTACTTTCGAAAGTAAAAGCAAACATCCGACATTTATTTAATCATCGTACGGAGTTGAATGTTATTGTTATTCATTTCCGAACGTAAAAGGGATCATTCGACATTCATTTTAGCCTATTCCAGAGCTCAACGTTATCGCTATGTACTTTCGAACGTAAAAGCAATCATCCGGCATTCATATTATCATCGTACGGAGTTGAATATTATTATTTATTTCCGAACGTCAAAGCAAACATTCGAAATTTATTTTAGCATCTTCCAGAGCCGAATGTTATTGCTATTTACTTTCGAATATAAAAGCAAACATCATACGGAGTTGAATACTATTGTTATTCATTTCCGAACGTCTAAGGGATCGTTCGACATTTATTTTTGTATCTTTCGGAGCCGAATGTTATCCTTGTCTATTTCCAAACGCAAAATCAAATATCTGACATTAATTTAAGCACCGTACAGAGCTTAATCTTACCGTTATTCATTTCCAAAAGTATAAGCAAACATCCCACATTTATTTTAGTATCGTATGGAGTCGAATATTACTGTTATTCATTTCCAAAATCAAAAGCAATCATCTGACATTCATTGTAGCAACTTTCGGGGCCGATTGTTACCGCTGTTCATCTCCAAAAGTAAAGGCAAACATTCGACTTTTTTGGTGGCCCGACGTGCGTTTTGGTGGCCCCGGGCCACTGTAAGTGTCGAGCCCTGAATAAGTGCAGCACAGTACATGAAGGATGGGCTACTTGAGTAGTGAGTAATATTTCAAGATCAGATTCCGGCTATGGCTTATGAGGACAGTGCTATTACTGTAATCATAAACATTTACCGAAGAGGATTGTTCGCATTAAAAAAAAAAAGCGAAACAATCTTAGGGGGCCTTGACGATTGTGCTAGAAAAGAAAAAAAAATACCGAAAACTCAAAAAAGATTCAAGTCAAAACAGGGGTAAAATACATGATGATTTCTTTTTTTTTTTGTCTGAAAATCGTAAAGCGTATTATTCCGTTACTTCGAAATTTATCAGAATAAACTGTTGTTAAATCATATCTATACTATTCTTTATTATGCTAGGCCTATACTTCCAGATTATATACCACACATTTTTCATAATCGCATTGCTGGAAAAAAAGTATTCAGAGCTTGCGTTCTTGGGGGAGAATTAATGAAACAAACTTCGTGAAAGGAAAAAAGTAAAACAAAAAAAACACTAGCGGGAGATTGATGTTTGGACAGCGGACCGTGATTAATGCCAAAGATATAACTGTCAACACCTAAGCAGGTGCGCCACGACGGTTAAGAAATGTACGCGCACGGCATGACTATCACGATCGCAAATCAAAACAGAGTGGTCAAAGAAAGAGCGTAGTGCTATTGTAAGCACTCCATTTGCACGGCTGCTATATGCATACCGTGTACGTGTGTAGGCACAGTAAGTGTTACACACGGGATTTTCCTTGTCAGCTGTGTAGCGGGTATTTCTTTGGGCGCGCGATCGTTTGGGGCTCAGAATATTTACAATCGAGTGTGAAAAGATTTGTGACATGTCTTCACTGTCCACGCGCGCTTCATCATAAATGCTGAGTGATGTTGCAATTTCAATTCGAGCAACATGCTGGGAAAAACAATAAGTTAATTAAGATTGGGACATGAGATTTCCCTTCGAGGTAACCGAACTTCGAGTTAGTTTTTTTCGAGCTACGCGAATTTTAACACACGAAAACTCCATAGGAACAATCGGGACTTTCATTTTGCCTTCGAGGTAAGCGATATTCGGCTTATCCGAGTTCGAGGTATCCGAGGTTGACTGTACCTTGATCTTTTAGGGGTTAAGTAAGGAAAAATATCAAGAGCCTTCAATGAGAAATTTTCAAGATTTGTATAAAATGCATTCATCATCTCTTCTACCACTCTATCTTCATAGGAGGAGATCGTTCCAATTTATCTCAGCCAGCTGCTCCATGCAGATCACCCATCCATGATGAACACCTCCAGGGCATGCAGAAGGACGCATGCTCATGTGGTAGGCTTCTGATATATTTTATCTGTGGATGCCTGTGAACACTACTTTACTATCTGATGATGTGCTGACATTCAGTCTCATTATCTTGCCACAAAGTTCCACTACAAGCGTAATGTTAACAGTCGTTGTATTGTTTATGTGTTGATATTTTTACCGTCTTGACAGGAAAACAGCTTGCTCACAATTTGACTTTTGTTATGTATCTACTACCATGTTTGAATGAGGTGAGTTACAATAGTGGACACAAGGGTGACAGAGTTGATGCAAAGTTTAGCATTTGAGCAATAATTCAAGAAGCATGTGGTGAAATTCAAGCAAGTATGCAATGATTACCTGTAGACAATATGCTTGTTCAAATTCCAGGAAATCTGCCTGAGATCAAAAGTTGATGAATTTTGGAATTCAATTGTATAATTTTCCATTGATTTGAGAAAAGTGCATTAAAATTGAATGGAGACTGTGCACACTTTCATATGATTAATATATGAGTTACGTTGTGATGGTAAAGAGTCAAATCAAAGATCAGATCATTCTGAAAGTCATTTATTATTTTATTAACTTAAACATGGAAAGAATTCAGTGTAACTCATCAGTGTAGTCATACAGAAATAAAGTGCAGTGAATTTGGATGATTTCTGACGAGACATTTCTATAGTCAATGGTCTATGTCTGTAAGAGTACCATGTTATTACGGACAATTTGATTAGGCCAGGGCAAGGATAAGTTGAGATTAGAATAAGTAAGTATTTCAACATAAAATGAGGTTTGCTTTTGTTTGACGCTAAAATAGCAAGGAGCTGAAGCTGACCTTATTAAAAGGAAGATGCCATTTGAAGGAAATCAGCAAATACAAAGAAGACTTAGCGCATTTGCTTATTTAAGGAATTTCCATGAAATATATAGCATTTAGCACACTCCACAAGGTGTCCATCTTTTCATGTCATCCTTTCAGCCTCAAGGAGATGGATGCTTTGCAGCAAGATTTAGCTGGCTGAACAACCTGGCCCCTTTCCAAGGTTAGTGTTGTAATCTACCCCTAATTTTCAGTCATTGTGTAGCAACTTGGTAGCGCAGTAAGTGAAGCATGATGAAGAGAATAGAATGGATATTGTCCGAATATTTGAATAACTTCTTGGTAGTAACCCTCAAGGTAGCTATCATTTGCAAAGGGTTTAGTCTGCCATAGTGTGAAGTAACATGTTGTGATGTCAATGCTCTCAGCTGTTAATCTGTCATTTGTAGATGAATTTATCAATTGCTGTATAGCTGTGGAATAGATTAAAGGAATTTTGCTTTATTTTCTCGGACACTACTCAAAGTACACCTTCCTGTAGACACAAAAATGCAGAAGAAGAAATCTTTGAAGGCTTCCGTGGCAGTAGAACGTTGGGTGGTAGAAGGCTTAACGGTGCACCACTTATTCTTGCTAGGGTATTATGTGTGTGGCCCTGAAAAGGGCCTACCCAATTCTGACGTTTCGGCAAGCATGTTCTCGCCGTTCTCAAGCCTTGAGAACGACCCAATGCAGAAGAAATCGAAAGTGCTGGAAATCAGGGTTTATCAGCTCAAAAGTGACTGGATAATTTTGGTGTATGAGATTAGCATTGCAAATGACTTATACAGTGTTTTAGCATTCCATTTCCAATGGAAGAAATAATTGAAACGGCACTTACCACACAACTATTATGGTATGATGATTGTCAATACGTGTATTGCTCTTGCAAATATTTTCAAGCATTTTAGGAATATGAGGAGCAAGATAGAAAGTATGTTGTCATAGGATTGATAAATAGGGGGCTTTAAACTAAGGTGTGGCTGTATTCATGTAAGTCATAAGAGTATACTTGATAGCCTATTTGTGATCTAGACAAAAACTTCCCACTAGAAGAAATAGTATATCTTCTTCTGCCTCTTCATTTAAACAACTGATTTATTGTAAAAGTATAAGCATATCACCATTATGATATAAAATAACTAATGTATATTATTGTAAATTTTTGCATGTAATTTTTTTTAATGGAATTGTTCCGTAAAGTTTTTGATGAAAGTGATACACATTCATGAATTAGTGAATTGAGGTTTAGACATTTCACATGAGTTTAGCTTCAGACTTATACATGTGCAAGACTGTAGGAATGATTGCTGAGTAATGATGTAGGTGTGGTTGCTGTTACTGCCAGGTTCTCTGAGACAAACATGTACCAGCCTGGAGCAGAAGGCTAGATCCTGGAGGCTACAGAGGGGTCGCAGCGGGTCAGTCACCCAGCCTCAGACCACTACCAAGAGTGGTGCCAGCTGTCCATGTTGCTGCTGTAATGAAGTCCTCATGAGATTACAGGTGGGCATATGGTGATAATGGTGATGGAGATATGGAGAGTGATGGTGGTAGAGGTGGTAGGAACGATTGATGGTGACCCACACGGAATTGAAGGCATTGATATAAAGAAAGAGAACAGATATGATGATTGGCTGGTGATGGTCACTCGATTGTTGTATTTTTGGGTGCATTTTTCTTTAAAAAAAAAAAAAAAATTGAGGCAGCATCATGATCCTAAATGTATTTATCCTGTTGACAACGAGTCCCGAGTATACTCGGGCAAGTGTCTTGGGAAATGCGTGTTGTAACAAAATCAGTCCATCCTCAACGGGTTAAGGCATTTTCGGGTAACAGGTAAATGCAACTGTGTTTTCAAACACATGTAGAAACGTTGATTTGAAACACCATTCCAGGGGCAATTGGAAATGCATTTGTGACCACGATTGCCTTTCTGCAAGTAGATACATGCAATGCCGTTTTGAAACACGTTCATATCTTAGAGCTGCGCAGGTCAACTTCAAGCTGTTTCTGATTGCAGAGGAAAGCCTGCGCCATGTGTGTTTTCTACTCACTGTTTATGCGTGAATGATGAAAGCATGTTCGGTGGTTCATAGTTGACCTCTACTTCCTGGGTTGAACAGCGCACAGCAGCTGCGCGGTGACAGCACTCGAATCACGATTATATGATGGTCAGATAAAAGTGACACCATGAGAAAAGTGTTTCAAATCACGTTTGTAAACACCATTTGAAACACATTTTGAAATAAGATTCTCTCTTTCGAGGTAGATAAACACAGCCCTTGCAGGTGAGAATTGCATTGTTAAATATGGTGATGATGATGATTTTAAGGATTTAATTGTGATTGGATGTTTAATTGATGATATTGTTCAGTTCATGATGTCTTGGATAAAAACAGCCTTATAACTTATATCAGTGTTTTTATGAGACTGATGATAGTGTAATGACAGTGACCAGAATTTATGTAAATCAGGAAGTTACATAGAATCAAATGAGTGCCATGTGAACGATAGATTTTGAGAAGACAATACCAGTATGCAGAGTCATGAGAGCGTGCTTTTTTGTACACAAGATAAATTTCCTTTTGATCTACACATTGTTGCCTTGCTGCAATATATGTACATTAGATAGATTGCAGTCTTGAAGTGTAAGTGATCTTTTTCTGACGTGTAGAACTAGTCTTGTACATTAGTTTGCATTAAGTATCTTTTATCACTACTCATATACATGTTTGGCATGGTTGAGTGATGTTTCAGTTTCTTGATTGTAGTATTCAGTCCGTTGTCTGTCTGTCTGTCTGTACCATACCAGAGTCTTCTCTGCTCCGATCACCTGCCTTCAGAGGTTGCTGTCTATGTCATCGAGGAGACAGAGGATATGAAAGATGGAAGAGGTCGGGGGTCACTCCAGCTTCTCTGCCAAGCTAAGCTGGACATCAAGGTGATCTTTACACACACACACAAATACAAATACACATACTCTGTGTGCTAAGCATCCTTTAGTCTCGATTGTGATATGAATTCTTTGAGCCTCAGTTTAGAATGTATAGCTACAAGGTATGTACTCCTTGCAAGCAACAGTCACACTATTGTGACTAATTGTAATGCACTGAAGTCACAGCAAGCATCTAATTTTTTTTAAAGGAAACCCAAACCCCAAAAAGAAATGTGGATTGAGTGAAAGCAGCAACATTAGTAAAACACACATCAGTGAAAGTTTGAGGAAAATCACATAATCGATGCAAAAGTTATGAATTTTTAACATTTTGGTGTTGGAACCGCTGGATGAGTAGACTACTAGAGGTAATGACGTCATGTATGGACAACAATATAAAGAAAATATAAAGGAATTCCACAAAAATTAATTTTCATGAAAATCACACATTCCATCAACTTGATACTGACTTTTGTTAAGGGCAGTAATTATTCTCCCTGCTTTCTGAAAGAGGTAAGTCGAATGCTCTTTCATTATGCTAGAAAATTGAAAGCACGTTGAATTTTTTTCTTCATTTTTTTAATAATTGTTGTCCACGCATGATGTCATAAACTCAAGTAGTCTCCTCATCCAGCGGTTCCAACACCAAAACTGTAAAAATTCATAACTTCTGCATCGATTGTCTGATCTTCCTCAAACTTTCACTGATGTGTTTTACCAATGTTGCTGCTTTCATTCAATCCACATTTCTCTTCAGGTTTTGATTTCCTTTGAATAAATGTCGTGAGATTATTAGATACAATGTACATTCCATTCGAGTGTGTGAAAACTAAGGGAAGTATTTCTAAAAGCTTACATCCCTTATGAAGTAAAATGTAACACTTACAGATTCTTGAGGTGCCTCAACTTTGCAGAGCCAGATATTGATATTATTTCTTGTTGTGATTACTGCAGGGGGCATTGTCTTTGGTGATTCAGGAGTACCCCAGCATTGCTGTAGAATTCTCCAGCCAGCACTGTGGTCACAGCCCAGAGCTGTGGGCACACGTCTTAGCAGACCTGGTTAGAGGCATGGAGGAGAAAACCACTGATGGCATGGAAACTAGGAAGACTGTCTCACTCCAGATGCTATCAGGTGAGAGGAGAGATGTCCATAAACAAAGGAAGAGATATAGAAGGCAGAGACTCCAACTCTCCCGTTTTCGACGGGAGATCTCCCGCCGAAAGCCCATTTTTGCAAAATCTCCCGTTCTCCTGCTTGAGATTTAATTTCTCCCCCCCCCCCCCCCCAGCTCTGTGTCTCCCTCTTGAAATGATTTCTTACTTAATAGCATTGTATGTTGAAAAATAAGCCTTAGATAGCACAAGAGAGCATCTAGAACCCTAGAGCTTCCAGGGTCCTTAAGCAGGCCCTGGACCCCCGGCTGCAAGGAACTTCACGCTTCACGCACATCAAATTGGAGTCTCCCGTTTGCTAGGGGTTTCAGGCGGGAGAATCTCCCGATTAGAAAATGCTTGGGGTGGGAGTCTCTGAGAAGGACAGACAAACACACACACACACACACACACACACACACATTCCTCTAAGATGCTTCAACTGTGTATATGATACTTTACTCCTTTTTTTTTCTAAAAAATTGACTAATCAAAATTGAAAACCATAAAAAAATAATACTTAATTCAGTTTAGTTAGTAAAAAAAAAAAAAAAAAAAAAAAAAATTGGGCTTCATGTATTGAATAAGTGCATTCACAGTTATCGAAGATACTTGTAAATATTTTCAAATGTTCCCATTTGAATAGTGTGAAAACTTTTCGCCTACATACAGGTCCTAAATATGCATAACGGGCAGGTGCATTATATAACCATGGGGTTCCTAGGTCCTTAAGAGGGCTCTTTGTCATTTGTTTTAAATACTCTGAACAAACGGGCATATGCCCGGTGTGAAATGTATCCTCGGTTGCCTGGTGTGAAACACTACAATATCCCTGGGGGGTGTTTCATCAACGTTTGTCAGTGCTGACAACTTGAATCACCATAGTAACAGTCAGTGACCAGAGCATCTCAGCCAATCAAAACCAAGGATTTTGCTGAAATTGTCAGCGCTGACAAAACGTTGATGAAACACCCCCCTGATTGAAGCCCTTTGCAAGAACATACACTCACAGTCATTCACAAGCGTGACTACCACTGCTGTTGTTATAGTCATGACAACTAAAAAAAAATTGTGTTGAATGAATGCCTGTTGTGCAGTGAATGGAAAGAATGTGTCAGTGCATTAAACATAGCACATTTTGTCACACACTAAATCTTGCCACATAATCACTATCATATCAATGCTGCTGTGCCAGTAATGCACTTTTTTTTCTGTTCTGCTTGATTAAGAGTTTTCTTTGCTATGTGTACCCTTTATGTACCCAAGAAACTTATTATTGCAGGCATTATAATCCTGCTACATCCACAGAATGATTAGTCACGATTTTAACTGCAGGAAACTGCAAATTTACATGTTGACAGGTATTTATTGTTGCGTAGTTTAGATATTATTCAATGCACACTCAAGTGACAAACTGGTAGATCCTTCAGCATTGTAATACTTTAGGTTTGCCTGTAGTGTTATCAAATGGATACGATAATCATCAGTACTATTATCAAACTACAGCTTTGCAAGTAGTGCAATTTTATAGAAGGCATAGCCTTCCTGTCTGTCTCCGAACACTTTCAAATGTATATTCGTAATGTTATACTGATGATTATTGTGAGCATTCTTTTCTTTGTTATAGTATGGTGTTGTCAATTTTCTGTATATTCTTGTGTTTATACTGAAAGTGTTGAATAAATCAAATTGAAATCGAAATAGTGCAATAGGTTATTTGATGCAGCAGAGGTGATTAACCGTAAATTTTTGTTACACCAATTTTCTATAACACTGCATTTTGACATGGTTAAAATGTGTCACTTTGCCACCTTTGGTTTGGCTCAGGACAGACAGAATTTGTCTTTTAAATCCCCTCACATGATTCCAGGTGTACTTGGCTACCTGGTACAGGAGCTGGATGCCTCCACCCTCCTCGCCCTGCTTCCTTCAGCCCTACCCCTGGCTGTAACGATGCCCTACATGGAGCGTGCCCTCCTCAGGGACAAAGCCAGGCGGCTGCGACAAGAACTGGTAGCCTTGGTCTGAGTGACATCAAGGAGATAAGTCCTTTTGTAGGAATGACCACAGGAGGTCTTTGACAGAAAGAGCCTGCTGACAAGACAAGCAATTAAATTGCTGGCAATCAATCCTGTTTTATTTCTTGTTTATGAATCAAACATGGCAAACACGAGAAAAATAAAAGCATATCGATTGCAGGAATTTTTTTGTAAATTTCCACCATGGCAGTCCTTGCATATGCTCTTATTTTACTACTATTCTTTGACTCATTTAATAGTATTAAGTGATGTTTATCAAATAGCACTTTTGCAAAGATGTCACATTATATATGTGGGGAAACCTACCACATGATAGCATATGATGGACTGAAAAGATGAGACCATTTTGACTTGTTCTTCGTTGAAGAGAATGAGAAGTCAACACAAAGACTCCAACTCTTCCACTTTGAGCCCACTTTAACAAATCTCCTGCTCTCCCACTCTAGCTGTGTGTCTCCTGCTTAAAGGTGATGTTTACCATTGGGAGCAGTGATTATAAAAAATGTTTGAGTTATCACATGTGATGCATATGTGTAGGTTAGTTGTCTCACAAAACATCCTACCATGTAAACATTTTGCAATAAAGCCTAAAATATAAAGATATATCACTTTTTCTCAATAAACCATAAATTTAGATGGTTTATTTTAGAAACAACTTTATCTTCACTATTATTTTCATTTTGTATATTTCACAAAACTTAACATTGATTACGCTGTGTGACACTTTAACATTGATTGTTTCTATCCCTAACTCACATTTTAGAACTATTTTGAAAGCACTAAAATTTGGTTTTTGTTTCATCTGCAAATGATAAATAATGCCTTCAAGACATTATAATTCAGCTTTCTCCTGCACAACATTGGTTTTGTCATATATGTTCAAAAATAAAGCAATGGTAGCACCAGAGAGTATCAATTAACCTAGCGCTTCCTGAGCCCACATTAGGGCTCTAGACCCCTGGCTGCAAGGGATGTCGTGCTTTGCTCTCGTGATGTGAGCATGTTCGCAAGATCAGAGTCTCCAGTTTGCTACGGGGTCCAGGCAGGAAAATCTCCCGGTAAGAGATGCTTGGGGTGGGAGTCTCAGTCAACATAGACTGATCGACTGAAATGATATTAGATATATTTGAGTCTCCGCATTGTTGGATGGATTTGATGTGAATGGACTCGTAGATTGAATGTACTGTACTAGGTGAAATGGCATTAACTGCAGAGTTAGAGCATGATGATATTATACAGTCAAATATGTGCTAGGTTAGGAGGTGGAAAATCATGTTACATGCATGGGAAGGTTATGCTTATCCCATGCAGTGAACAGGAGTATGCCAGTAATTGTTTACCCATTGAACATTAAATATTAAGCAATACAGGCTTTCTTTGTGAGATGTCAATTTCCTATTCCATTGTGTGTATATGCACTTTGAATACAGTGGACTCCCTTTATAACGAAGTCCTCGGAACCGGCAATTTTCTTTCGTTATATCGAAATTTCGTTATAACCGAATGAATAAACAGTAAAAATACATACAGTCGATAATGTTGCAGCCCTAAATTTTACTTCGTTGTAACCGGAATTTCGTTATAACCGTGTTCGTTATAACCGGAGTGCACTGTATTAGGCCCGTTACTTTTCTGTAAATTCATTATTATCATTTGTTGATGTGCTCATTGACATAGATAAAAATGTTAACTTAGGTATGAATGAAAGCTATGAAAATAGCTTTGTCTTGTGGTGATTCTAATCATCATTCAATTTAATAGTGTAGTAGTGTAAAGTATCATACGCTTGTTGATAGGATGAAACAAATATGTATATTGCATGCTTCCTTTGTGAGATTCTCCATAGAACATCACCTTACGCTGAATGTAATTCATTCTGCATGTAGAGTATAAATGCAATTAGTGATGCTCATGATTATCATCTCCTTGTGCGCAAGCTATTGACAACTCTTTATAGGTAAAAACAATTATTTCATGAATGTGGCATGTGTTTTGTAAGGCATGGAATGTAACAGAATTTGCTTTCATTTCTTGTGATCAACTGACACATTTAAAATGAAAAATTATTGAGAAATCCCATCAGGACTTCAGGTTCCAAATCAGTTTAGTTGTCCATATATTTTCTTAAGTAACAAACTGAGTTCCATTCTCCATTGATACAACCAAGAGACAAAGTTTTTTATTTTCCATGATATAATGTGGAATGCTCTGTCACTGACATTACTAGTTTTCATGAATCCATGTAGAAATTTGTCTTTAATTCACTTTTTTCTTTTGTCTTATTTTCATTTGAGGGTGATTTTTAAGAAATTGTTTAGTTTGTTTCTTTAATTGATTATAATAATAACAATTTATGTTGCTGACATTCAATCAAATTGAATGCTCAAGCACACTAGATGATGAAAGTATAAAGGTAAGATAGAGAAATGGAAAAAATACAAATGTTGTGAAACAAATGAACTTCAACTCAGTCTTAAATAACTCCGTTGATGGTGTTTGTTTTTGTTTTTTTCATGTGAGAGGTGGCAGTGAATTCCACAGAGATAGTCCAGCACATGCAAAGGCATCCCCCCCCCACCCCCCCCCCCCCCAAAAAAAAAAAAAATTACTAAATGCAGGGACCACAAGTAACCCAGAGTCTGCTGACTGAAGTGATCGAATGGGGGTGTATATCCTCTAACTGACAAAGCATTTTATATTTTGGCATTTGACTCTGGTCTATAGTCGAAGAAAAAAGTCACAGAATAAACAGTGCAGTGTGACTAATCAAAGACTCAAAAACCCGCATGTTTAGGCTTCTATGGCATATAGTTGTATGATGTATTTGCATGTTTTGGTGTTTAGAATTGTGTCATTTTACATGGTGCATGTATATGTATATGTTCAAGCAGAATGGCGATATATTTTATTTCCTGATGTAAGAGAGATTTAGTGTTGTAATTGAGATATATTTTTCAGTGCAATAAACTCCAAGACGAAAGCCAATATTATGTTGATAAAGTTTCTCTTCTTTCTGCATGAAGGTGTGAATGGACATGATTGAATAGTTGGACTACCATGCATAGTACAGGTATGTGTTATTTCAGCCAGATAGTAAACAGTCTTCAAAATTTTTGTGCTTGAGGATTAAGTTCAAATATTATTGATGATCCACCTACTTATTTTCTGCTGTCTATATAATACTAAAAACTTCATGTATTTTGAGGCACATATGTAAAAAAATTAGAGACGATAATGCAAATAGCTACATATATCTACAGACTTATTATTAATGACATTCATGTACACGTACTGTATGTATGCCTTCAAAGTTAGGCAATGTCACAAACACGACATTTATAGCTCACCTGAGCCGAAAGCATTTTCATCTTGAAAACACATGGTCAGATTTTTATTTTACCAACTTCAACATGGATTATTGCCAGGGTTTTGTATCTGTGCAAATAGGCACCATTTCTTACTGGGGGGGATCCAGGGAGCATAATGCGCGGGGTATGGGCTGGGGTGGGGGGGGGGGGGGGGGGGGGGGGGGGTGGGGGGAGGGGAGGCAAAGCCCCCAAATTTAAAAAATCTATACCAATCCTGTATTTTCTACATTGTTTATGGCAGACCCAGGGGTAAGTTAAGGGGGGGGGGGGGACCAACACATTGTCTTCCTCACACGTAATGGAATTTGTCACTAAACCCATATCACAAGGGTGGCAATTAATACAAGGACCCCAGAACCCCCTATTTCAAACAAACAAACAAACACAGATTGTGAAAAAATGGTGATACTATGAGTAAGTATATTAATGAGTGCACTTTCAAGGTTATTCATAGTAACTCCAGGGGTTCGGCGGGGATCGAAGGGGAGGACGGCAGTTCTTAATTTAAGCCTTTTTTTTTAAACTGCATTGTCAAATTTTCTAAATACAGTTTACTTGGCAGGTATTTTTTTTACCAGTGTAATGGAATAAGCAAATGGACACCATGCCCATACAGAGGCCCTCAAAGCTGCCTCCCATCCCCAAGTTTACTATGTTCTCAGGTAAGAGTCTCCAGGATTGCGTGAAAGGTAAACTTGCGATACTCTGGTGAGAGCGAGACCCCCGGGTCTCTTATTACATTGTTTATAATGAAAGTGAGTTTGTTTCATGCATCCAATGGGAGGAGAAAGAGGAGTACACTTTCTTATCACAATAATTACAATTCCTGGCTCAGTTTTATCCATGTCATATTTATGCGACATTATTTGTAAGAGACGCAAGCTGGCCTGGTTTGGTCTTAGTGTTCGGCACAACTGCCTCGCAAAGACTGTGTTACAAGGCACTGTAGAAGGTGGACGCTTCAGCGGCCGACAGAGAAAGAGTTGGTTGGACAACGTGAAGGAATGGACAGCTCTACCCTCGTCAGACCTCCTCACAACAGCCCAAGATAGAGCCGGATGGAAACGGTCGACCGCTTACTATTCCTCATGACTCCCCAACGATCGCAGAGGTCGAGGGATAAGTATTTGTACCAAAGCAGTTACTACATAATCATTAATAAAATAGGTGCACAATTTACACAAGGATGCCACCACCAAGAAAATCTTCAAAGATTCTTCTCATGTATCATACAAGAAGGACCGGAGTCTGCGGGATCTGCCAGTTCACACAAGACCCAACATCATTCATAGGTTAAAAAGGGGGGAAAAGCTTCTTTGCTCAAGGGTTTGATTTGGAACAAGGATTTTGAAAGAAAGACGACTTTTATAAAGACGACGGAATAATTTACTCGATCTAGATAAGACTGGTGTTGCATCAAAGCTTTATAACAAGAAATAAGAGATCACACGTAAGCAAACCACGCAGGGAACGCGAATGAAGTTTATAATTGTCTTGAAATATTTATAACATTTATGTCAGACAACAATATATAGAGAGACAAACAGACAGAGAGAGAGATGTAGATATATACAGTACATAATTATATTCATCTCGTATCAAATTTTCAGTCCTCAATTATTCATTATTACAAGAGTCACATAAAAGCAGGCCGAAATATTACATTCTCTTGATTTAAAAGCAAAAAAAAAAAAAACTATATTTGCTACCAAAATATCAGTTTGACGCTCATGGAAGCACTTGCCGGTATTGGGTTTTCTGGTCACTGCTGGTAGAAAATGATGATTTGCAGGCGAAGTTACATTTTCAACCTCCTAACCAGCGGTGCTTTATATATGAATCAAACAAACTGAAGAAACTGACGAAAATTAATCCTGATTAAGTACCCCAGTTCCACGGAGATTTTTATTCTCTCTCTCTCTCTCTCTCTCTCTCATCGGCCACTCGTCGGAAGCCAAATTTGTTGCATTGGGCCATCCGCCGAAGTGTATCGGATCGCAGTCTGATGAATCCGACTTGGTTGGTCGACTATCACGTCAGTGTCAGACACGTCGCGCGTGATCCTCATCGGACAATCTTGCTTAATTGAACCACGACCGGCATGTCTGACACTGACTTGATAGTTGACCAAAACAAGTCAGATTAATCAGACTGCGATCCGATACACTTCGGTTGGCGGCTGGAAGCAAAATACTTTGCTTCCAACGAGTGACCGATGAGAACAAATCCCAGTGGAACGAAAAAATAATGTGAACACCCAAAGATTGGCTTAAATGACCATGAGCTAGTTATAGGCCGGGCAACCTGCCATTTGACGAGTGTCCCGGTTGCCGACAGGTTCACGTCGCGGTGTTTCTCGACGCCGCCCGCTGTTGTTCAACTGCGTGTACACCGAGCACCCGCCACTCTCAAACCCGACTCTACCTCGACTGTTCTCTATGTGATAAGCCGATGAATGAATAGCTCCATGCTCCACGGCATCGGGAGAAGACGGGGCACCACTATATTCGGGACATTGCTCGTATTGCCGGTCATCGCTTGCTGGGCCAATGCCTTGGGGTGTACGTAGATCGCGGCGATTAGTGCTGCTATGTTCAAACGCTGCGCAGTTTCCAAGAGATTGCATACTCTCAGCTCCGTTACTGCTGTGTGTCCGGTGGTCAGGTAGCATTATTCCAAGCTCTTTCGCATCAGGCGATGCGGCAGCTCCAAAGTAAGTAGGGCATTGATCATATCGCCTTCCATCCGTCATGTCTTGGTGTTCAGAACTGTGTAATCTCCTGCTGGGTGTCGAGTCACTGTTACTTGAAGCATAGGCAGAACAGCTCGTAGTCTGTTCACTTCGTGGGTTCTCAACTTGACGATTCGGAGGACTTATATATCCGAGCTCTCTAGCGTCTTCAGAGGGAGGTGCCCCGAAAAAGGCGGGACACTCTTCATAATCTCTATCATCTGTTTCATTCATATTGGTCCTTAGATTGCGTATTCTGTGCCCTTCTACATTATCAGCATAGGCAGAACAGCTGGTAGCTTGTTCACTTCGTGGATTCTCAACCTGACGATTCGGAGGACTTATATATCCGAGCTCTCTCGCGTCTTCAGAGGGAGGTGCCCCGAAAAAGGCGGGACACTCTTCATAATCTCTATCATCTGTTTCATTCATATTGGTCCTTAGATTGCGTATTCTGTGCCCTTCTGCATTATCAGCATATGCAGAACAGCTGGTAGTTTGTTCACTTCGTGGGTTCTCAACCTGACGATTCGGAGGACTTATGTATCCGAGCTCTCTAGCGTCTTCAGAGGGAGGTGCCCCGAAAAAGGCGGGACACTCTTCATACTCTCTATCATCTGTTTCATTCATATTGGTCCTTAGATTGCGTATTCTGTGCCCTTCTGCATTATCAGCATAGGCAGAACAGCTGGTAGTTTGTTCACTTCGGGGATTCTCATCCTGACGATTCGGAGGACTTATATATCCGAACTCTCTCGCGTCTTCAGAGGGAAGTGCCCCGAAAAAGGCGGGACACTCTTCATAATCTCTATCATCTGTTTCATTCATATTGGTCCTTAGATTGCGTATTCTGTGCCCTTCTGCATTATCAGCATAGGCAGAACAGCTGGTAGCTTGTTCACTTCGTGGATTCTCAACCTGACGATTCGGAGGACTTATGTATCCGAGCTCTCTAGCGTCTTCAGAGGGAGGTGCCCCGAAAAAGGCGGGACACTGTTCATAATCTCTATCATCTGTTTCATTCATAGGGGTCCATAGATTGCGTCTTCTGTGCCCTTCTGCATTATCAGCATCACTTGAATAAGCGGGACATCCACCGGTACGTTCTTCTTCAGAAGATGTAGAGTCATCGTTAAACACCATATCATATTCCGTGATAGCAATGTCATCTGACTCCAGCTGGTATGCAGGACATTCCAATAGCTGCCTGTCATCAGAGCGGTCACCTTCGTCCGGAGTACTGTGTCCTGTTGAATTTCTGTGACCGTTATTCTCGTCATCTCCACGAACTCCTGCATATGAGTACGCACGACACTCGTGGCTCAACACATTGCTGAGCTCTTCTCCATCGCCATCACTGAAGGTCGAGGCATCGTTAGCAGACCCTCTGTCCGGCAAACTTTCAGCAAGATCTAGGAACTCCATTAGACGTTGGTCATCGGACAATTCATTCTCAGGCATGGTTGCTGTGAGGGTTGAATTGTAAATGATTATAATGATGAAGTTTCGTTCTCAGAAGAATGAAATACATCGAGATAACGAAGATCTTTGTCACATGAGGCAAGTGAAAATGAAAAATCCACTGCTATACGCACATTCAACCCAACCGTTTACATGCCTATAGTCCATCCTTATCTACTCATTACTACGTGTATAAGATATAAATGTTACCATACAACGACGATAGAAGAGCCTGGTGGAGGGTTACTGCATCAACAATCGCCAACGGGCGTCGTTGTCCACGGCAGAGCAGAGAGAGAAGTTTATACATTTGATATAATATGACATATATAATTATCTATTAACATTATAATGTACATATAATAATAATAATAACAATGATAATAATAATAATAATAATAATAATAATAATATAGGCGCTACTTGTATAGCGCACAGATCCACCTTTCGGTGCTCATGGCGCTTCAAAAATGATAAGAGTGATACATTATGTTTGTATATAATTATGTTCAAATTTGACAACCGAGAAGAAAATGGCAAACGACAACAAACACATGCCAGATAAAGAATACAACTGTTCTAAAATACCCTTGATATTCTAGCCTCTACTCAAATAATACTATAGCTGTATGTATAACTGATTTGAATATTTTTATGTCGATTATTACCAGTGGGATGTTCATCCTCTTCGTCACAGTTACTTTGATTTCCATTCTCATCTTGATCGCCACCTCCGCCGTCTGTAATATAGTCAGGGGACAAATAGCAGTATGTATAGGTGTTGCGGTGGGTAGATATAATTGTATGATGCCATGTAGGCCCCTACATGTTTTGGAGATTTCACTGTACAATATAAGAGAATCGACAAAATAATTATAGTTAAACATTTCCTTGTAATGGCAGATTGCAATTAATTCACTAATCAAATGGTGAATCATCCTTCGCTGCACAGGTTGAATATACTTGATGTTAAGTTATTGCGCACTTTGAGGGGTGAATAGTTATCTCAAACAAAATTCCAAACTTTTGTTCTGCTGGCTGTTAAGTTTCCGCTCGTTACAGAAGTTCGGACATGCCATACGTAAGACAATATTGAAGTACAACTTGCAGGAGATCGTGTTATAACATCATCACCAAGTAAACATATAAAGTGAAAAACACTGAAAATTCTACTGTCAAAATTCGTTTCTTAATTCGTATACATATTAATCAGGCTTTGAAATGGATTGAAAATAAGTTCAGCGCAATTAATTGTCCATATAATAATTTCGAAAGGAATTCATACCTCTGTTAGAGCAGTGACGGATACTACAAGCATCTACTACCAGATAATCCCCAAGACAGCCTGCTGCTTGCTGTTGGTCTTCGTCCAAGCACTCCCGCCAACGTGCTTTTCGTCCGCTTCCATGTAAAATTTCGCACGGTGACCATTCGCTCCATGTTGACCACGCAACGACCCGTTCACTGTCCACTCCATACTGGTGTGGCCGAATATCAATCATTGATTCAGCCGAGTCGTTATCACGATTATTAGTCAGTGGCCATGTGCTCTGGTCTACTTCGTCAAGCTGACTATTTTCGCCTAAATTGCTTTCCACCTGTTCCTCACCGTTGCCAGTCGATTGGCTGACCGATTGAATGTCCTGATCGCTACGAAGACCTTCGTCTTCTGCTCCGCCTAAACTCTCATGTGCAAAGAATCTTGACTGATCGGAGACTTGGTCGTATGACGCAGGTAGTTCAACTGAGTCTTCTTGTCTACTCGACTGAACTCCTGTGTCATGAAGTGCGTTGGAGTCCTCTCCCCAAGTCGATTCCAAATATTGTTGCTCACGATCCTCTTCAGATATGCCAAAACGCCGAGGTATGGTCGGCGCTCTTGACGAAAACTCATATCCGAATGAGAAAGGAGAATCAGCATTCTGTAGGTCGTCAAACAGATTTTGTGACTCGTAACCATGACTAGAACCGTATTGTAATCGGATGAGATACTGCCTCAGGCGTGACTGCCACGACACGTTCCCATAAACATAATCCGATTCGATTTCTTCTGGAAGACATCCTTCCAGTGGTTCACATCTTTGGAGCTCTGTGACGTAAAGCTGACGTTGTGTACTCGTGCGAAAGCATGCAACCTCCATCTCTGGACGACAGCGACGATGCCGAATCTTGTGGTCGTCGCTACGACACGTGCACAAACTCCAAGACGACCAAGGCGTAAACATATCCTCTTCGGAAACACCTACATGACGAAGTATAGAAGATATGAAAGCGAAATGTTGATACCTTGTAGTGGTGTCTCAGCTTAACAAGACACCAATTTGCAGTGTGCTGAGGAGGCAAATGATTGTTCATAGCTAGTGTACATAAATTAATTTTGTGTCTCGTACTTTAGTTGAATTCTTTGCGCTGCTTGTGTCTTGTTCATTTCGTGGACCTAATTGTGATGATACCTTTGGATTTTATTCTACCATTTATAAGAAAATGTAGTTTTTATGTATACACGGAGCTTCACCTAAGATGCTTGTACTCGCTAATGACCTGGCATAGTACAGTCTATATTCATCACAATGTACGAGAATTCATCGAGGAAGAAAGAAGAGAGAAAAATTACTTGTAGTGGGTTCCAGAGTGGTAGGTGAAACAGTGGTTGATTGCTCGTTGCCATAGCAACCAGTTGGGCGACAAGATACTGTTTGCGCGGTCTGATACCGGCCACGAGCACGCCGGCATTCGTGCCTATTCACGATGCAAAACCGAAGTCTAGTTTTGGTCGACGTCGTACACGAACACGACGTCCAGGGAGTCCACTGTGAATACATGAGTTCACCTAAGGCTAAACCTGCAGTCATGTCAGAAGAGACAAGAATGAGAGGAGTAAGTGGCAGGTAAGACATATTCTGTTATGGCAAGCCAAGAGGAAATTATTTTGTGGCCAAACCACGATTCTGAACGTTGTAACAAAGCTGCTTATTTCTGTTTTATGCATTCATACGCAATATATCTTTATTGTCTTTACCCAAATCTTACCACACCGTCCCCATAAATGAACGATGATGATTGAGTATTATTGTCTACACACAAGAGATGCTTCACTCAATCAGCATGTAATGCAGTGTGTAGAAATTTACTTGTCTGTCAGTGTTATTATACTTTCTTCAACAACAGCGCAGCAAATTCATTAGAACGTTAAAAGAGTATTTCAGACGATTTATACATGTATAATTTCACATCATCAGGTACTACATAAATATGTAATGCTATGTAAATTTGTAGAATTTATTATGATGAATATATTCTGAAAAACCCAATTTATTATGATAAATATAATCTGAAAAACCTAAAACACAATATATTGAACAAGGATGAGGGCGTAGGAGGCTCACATGAATTACTCCAGTAATGTAGCAATGTCATTCCATAACAATACCACAATTGTTTAACAAGTTCACCTGTGCATAATCTATGCATGCTTTCTTCTTTTGTTCTGCTTCCTCGAGCACCAATCACGCTTTCTTATGTGAAGCTGCTATGTCACATTTTCATTCATTGTGATTCGTTATGAATTTTTTAATCATTCTCATTCCTCATCCGAATCATTATAGATTCTGTAAGTCTGTACCCAGCATTACCAATTTATAGATGTTCAGATGCAAAAAAGTCTGAAAATCATCTGGAGGTCTTTTTGAATATGCTCGTGTAGCTGGATGGAAAGATCAATGTGTGGTGTATTTATACGGTGGCATTAGAAACAGGATTGGTGTCACTGTCGACGTTTCATCAGAGCTACAATGGATTCATTTTGAGACAACAGTGCAGACATTTTAGTCCACCTTGAAGGAATGTTCTCATTTCTGATTGCTTCAAGAAAATGTTTGATACATACGAGTATTATGAACTTGATAAGACTATATTGAGAAGGAGAATCTTACGTATTGCACGACGCTTTCTTGAATGGGCTGTACCAGTGGATGAATTGGAAAATAGCCTTGAAAATGTATCATCTTCGTCTGGCGTGCCGATATCTGTGAGGCCTGACTCTGGAATCGAGGAATTCGTAGGTGAGGTGTAAGCGTTACTCAGGTTGCCTGCGTTCGGAATGGCACGAAAATGAAGATTTTTTTCTTTCTCTCTCCATTTGTCATTATCAGCGTATATGAACTATACCCAGTGTTATAAAAGAAACCCACCCCAAAATGAATAACCGTTTAAAGAAAGAGAAAAATATTTCCTACAGAATGATACAAAAATGACAAAAATCAGATAAGAAATAAGGAAGATATGACATTTTGGAATTTCACTTTTTTTTTTCGGAAAAAATTTCTTGACTAGTCCTTATGACTATGCAAATCAGCAAGTTGACGATGTCATGCTCTCACAATTTCTTATCCATTTCATACACAGAAATGACAAAAATCTCATATTTCAGCTGTTTAAATATAAAATTTGTCTTCAAACCACCCAAAATTAAAAAGAACAAATGTTAACTCTGATATATCTTGGTATGGGAACATGCTTTTATTTGTATAGATAACAAATTTTGCAAATTTCATACATAAACATACATTATTTTATATGAATAAATGCATATATGAATAAATTTTCTTTGTGGGAAAAAAAAAACATTATTATTTTTTTTTTTTTTTTTACTTTTGGGGTGGATTTCTTCTTTTATTTTAGCATGTCACTTCATGGAAGACCTGTGCAGTTTTGGTCATTGCGTTTACACTGTTTCCGCTCGTTCCATCGAACTTAGTACCCCCAAAAAAGTGAAGATACTAGATGTTTTAAACACATATTCTTTTTTTCAATGCAAAGTGCGTGCCAATAATAATACGCGACATTTAGAGGAAGAGCATACAATATGCCAAACTGCTTGTTTGGAAGCGCCTAGTATCAAACAATACATCATGCCATTTATTCAAAGTCTTCTTTTGGTCTACATCGAATTTATTGGCCGCTCAAAGAAACTGATTTGATATTTCATCATAATGCATGAGATTAGAGTATTTTTTTCGAACTACTGCGCTTAGAGTATTTTTTTCTAACTACTGTGCTTAGTAATCGACTTTTATTTCCAACAACACTGGCGTGTGTTGCACATAACACTTTGATTATAATTATATTATGCCGTTTTATTGATGTCACTTTTCTTACCCAAGTATTGCTCCCCGTCCCGTCTCCGAATGTTCGAAGATGAGTTAACTGAACATGAAGCAATGTTACACAGTTTCCAACGTATGTCATGGTTGCCATGACAATTGACTGATGAATACTTCTGCTCATGTTGTGGAGAATCGTCTATTCTTTGGTCGCAAAGACGCCATCGAAACTGTTTGCCGCCCCCACATGATGCACTGCAGAGGGACCAAGGCTGCCACGGACCCCAATTCGTTGCGTCTTGTGAAAGCGCTATAGTTAGATGAAAAACATGAATGTAAGAACATCTCCATTAGTAACTTTCAATACCTGTAATAAAGAACACCCCATGATGTTACAGATGTCGACAATGTAAGGTCTATTCATGGCAGTGCAGCCATGCATGGCACACTTAACCTTCTGTACAGGCTCCTATACTGGATGTTCTCTTACTAATATACTAATGCAATACATGTACTTTAACCTTTCATATAAACACAATCCCAAATCCATTGTCAATATAACATGTCCTAAATTATAGACGCTAGTCCTCGTTATAGGAAAATGATCAATCATATTTTTGATTGTCTTGTTTCATGTCGATTTGTATTCTAAATAATTATAATAATGATAATAATAATAACAATATCAATAATAATGATAATAATAACAATAATGATAATGATAATAGGCCCATTCTCAGTAAAAGCGTTCAAATACGGAATTTTGGTGTCGCCGACATTCCATGACAGTTTGCGGTTCCCTGAAACCTATTAGATACTATTTAAATGTTTATAATATATCACGAGGACTTTATTTGTTAAAAATAAACACGATCAAATGCGGTTGTCTGCCTTTTTGTATAAAATTTTGCTGTTAAACTTCGTTAAGACCCCCAAAACGCAGTGTCGCCGGCTATTTCAGAATTATGTTTTATTGCTCCTCTCCGTCCACAAACACACTTTCCAAATATCATTTTCACGGACGATGAGCATATCATATGTGCTAATCACAATACTCAAAAAGTTCCAAAATTTTTATTGACTTCTTTTTTTATAGCCTTTTGAAACCTGTCGCCAAGTTCACCGCCAGATACGTTACCAGTTTCTTTAGTGTTACAGCATTGCGAAAATAAAAGACTATGCAATGACCCTGTGTATATGAAACCCTGAGGATATACTTCATACATTGCAAGTACTTAGATTTTTTGTGCAACAGCTCTTTTTAGAGAATACGGTACAATGTTTGAAATATCGGTTTTCTACACTTTTATTTGGACAGATACGTGACATACTTTTCACGCCACCCACTGCGACAGATATTGCAATGTCAGACAAATTGTATATTATACATTACTCCTCGGAATGACGCATCGATTCAACATTAAAGTTTAGTACAAGTGAGAAATATTTGGTAGATATCGCTCTCATAATAATATGATCGACCATATACGTTACCACAGATACGTTACCCCAGATACGTGACCGAATTTTGCTCATTGGTCTTGTGCTTTCTGGGGATCAAATCTGGTCAAAATTCATCCCTACACATTACATGCCTCGTTTTGTTGGACCTCAGGATTATATTCTTACACCAAAAGGACAGAGAGGTGAAAAAGATCAACACTTCCACATGATTTTTCTTTCTGCGTCAGTGTCTCACAACTTAATGCCAAGTTTTCCGACAGATACGTTACCACATAATCAAAATGCTGAAAAGAAATTGTAAATGTTTTTACAAACAAATCGTTGTGTGCTCATAAACTCCAAAGTTCTATTCTATAAAACCCAGCCACTTTCATATTCTATGCAACAACTTTGAACGTTTATTTTACAAGACGAAGCTAAGATTCAGCATATCAGTTTTTTGCTTTTCAGATTTAGCAGATACGTTACGTATAATTCAGGGCACCCACGGTGACAAATAATGTTATGTAAAACAAAGTGTTCATAAAACGATTCTACATAGAATGACGCTTCCATAAAAAATTAAAGTTATGTTCAAATGAAGAATATTCAGTAGAAATTGCTCTGTAACTTCACCGACAGATTCATTTACGGTACGCCAGATACGTTACCAAACTTTGAAAGAGTAAAAAGTAGTTTATGAAACGCTTCCGAGAAAAGTTTCAGCGTTCTGTTGCATATTTATTCTAGTGTTTTTCAACATATGAAGAACTACTCAAGATTCATTGATAAGTTGAACAATTATTTATTCATTTTCATGAAAAGGGATGAGCCAAATACGTTACCATAGGTCAAACAACTGTTTAGCATATCGAGTTCATAAAGACTGTACCTACTTCCTTCTAAGTGCCTGCAAAAATATATTTTTTAAACCTTGTTTGAATTATCCATCAAAACTTAATGAATATTTATAGTCAGATGGATAAATACATTCAGACGTAAGATGAGAATATTCTGTGAATGAAGAACTCAGCTTTCACATTTGAGGTTCTCTTTCACTACATTTCATAGTTTAAATATTACGTACAATGTGTAAAATGGTTAATTTGGGCTTACATCATTCATTTTTACATCAATTCATGAGGTAAATAATTAAACAGGTGATATTTATTAATTCATACACAACTAAAATTATTACTTATATTTTACCAGATACGTTACCAAAGGTGATTCGATGTTTTTCAATAGTTATTTCCCCAGGAAAGCAATTCATATTTGTTTCCTGTGAAATTCCAGATCGGCTCGTTCCCTTTGCATGATTTGTGGGATTCGAAACTTTATTTGTAAGCGAAATTTGCTAAAAATACAAAGTGAATTTTAAGGTTATATTTCATTTCAGCAAAAAGCATATTTCAACCTACCACACAGAAATAATTTCGACCAATTAGCAAGGGATGACAACATCTTTACCTCTTGAAAAACCCCAATATCTTTAGGGGGGACAGATGTCTTTTCCTGAACAGAAATTGGATCAAAACAATAAATTTAATTCAGAGTTAGGAGTCCATTACATCATGTAAATTTGCGGTAACGTATCTGATTGGTGATCAAAAATCATATATGATGCTCTATTTCAATTCATAAATTTACTCAATGAATGGCCATCATTTAGAATGTTCCACTTTTTGTTTCGTATTTGACCGGTTTTGAAGTTTCCGAAAACACATCTTTGAATGTATTACTTTGTGGTTGATTTTTCGGTTTTACTCACATGGAATTGAACACTTAATCTGAGAATGGCCCAATAGAGAGAGTCTTATAAAGCGCTCATTCTACCTAAAAAGATATTCATCGTTGCAATGACAATCGACTGATGAATACTTCCGCT
Organism: Diadema antillarum; assembly: GCF_040938485.1. Classification (NCBI taxonomy): domain Eukaryota; kingdom Metazoa; phylum Echinodermata; class Echinoidea; order Diadematoida; family Diadematidae; genus Diadema; species Diadema antillarum. Next base: position 1,797,565 of record NW_027270928.1, on the reverse strand, counting down.
CATGTTGCTGGAGAATCATCTAGATCTACATCTATTCTGTGGGGTCTAAATAACACATGCAACATGACTTATCACCGGCACAGGTATTTGGACAGGAATTTTCATAAGCAATGTTCATGTTCTTTTCTATATATAGGACCTTTATTCATACTTTAGTGCATTTCCTGAAATCGAAATAGATCTAGGGGGCGTTTCATCAACGAGTTCGTCGGAGGTTTTCACCGACAAATTTGCTATCAGCCAATCAGACGCAAGGATTTTGATAGCTTTTAACAGTTGTCGGTGTAAATCACTGACAAAAAGTTTCATGAAACACCCCCCTAGACGTCTAGTAGTCTGACGGGAAGTCTGTTTCCCCTCCCCTATAGACTAAGTATCTACCCTCTCCTGACTGACAGAATTTCGTATCGTGTAGGACCTGATGATCATGAATATTGAACTAGCCATGATAATCAATGGCCAGTATCATCACGAAGACCGATACACTCTAGATCTAGATTAGATTTAGAAACTAGATCAAATGAATTAAAACGGACAGTAGGCACCTATGCATACTTTCACTCACCTTCCCAGTAGTGCAGTGTTATAATCACAAGAACCAACTGTCTCGTCGCTGCCAGAAAGAAGTGAATTTTCATGGCATTTTGCAGATCTCCAGTGATTTGAAATCATCACAACTACCAACTGATACTATTATTGTTCAAAAGGATGAAAGCTGCCTGACCGTTAGCCTCCTCTGAGAGCTAATGTGAAATTCCCGATGAGCTTTAGAAATCACATTGACTTATGATATACAGTACCCCTAGGTATACCCTGGACGACGTGGTACCGGTGAACTTTATGCAATCTTGTTGCTATGCTACGTCACAGATTTATCACGCGCGTCTCACGCGAGTTATTTGCTATGCGCAGGTGCGCAATCATTGCAGCGCAAAGGCATACTGGTAGGTTACACGTACTGGGGCAGCTACCTGACCTTGTTACGAATGTCTACTGAGATGATGCACCAATTCTTGAACTACAACCAGCTTACTGCATCGCTTCCCATGATCATGAAAAGCCTCCAATTGAAATAAGCAGATGAGATAGTACTCATTCTACCAATTTCATCAGGACATTTTAATTGTATCTATTTAGCGTTACTCTTTCCCCCATGCTTGTATTATATCCTTGAACTATCAGAACAATCTTGAGTACTTCAGATCGTTGCCAAGCAACAAGACAACGCCATGCGCGCGCAGAGACCATAATGGAAATACGCTCTGTAAAAGCCATAGGGCCTGCGTGCTATACACAACATAAACTTGCATAGAACTTGCTTTCTATCTGCAATTGTGAATGAAATATTGTGGCACTGTCAAATTCGTGTCAAATTTCCCTCTATATTTGTTCATGGTGTTGAACGGATGACCGAATCAGAATATTTCAGCGAATATGATGATTAGCTGGCCCATAGTGAGTCGACTTCTTGCGGATAACAAATCAAGGGAATGCCCCGTCCGCTCTTTTCCCGATGCGACGATTTGATACAACGGTCATCGTGGTGTTTGTCTACTTACAAGGTAAGCGGTGCGATGACATAGGCCTATAATACTAAAATATATACGTATATATATATATATATATATATATATATACATATATATGACACAAGATGATTCAGCCGACCGTATTTTCGAATCAAACCAATGTCGGCCAACTATTATCACCCCCTATTATATATTTTTTAATTGTGTATCTGTTATTCATACGGGGTGTGGGTCCCGTCACGTTAGATGTTGAGGGTCGTGACGGGACATGAAATAGTGTTATCCGCCTGTTATCATCTAACCCTGTTAGTAGCGATCCAAACCTGCTATTTGGATCTAGATCTAATTGGCCTACACCATACATGTATGCTTAGAAGTCAATAGACAAGAGTCTATAAGAATTTAACTAGGAGAGCAATGAAACGGTAGATTTAGTTTCCAGAGTTTCACTTTATCGCCAAGGCTGTACAATTTGATCATCAGAATTTTAATATTTGAATAATAAAGTAAACTAGTTATCTGGTTCCCCTTGATTTTAATAGCTTCAATATTTACACTGGGTTTTCTCACCTCGTATTCGTAAGATTAGACCTTGATAAGGCACAAATCAGCATCTAAAAAAAAAAAAAGTGTGATAGCCCTAACCTTATTCGGCGAAAATGTACCCCAAAATGTAGAGTCTAATATTCTATTCAACATTTTACCTTAAATGTTTGTGCGTCGAGCGAATATGCTGTAGTCTACTGTATTGCAAATTTATGGATATTTTCCTGTGTTGCTCAATATCGATAATGGGGGCAGTTTGTGTGCATTTTAGATAAGTTGTAGCTCTGTCAGGCAGGCTTTAAAGCGGGGAAACACAGTTTACAGGTTTTACGGCATCTTATAAGCATATTTAAGCGAATAAGCTTTTAACTTTTCGGTTGCCAGAATTAACAGCTAGCTAGAGGCGAAGTCATTTTATTCTTGACGGACAAAGTAATTATCTATATCTGCCTGTTTATGTTATATTTATATCTTTATCTATCTAATTATCTACCTATATCGATCTATATGCCTATCTCTTTATCTATCTAATTTATATTTATTTATCTATCTACTCTCCAGGTGACTTTTATACGCTCTTATACGCGCAAATATGTTGATTTTGATGATGCAAAACCAGTAAACAGTAATTTCCCCTTATCTATATTTCTAAAATGTTTGTGTGTATCTGTTTGTGTGTGTTTGTGTGTGGTACTATAATTTTTGTGCGTGTCACCGCAGTCGGTGGTAAAAGGCCTCGATCAAGGCTGGTATCAGGTTTAACAATGAGGTCATAAAAGTACACCAACGTTATGACACAAAGGAACATGACAATGTTTTGATGATGTTATAATCTTTGCATTCAGCCGCGATGGTTTCCGACTCTCCTGCCGTGTCACCGAGCTGGTCGGATTGGGCTCCGTGGTCCGCATGTACGGCGTCCTGCGGCACTGGACAGATGACACGCCGGCGACGGTGTGTGGACGCAGACGGGTATGACTCCATGCATGGATGCGGTAACCATGACAACGACAAGGAAGTAGCAGAGTGCTTCTCAAGTCGATGCTTACTTCGAACGGCAGGTAAGATTCCTGCGAAAACTGAGATGTTGCTACTGATTTCTAACAATTTCCAATTATTTGCAAGAAAATGTCAAAGAACCACTGTATGAAGACAAACAAACCGTATTTTGCCGTCTCGTCTTGACATTAAGAGAGATTGAATTTCCTCACCTAAAGAGATGATGTGATAATCATTCGCGTCCTCTGATTTATTTGAGGTTTCTTCAAATAGAAACAGACATTCATTTTTGTCTGGGGCTAATAATGAATGTGAATCTTCTGTTAACCTGCAAGTGTTACATGAGAATAAGACGAGTCGTAGCAAGTTCCACTTTTTGTTGAAACTAGATGTATGCGTCTATCATGGGATTACTATTGACAAGACTTCCAAAGCTTTAAACTTTCACAGAATGATATGTTTCTCGTGGGAAGAAGTCGTATCGAGCATGCACTTCAGCCATTAAACGTCGCCCACTTCTTCTTAAATTCCCCACTGTTCCAGCGAGGGCCTCGTGGTCATATTGGTATTCATGGCTCCCCTGCTCCAAGACCTGTGGGGAGGGTACACGAGAAAGATCTCGAGAGTGCCAGGATTCAGCGGGATTGCAATCTTGGGCGTGCGGCGACATTTACCAGAGGCAGCGACAAGGGTGCAATCTCGGAGCTTGTCCTGTACAGTGGAGTGGTACTAAACTCTCTCATATGTATAGTTTCATGAATAGTGACCTGTCAGGTCATCAGATTCTGACACTTTTCGACTTCTCAGTCAATTTTTCAACTGAATAATTAAACAGTTTTCAGCAAGTGAAAGGATCAGTCCATTATGTAGTCAAACAAAAGTGGAATACTTAGATAAATTTCTGCGTAATCATGATTGTCATATTTTTTCTTCGTAGTTGTATTCATTCCCTCTATACTTTCAAAAATATTGCAAAGCTTTACCATTTGAATCGATTTCAGCAGAAGGAAGTCCTCACGTTTGTGTGCATTCAATGAATGCAAAAGGGTAATATTTTCTTTTTCTGTCTTTTTTTTTCTTCTGCTTTTCGTGAGTGTATATATATGCAGATATCTGGGTTCTTCCCTCCTTAACTATGATATTTGATATTCTGACTTTGAACCTGCATGATGCATGTATGTTGTTTGATTAACTCTCTAATTGTATATAACTAATTGTTCCATGTATTTTCATATTTTCCATGCAAAATTGCAGGGCACCTTTAGAAAGGCATTATGTGCATGCAACTGTTTAGGCCAACCCTACAGAAAAATATAAAGAAAAACAAACCAGTAATATAAATAAATTTCATGTAGCAATAAACTTAATGGGAAGGAGCAGGTGAATGAGATGGTTTGTTGTTATAGGCTGTAGGAAAATAAACATCCCTGAATTGCTATACATCACTGAAGAAGTCTATTGCAGCAAGCTGATTTGCACTATAAAAGGGATTGTTGAGCAATTTGTGTTTCTAAGTCAATATGCACAGTGTTCTTTTGAGTACATATAAGTAACCATTGAAGTATAAGCTATTCCATTCACATGTACAAATCCAATGTATTTCAGAAGGCAGGTTTACAAAATTGTATGAAAAATTATGGATATAGTTACTCTATTGACTGAATAAAACCATGAGATGGACCTGGTTTGAGAGAGGCACAAAGAGAGGCTGAGGAGAGGAAGGGATGGAGGAAACTGGCTGCGAAGTCTTCTTTGGCGCCCCCAACGGTCTTCTCGACTACGGGATATGTAAGATGTATGCAATATGAACAGTTATGATGATAAACTGGTTTATTACTGTAATTACACAATGATTTAATGGGTATACTGTATATGTAATAATAGAGACTGCTGGTTACGACGGAGATAACCTAACACCTTCTAGCCTCCACATAGACCGTCAATTATGGTAATAGGTGTTTTACATAGAGTGATGAATGCAGCAGAGTATTGTATGTTTTTAACTTGCGACAGAGGAACCTGGCTCCTGGACGCAATGGACCCAATGGGGAGGCTGTTCGGCGACCTGTGGAGGTGGACAACACATGAAAACGCGCATGTGTTTAATGCCTTCAAGATCATACGGACGCGGTTGTCAGGGCGACGATATGCTTTACAAAGATTGCGATAACAACAGGTGTCCTGGCCGAGGTAACAGTTAGCTTGCGTTTTGCACGACTAACGTGAACTGCGATTTGAATTTGCAATGAGACCTTATGAGCGTGTGTCAATCACAGCGGCTCCAAATCCTTATACCGCATCCAGCGTACCGCATCCAGAGGTTTTGTGTGATTTTTTTATTCTGTCAAGTATATTCTTTATTGTTGAAGTAATCCTCACTTTAAGACCGGCACTAAGATTTGCTTCTTGATACAGTGAAACCAGGTCATTGTCGTTTGTTTGTTTGCTTGCTTTTCATTTGTGTTTAACTTCGTATGGAAGCCAGAATTCGGAGCGCAATCTAATATGAAACGAATTTCTGCAGGATTGGATTTATGTTGAGACACGCCATGGTCAGAAACTTTGCACTGTAGATCACATCGATCGTCCAAACCGAAAGCTGCCTATATACAATATAGGGTCAAAGCCAATGACGTTAATTTTTTTTTATCATTACCCTTTCAGCCATCTTTGACAAACAATGCTGTCCCACAGTGGTTCTGCGAGCTCTCCCAAGTGAAGGGATGAGGACGCTTTTCAAAAAGGTGTCACAACGACGAATGTACGAATGGTTCCCAGTGAGGCGTTTATTTCTATAGCAGACTATCATGAAGTTCTGATGAATGTATCTCATATCGTCCTCGCCTTATACATGTGGATTTGTTTTTCACCGCAATAGATGATGGACGAGCATGGGCGCAATGGCAAGAATGGGGTCGATGCAGCGCCACTTGTGGTAATCACGGAACGCGCCGCCGAAAAAGAAAGTGTCGTGCTAGAGCAGGCCATGAGCTCCATAGGTGCCCCGGCATGGTTTACTCTCAAACTGAGACGTGCATTCTTCCAATTTGTGGTCATCCAGGTACGGAAAATTAAACTTCCTTATCTAAAGTGTACCCAACGAGATAGTTCCAATCTTATCGTGTGATTTGCGATGGCATGTTAAAGCTGTTGCAGAGTTTGATTAGATCATCATGTAATTTTATAGCCTCCCCACAATGGCAAAGACCCACCGAAAATGTTCTTTTACTATCATTGTTGTAATCATTGTCTTTATTTTATCTTTTTTTTTTTACATATTTATATACGCTTTGATAAGAGTCCTGTCTATACACTGTTTCTGGGCTCCCAGAACAAATTAACTTCTGGTTCAAGGAACCAGGGTCCCATTTCATAAAAGATGTTAGGATAGCAACTCTAGCTCGAATGGCAACTTCCAATAGCAACAGCCAATCAGGAAGCTGGATTCTTGTCGTTACCATAACAATTGCCATTCCAGGAAGAGTTGCTATCATATCAACTTTTTATGAAATGGGCCCCAGAATTCCTAGATTATACAAGTAGTGTGAAGTATGATTAGGATCTTATTGGTAATATTGAAGTATAAGTCAAAGAGGGTAACATTTCCCAGCTGTTTAAGACAGTGAATGAAAAATAAGGTAGGAGGAAATTCCGAGCAGTCCCATTTGGCTATGAAGGCCGGCGCCATGGAACAGGAACCATCTTTTTAGCGACTTTGATTAGAGGCCAATTTTATGCGACTTGATTCAGAGAATCTTCGGGCAATGTGGGATTCAGAATTTTACACTTACCAGTCCTTTAAAAAATGCTTTGTTGAAATCTTCGGTTTATTCATTTATTAATTCATTTGGCCCGAACAACATCGCCTGCATATTTAACACTGCTGCATGGTAGTGACGATGATGATTACAATGACGATTAATTACCATGGCAGTTACTCCAACATTGGTAATGGTAGATGAGTTGATGATGCTTCTTTCCAAATCTGCAGAAATTGACCGACCCAGTTGGGGAGAATGGGACAGTTGGCGTGAGTGCAGTCACTCCTGTGGAGGAGGTGAACATTTTCGTAGACGAACCTGCCTGCTACATGGGAAACCATCCATAGGATGTGACGGCGGAGGAAAAGAGAGGGGCTCGTGTAATACTCAAGCATGTCCTCGTAAGTAGATCTACAAACTGATCTTTTAAATTTAAAAAAACATATTGATTGGCACAAGAGAACAGTATGTCTCCTGAATATGCAGTGAAAACCTACTGAATCTATAAACATTTTCTTTCTTGTAATGCGATAGAATGCAGTTAACACATTCACTCATACTGTAATATTTGCGCCCTAGTCATGCTAGTTTAACTTAACAGAACGATTACGCTATCACGTGAGAAACATTGTCCTCTGGGCCCTCTATCATAAATGGTCGATACGAAAACAACTCTTGCTGGAATGGCAATTGTCATGGTAACGACAAGAATCCTTCTTCCTGATTGGCTGTTGCTATCGAAAGTTGCCATTCCAGCAAGAGTTGCCATCCTAACATCTTTTATGAAACGGGGCTCATCTTCAGTTCTGCGATTCTGTTTTGTTGAGAGCTAAGGTTGGTTTATAATTGACTTGCGACCAATTGCAACTAATCTAACACAAAAAAATTTCATGTTGATTCACGATGCCATACAAAAAGTTTGAGCGTCCGAGAGGAAGATGACTGTATACAGGTTTAGTTAGGACGAGGAGGCGACTTGTTGAAAACCCATCTCTATATACATCTTGCCCAGGACGTGAAGGCGCTTCGGCGGCGTGCAATGACGCTTTCTCCCCTTAAACAAAGCGTCTTACCTTGTTTCAACAATCTGCTTTCTCGGGTTTCTCCAATCGAAGTTTCCATTACGATGTAATATTCGTCCTTTCCGTTAAGCGTCCAGCTGGGCCCGATGGCAGCGCTGGACTACATGTGACGAGCCATGTGGTGGGGGCCAGAAGTCAAGGTACCGCGACTGCAAAGAGTCAGGGAAACTGGCTGACGGTTGTCCGGGTGACAAAACGGAAGAGACAGAGTGCAACCCCACGCCCTGTGATCCAGACTATCGTAAGTGTACTAACCAGAGATTAACTCTCAACGAAAACCGTCTTGACTGGGCAACATTTTTTAATTTCGGAAAAAAAAAAAGTGAACTGCCCTTTTTCATTATTTATGCATGGTGAAATCAAAGCAAAAGCAAACAAAATTACAGAATTGACCAGTGGGTGACAAATTATCCATGTGAAGCAGCAGACGATAACGAACAAGATAGAGAATGTAAGAAGAAAAACTGGAATGTGTACAAGAGACACACTGAAATATGTTGTACACAAGTCTAGAAGCTGATAGCATTCAGTGCATTTTGCATTCAAAGGATTTGGCCTCATCGGCAACACCGAGAATAGTGTGATAAATCAGATTCAAATCTAATGAAGACAAATGTACAAGGAGAACACTAATGATACTTCTCTGGGGTTTTTTTTTAGTACACTCCCACAAGATCACGCCGTTCTTGTAATACTGGCCTCCTCATACACGTCACAGTTACCAAAACAACAACAACAACAACAACAACAAAAACGTGGGGTGATAGGTCTTTTGGAACAAGCTTCCTTTACACATTCTTGCTATCTCCCCAATTGATTCTTTTAAGACAGCACTGAAAACATATGTATTTCATAACATGATTAGTCAATGACTATAATTTCTTCTTTCTTTTCTCTATTTCTTTCTCTCTTTTATGCTGTGTGCGATATTTTCACACCTTTTGAGCACTCAGACTGAGTGGTACAGGGTATTATAAATATTCCAATTATTATCATTATATTATTGTTATTATTACATTATTATTGTTATATAGATACGTGCAAGTGAAAAGGAGGATGAAGCGGAAGGAGCTTCAACAGAGATGGAAAGGCGATCGATGCCCTCTGAGCATACCCCATGCATGTTTAAGACATACTGTGAAATTAGCACGAATCTGATGTGATATAATGGTCTGTTAGCACTTAAGTATATCAAATCTAATTAGACTGCCAAGATAAACAAAAATGTTGGTTCCGAACAATTTCGCAATCTTGATTAGAGGTTGTGTCTTTGGCCTAGATTACTGTCATAATGACGCTGTGGAGCTTTTACACTCTTTTCTTTTTAGTGAATGTGCGGCTGTAAAACGAAATTTCATATATACACGCAATAGATGATCGGTCATTTCAGAATTAAAATGAAATACATTATAGTAATGATACTGTTTTGGCACGACAGCCGCGAGCTATGTATCTGTTGTGTTTGTACATGAATGCCGTATTAGGTTGACGGACATTGAGCTATGCCATACGAACTGACATACAGTCTTCTTACATTCATAGTCATTATCGTTTTTGTTTTCCTTAATCTCCAAAAGTTCGACGCATAGAAACTTCTCCTCATTGGGGCCCTTGGGATCGGTGGACCCATTGTTCGGATACCTGTGGAATGCATGGTTCTCGGAACAGAATTCGATTGTGCACCGTGCCCCAGCAGTGTGACGGCGGGCAGTCCATGAAGCTTCGGGATCAACCCTGCAACAGACGACCATGTCTCCGCCGTAAGTTGCCCCTCAGGTATTCTCACGTTAATGTCGCCTGTAGAATGGGTGCAATGTTAAGTTTACTTTTACAGCAAAATAATGATGATGATGATGATGATGATAATAATAATAATAATAATGATAATAATGATGATAATTATAATAATAATAATGAATCGTGATCTGCGAGGGCCTTATCAAACTGGCAACTTCATGCTTCAGTCAAAGAATACATCGAGTAGTGATATGAGAAGCTGTGGTCTCCTTCGTCTGCGGAGGACGAACATCATCATCATCATCATCATGATCGTCATCATCAATTATACATCGACTCGGAATGGAGCATAGATTTATCCTCCTCAAATGTGTCGCAGCAACTTTTGGGACTACAATATTAGCTCGAACAACCTTAGCATCGCATTACATGGGCAACCCGCTGATCATGCTTCTTCTGCAGTAGCCTACTAGCAGGAATGTCGCACCACTTGATGCAGACAAAATTTTGAACCCTCCCTGTCTGTGATCGTCTCACGAGTATCTGACCGTTTGATCGTGAGCGTTCGTCACCAACCCCTTGCGATGTGTAAAAATCCTTAAAGTGATGTTGCAAATGTGCTGGCATTTTGGCTCGCTCAGTGGTGGTGTAATAGTGGTGTTGAAAAAAAATGGAGGGCCCATCCAATCAGGCAGTTGGGGGTTCCACTATGCGCGTGAGCAGAAAAAGGTCATTCGTACCAACAGGGCATGTCGGTTTTTAAATTTACTGAGATGAGCATCTGGAATGTAATGATTATTCAGATAATCTTCATAATGGTGCCTGCCAGCACAACCACCTGACAGCAAACTTGGTATCTAGCAGTATCAATAGAAGGAGATTATTAATTAATACATTCAATGCAAAATCATGAAACGTATACCTTTAAAGGTGTTAATTGACGGACCATTCTGGTCATGGGGGGGGGGGGCATTCCATGAAGCGTTTTGTCAGATATTTTTTCTGACAAACTGTTTAAAGGGGTGGTACAGTTTCAGTTAAGATGGGGCTTGTGGTTTCCAACAATTTGTTGTTGTTTTTTTATGATGATCTTTTTGAAAAAAATGAGAAACTTCTTATGAAGTATGAAGGAGCGTATAATTCTAAGAGAAATTCAAAGTTTATTTGATGAAAATCGGTTTTGTAATGGCTGAGAAATCCAAAACAAAGACATCCTAATAAAAGGTGGGAACCACCTCGTATTTTATAAGGATGGCGTTGTGTCTACTTTGTTTTTTTATCTCTAAGCCAATTTCAAAACCATATTTTATCGAATTAATGTTTAATTCCTCTTAAAATTGTGTGCTCTTAAACATTTCATAAGGTGGTTTCTAAGTATCTTGCAAAAAGTTAAAAGATGAATCCTCACCTCAACCAATACTATACCATCCCTTTAAGATATACTGCATCTGATTGGTGGAGAGCAAATTTGTCCGACAAGTTTGTCGGACATAACGCTTCATGAAATCCTCCCCCCCCCCCCCCCCATCTACGCAAATTCATCCTTTGTTGAAACATGTTTGATAAATTCCACGAAATGCTACGTCCGACAAGCTTAAAATATGCATTATGCCGCTTTGAAAACGCCGCCTCTCCCTGTGTTACCCCTCCCCCTTCTCCTGAAAGTATTGAGTATATTCACGCGCAATTTCTCTATTACATGGCTGAAAGCCAAACATGTTTGAAATGTGTCGTAACGTGGTTGTAAATATAACAGGTTCCTTCATACTTAATTGATCCAAAAATGTGTTTGACGAATATTATCAAGTAGAGGCAAACTATTTCGTTCATGCGTTCCATAACAAGGGGCTCGTTGCCATCAGGGAGGTGTTACTAGGGGTGCGTTTATCAACTCCTTTTCTCGGCAGAAACAGGTTTTCCAAACAGCTTTCAAGGAATTTTTACGAGTTGATAAACGCAAAGCTGTTTTGAAAGCCCTTTCGGAAAGCCTTTTCGAAAGGGTGCGTTCATCAACTCTCCTTTTCTCGGCAGAAACAGGTTTTCCAAACAGCTTTCAAGGAATTTTTACGAGTTGATAAACGCAAAGCTGTTTTGAAAGCCCTTTCGGAAAGCCTTTTCGAAAGCTGCAAATTTGTGGCTTTCCAAACAGGTTTCCTAAACAGGTTTTCAGAAACCTGTTTGTAAAAGCCTTTTGAAGTTGATAAACGCAAAGCTGTTTTGAAACGGCTTTGTAGTATTGTACTGCAGTTACAAACAATGCACGCCTTATGATGACCTCTTCTCCTCGGGTCGAATTGCGCAATGCAGCTGTGCAGTGACAGGCCAGTTATCGTGTTCGCGAAGAGAGTTGGTAAACGCAACTATTTTGGAAGCCGTTTCTAAAGGGCTTTGGAAAGGGCTTTGGAAAGCCGTTTAAACAGGGGAAAGTTGATAAACGCAGCCAAAGTCTTATGCCGCCACTCAGAAATATTTGAAGTATGTGCTGAACTGGAGCTGCCTCACAGATAGGAAGACAATTGATTCATGTGGCATTGCATCATGACTCGTCACTCTCAAAGGAAGATATGTCTTTATGATGGTAATTGCTTTTCGCCGTCCCTTCTTAGAAAACAAGCTGCACATTAATAGTACAGGGCTTTGGAAAGGGCTTTGGAAAGGGCTTTGGAAAGGGCCTTCGAAAGCCGTTTAAACAGGGGAAAGTTGATAAACGCAGCCACAGATGGAGTGGCAACTCTTCGTAATTCATGCAAACACATGTTAGGGTTCAAGGCGTTACAATGGGATGTCAAGCATTCCACTGCGCTTTTAAGTCATGCTCGGCATCGCTCTAGTTGCAAGACGAAGTTCGGAGACGAAGAACGCATTTCACCTTTCGTTGAATTACAAGCTTTATTTCACCGTAAAATTTTAGATGAAATACTCGAATTGATTTAGAATAGTTTAGGGAAGAATTTAATATTATAAACATGTATTTCTAGTTTAGAAATGAAATGAAAATTCGGCCCTCTTAAAAACCTAATATTTTTCTATAATGCGCACATTTCCGCATGTTAGTTTTCTATCTTTTAATGTGGTATATTTTGATTTTTCAAATAAAGTACTCCGCTAAAGCGTGTTCCAGCGTGCTTTTAAACTATTTGCTGTTAAAATTGTCAGTTTTACACTGTATTTTGATTCGCTGCTCCAATTCAAGGTACACAAATTCATTGTTGCCACCACATTGAAAGAGAGAGCGAATTGCAGTAGGGGCAAGTATTTCTGGATGTGAGAGCGCTAGTCCCGATTATTGATGCTCTCTTTTGTCAAAGCACATGAGTAACACCTGTAGTTGAACGCATAACTTCTCGGCGGTGCCGCGCTTGACTTCAAAGGAGAGCATTAGTTGTCTCTCCTTCTCTAGCACCTCCCTGTTGTCATAAAGAGTAGGCTTCACCTACACGTGTAACGCACTTTGTTATTTTACTCCAACATGATGCTAATAACATCATTTATTCATCCTGGTCCACACAGCACTCGTCCGGGAAGAATTGAATGCCAACGCAAGGTGGACACCTTGGAACGACTGGTCGGAGTGCAGCAAGACGTGCGGCCCTGGCAAGAAGTATCGATGGAGAGAGTGTGTCGACGAAGAACAGAATCAAGTTGAGGGCTGCCAAGGAGACTATACGAGCAATACCCCGTGTAACAAGGGAAATTGTCGTAGAAATGAAGGTAGGCCAAGAAAGAGGCTGGTGTCATGCCATTTAACCATTGACTCTTGACCCCCTAAAACAAGCAAACAAACAAACAAATTAACAACAAGAGAGAGAGCCTGAAACAGTCAGCAAGTGGTACAAAATTCTAACCAGTATGGGCCTGCTCATGCAATAATATACGTTACCATTTCTTCATCCCTGTCCATACAGCTGTCCAGCAGGATAATCCCAAATGGTCATCATGGAGCGAGTGGTCGCAGTGCAGCAAGACGTGCGGCGGTGGCATCGATTTTCGGTGGAGAGAGTGTGTCGACGAAGAACAGAATCTCGCTGGCGGCTGCCCAGGAGACTATACTCACAGTGTCACTTGTAACGAGGAAAGTTGTCCTGGGGAATCCAGTAATGAAGGTAGGTCAAGAAAGGGGCTGGAGTCATGCTATTTGACCTTTGAACCACCACCCCCCCCCCCCCCCCTCCTTAACATCGTTCCGAAGCCCGTACTCCTTACTTGTTTGACTGACAAAATTTTCGAAATATTCCACCAAAAGTGCGCACTCCAATCGCTGATTTTCAATTCTAAAGATGCAAAAGCTCCCCGATGCAAGGTGACGGTTATCTCAATTTATTGAATTAGCGATTCACATTGTCACGGAAGACTAACTAGTGACACACAGTGAACAATGCACACGAGGAGGAAGAAAACAAAAATAGTGTAGTCAGCATGATTTAGCCATTCCACATTTTCCCTTCTTACTTTTTTAATTCAGATTTTCCAGATATTCCTAGATCGTTTAAAGATGTATACATCAGATCCGTTTATGAGTTGAAAATAGAGATGGACAAGAGTAGATATATCGACTGGTTTGAAAAGAGGTTGTCCTCTGATGAGGGTTCATCAGTTCATTTAACAATAGTGTTTCAGAGGTATCTCACTGAGCCGCTTACGGACTGCTAACGGACGATGCGATTTTACATTTAGCGACACTTATCTTCAAATAGAAACATTCGAGAGAATGTTTGCGAAAGGCATTGGGCCACTATTAGTGACTGTAAACAAATGTTAGCGACAGGTATTGCGAAGATTAACAACTATTTACCAGTGCTTTGCCACTGTTTGTGAACTTCTGAGACCTTTTGCTAATTCCTAGTAATATACCCGGCGAATCTCTGGATCGAACCCTACAGAAAGGGTGGACCCACCTTAACCAGCATTTAGATTTCTTCTGACCACCGCCGAAGAATCTGTTTTAAAATGGATTTCGAGAATGTAAAACTTTGCCAAAGAGAGGTCCAACGTGCTGTTGTCCTTGAAGATCTGCTTTGCCAGGTTGCTACTGTGCAGATGTCGTGCGACAGAAGAGAAAGAAAGAAGATGAAGATATGAAGAAGAAAAGAAGGACTGTTGTGGTTAGGGAGATGGTTGCTGCAGAGAACAGATGTTGATCAATATGAACACCTATTGCAGCAATTACATGATGGCGATGTCATTAGCTTATTCAAGAATTTCCTGACGGTAGAACATGTTCCAGGACCCAGTTTATAATAGGATAGCCCAAGCCTCCATCCAGAATTACAAGGACACCAACCTAAAGATTAAAGACGAGCTCTGAAACCTGGTCTGAAGCTGGTCATATTGCATTGAATGTTTCTATAACAGATATATGGCGCCATACAAATGCTGTGGATCATCATCATCATCATCATCATCATTGAGATACATGGCCAGTGGCGATTGCATTACGTCTCTGCACGTCTGTCACGTGGTCGCTAGTATTGGCGAATCAAGAAGAACTTCAGCGACAGGTCTTACAACCGTTTGCAAAAGCTCACGACTATTTAGCAACCGCTTGCAACTGTTTACGAAGAAGGATATTCGCAAAAAAATTGCAAAGAATTGTTGAACATATTCAAATATTTCTGCGACAAGAAAAACTGTTTGCGACAATGAAAATTGTTTACGAACTGACTGCAACTGTTTACGAACCTGACGAAACCTAAACTTCGCTATGTTCACACACATTTGCTATTAATGAGATACCCCTGTACCAGATAAACGCAAAAAGGAGTTGAATCATTTGACATCAATCAGAAGAAATGTCGCCAATTTGACAGTCTTCATTCTTGCTCACAATCAGGGACATCTTCTGATGTTGGTCAACTTATCCGCACTGTTTTATGGCAGAAATGTAACATAAAACATTGATTTTAGCGTCCTACTGAATGTGCCTCAAATTCTCAAACAGCCTACCCTCGAGTTACAAATTAAAGGCAAATTAAAACGACTTTCTTTGACCGTATTCTTGGTTTTGGGAAAATAAATCTCTATCGTTGCACTCTTTTCCAAAACATATTTTGGGTTGTGATTTAAAGTGTTGCCAACACTTTTGTCTCTGCATTTTCCTCTAGAAGCTCCCAGTGTGGAGGACTCGAGCGAGATCTTCAGGTCTTGGACAAGATGGAGTGCCTGCTCCTGCGAGGAGCGCCATAAGACGCGCTCGCGCTCTTGCCGTCCACGTATGACCGTCCAGTGTGCTGAATCCACATTGCCGGTTGAGGAGACACAGCGATGCATTCCATCCGGGTGTCCGGAGCCAGCGGAAGTGAACAGGGATCAAGAGAACGGAGATGATGACGAAACAATCAACAACAATGACGAAACAATCAACAACAATGACGAAACAATCAACAACAATGACGAAACAATCAACAACAATGACGACGGCTTCAATGCTGCCGGTACGGACACTGATCAATTCAGTGCTTATTTACGTCGATGTAGGGCAATTTGTCAATCAGTTGCAATGAAAACATCTCGACGGAAGAAAATCATGAATTTGAATAACGTGGAAGGGTTGTTCTCCACAATTGGCATTGTAATTTTAGTCAGTAAACTTTTGAAGATTACTATTGGCTCACACCCATTCACAAACAATCAAATGATAATAAAGTCTTAAGATTCCAATGTAATACTCAATGAATCTACTAAAAGCACAATGCTTGCATACGTATATGTGCCCTTGCGCATGGTGATATATGCCACAATATTACATGCCGCTATTTTCCTACCGATAGGGGGAAGTAGCGAGTGGAGTGCCTGGGGTGAATGGCAACCTTGCACGGTGTCGTGTGGATCTGGAGTTCAAATGCGATCGCGGCATTGTCCGGAGTCGGACTGTCATGGCGACGACGTCGAGTCGCGGGAGTGCTTCGCTGAGTTACTTTGTCAAGGTAGGTCTCAGCGGGAAGGTCTTGTTTCAGAACAAAATGATCAGCACTATTTTGTGAAAATTTTAGCACATCTACGCTGCATTATCATTATTGCCACATACACACGATTTTTGTCCCTCTGGCGATAATTTGTTCAATCGATCCTATGTTTCCCTTTCGTCCTTTTATTATGTTTTCTTATTTTTCCTTTTGGATTGTTTGGCATGCAAAGATGCTTCATTGTCGTTGTTGTTTTTCTATAAAGTTGATAAATTCATTGAAGCGTATATGTACGTGGTTCCTAACCTAAAATGCCTGATACAATTTTTTTTTTCTGTAGAGTACAGCTGTTGGTTTATTTGCCAAATTTTTTGTGAACTAGAAACTCTCAAGGAGCAAGAGAGAGATATCACTTTTTAGTGTGGGTGGCTCTATGTTGCTGAACAAGCATTATGTCATTGACTGTAAATCTGATTTTCTCTGTGTCATGTTTTTAAGTTGTTTTACTCATGGCTTCCTTCTAGGGAGAGAAACACGGCACAGCATAATTTGTGATTGCTGGACTGCCTTGCGAGTAGCTCATTTATCTTTGGGCTTTCTTTTTTTTTTTTGGGGGGGGGGGGGGAGGGTTAAGACAGGGAAGTCGATTCTGAGAGTTTCAATTCAAGTTGTCGCATGATGATTTTGAAATGAAACGCATTTAGAAAATAATAAACATCGACAACAAAAATGAAATAGTCAAACTTTAAGGAACATTACAGTTGGTAAAAAGAAATAGTAATAGCAAGCAAGCTATAGTCTAGCCCATTCCTTTCAACAATAGAAATCATATATCGTATTTGCAATATTTACAGTGGTAATGTTATATTAACGCATATAAACAGGTTCTAATTGGGGATTGTTTAAACATTATATAGCATAGTAATAATTGAGTCTGTTTCAGCTGAAATTGGTTTTAAACTTTTGATCTCAACTCAAGAGGGCTGATGTTTACCTCTGAAATTTTCAGCTACCAACGCTACAGCTGAATATTGTGAGGTAAATAGTTTGTATTGAGATCAAAAGTTTACAGGGATGGTATAGTTCTGATTGAGATGGGGATTCAGATTTTAACTTTTTGTAAGATAATTAAAAACCACTTATATGATGAAATATTAAAGACCATACAATTCTAAGAAGAATCAAAGGTTTATTTGATGAAAATCGGTTTTGAAGTGGCTGAATATAAAACAAAAGTGAAACAAAATGGTCCTTATAAAAGGTGGGACGCACGTTTTGTTAGGACCACTTTGTTTTGGGATATGACAGCTATTTCAAAACCGCTGTTCATCATATCAACTTTAATTCCTCTTAGAATCATATGCTTGTTAATAATTCATATAGGTGGTTTCTAATCATCTCGCAAAAAAGTTTAAACAGGAACTCCCGCCTCAACCTTAACTATACCAGCCCTTTAAAACCAATTTTAGATAAATTTACAGTACATATGAGATTCTTCTCTCGTAATTCCGCTTTAGATTGATCTCCTTTAACCTACGTTCCTTTTTGGGGGGAAAGATTAGGAGAATATGTGAACATGTATTTAATATGTCTAAATATACTTAAACCATCTGGAAAAGCTGCAGATATGCATTTGATTATGTGGATTTGGGAATTAATATGTTAAAAAGATGTGTTTAGAATGCAAGGGTCTAACACAGGAAAGATCATCTTTTGAACAATATATTGCTCTGAATGAACATGATAAAATATTTGTTATATATTACAGGTATGAGGACAGAGAACGGAAACCACCCATATTATACAGCAATGAAACATACGATTAAAGAAGTCATATCGAAAAAAAAAAACATTGGTTCAATGAAGAACGCCTAGCTATCTATTAATCAATGATAATGGAGAGTAGTGTTACACTCTTTGATAATTTTGAGTTTCATTATAAAGAAGAACAGCGATTGATCGCTCGTTTAACGCTTTATCCTCTTCAAAATTTGCACATTATGTGTATACAGAAGATATTAAACCATTCATATAAGTACCGGTTTGCCTGCCTCGAATTTAGGTCATATATATACATATTACATATATATATATACAGACTCTGTACATATTTCTTTTTCGGGGGGGGGGGGTTAGAGATGGGAAGGAGTATTGAAAGGTAAATTTGTAACGAGGAGAGGGTGGGTCAAAACCTGTATAGAATTGGACTAGTTAATAGTGATTTTTCATGCTCGTGTTCACTGCTGCTTCTTCAAGGTAAATATAGATAATTCGTAATCTTAAAAGTGTCCCGAGAAGGCGACTTGTGCAACTTGCCAAGGCACCTAGTTTGGGCCAGAAAGGTGGGAAGGTGATTGGTAAAAACTCGCCAAGACACCCTCTTATAGACGTGAAAGCGAGAAGACGAGTTGCGCAGACTCCCCAGGGCGCCTCGTTAAAATCGAAAAGACGAGAGGGCAACTTGTACAAACTCGCCAAGTCTCTCTGTCGCCTAGTTTAGGACGAAAGTGCGAGAAGGCGACATGTGCTCACTTACCAAGGCGCCTTGTTATAGACAAGATGGCGACTTGTACAAATTCGCCAAGCAGTCTTGTCTAAATGCGAGAAGTTGACTTGTACAAACTCGCCATGGCGCCTTGTTTAAAATGAGAAGGCGATCAGGACAAACTCTTGAAACTCCCCAGTTTTATCGAAACCAAAGCAGGTGTGTGTGTGTGTGTGTGTGTGTGTATGTGTGTGCGTGTGATGGGGGGGGGGGGGTATCTGAAGAAAGCTCCCGTGATCATACTGCTCACGTAATTAATTTAGGCGACTTGGCGAGTTAGCAAGCCGCCTTCTCGCATTTCGTTTGAGATAGCACGGCTTGGCGAGTTTGTACAAGTCGCCTTTTGCCTTCTGTATTTCAAACAAGGCTCTAGCGTCTTCGTAAAAGTCATCACCTTCTCGTGTTCTCGTCTTAAACAAGACGCCTTGGTCAGAGTTTGTACAAGTAATCTCCTCGCCTCCCTCCGCTTTCTTTGCCTTAAATAAGGCACCTTGCTTCCGTAAAATAGTCTCAGGTTTCTCCAACTATTCACCCCACTCCTGCTCCGGTTTCGATACTACTTTGGGGAGTCCCAGAATCCCAGATAAGCATGATTATTTACACCTTACTTTCTCAAGTTCGATAAATAAAAATGAAATTCAGTGAAAATAGCCGGGAAACTGCACATGAGATGGCGTGTATTCTAAACCTTGCACACATGCACGTGATTACATGATTGGATATATGTCAAGCCGATAATTAGCGACAAATTGTAGTGTCGGCCCCCGCGGCATGTTTTGTCGACGGTGACATTAATGTTCCCCGACGACACAGCGTTGTAACAGACCCATCTGAGATGAGAGCCCTCCATTGCATGCTCCCTCAATCTCCGTCAAAGCTTGTCTGAAGATAGCATTTGGTATTAAGAGCAGCATTGGTAGAATTCCAGCTGAACCTACTCACACGCCTGGCATCTTGTATAGCCTTGGGATGTCAGTGAACTTCAGAAGCTTTCTTGGTGCTATCCGTCGTCGGACTGTCGTGGTGATGACGTGGATTCGTTCGAGAAATTCCTCGGATTGTATCTTTGTTCCATTGAATGCTTATCACGCCTTGGCTAAAAGGTTAAAACTCTTACGTCAGCACCATCTACCATTGTGGACTGCCAGTTGAGTCCAGTGAATTCATTTCTGTTCCAGTATCACTCTTTTCAACAAATCATGGGGAAGGTGGGGCTCCAGCACAATAAATGTGCTCAATCCGTCTGAAACTGACAATATTAATAATAAAGGCCTACCGGTATATGATAAACTTCTGTCAACGTAGATGTTGCGCATTGTGAACATTGAGTCCAGTATAATTATGTCGCAGTCAGGACATGCAGGGAAAATGAAATGCAACCTCGAAAAGTACCTTTCTTTCTCACTGCTGGATTGTTTTCGCTGAAATCTGTTGGCCCCACCTCATGCCCAAGTATGTCACGTTTTCAGTTTATTTCATACTGAGCAGAAGTTACTCATTCGATGAGAGTTGACAAAGCAGTACTCATCCATCACCATGAAATCCTGATAAAGTCACCAAACATCAAGTTCCAGCTTTTACTGAAATTAAAGTCCAAAGACTCTCAACTTATAAAGTCATGTATGATATGTCCCAATTTTTGTCCAAAATTCCACGGCACCTCTTAGTAAGGCAATTGTCATTCAAATCACCAATTGACATGCTTCATGAAATCCGAAAAGTTTCGAAATTATAAACATCCTTAGACTTTTGATTCGGACCAGAAGAAGTCAAGGTATTAAACTCTGAATTTTAGTGAACAAATATCAAAATCATTTTACTTTCTAGCCAATTTACCCCTTTGCAGTTTTCTCGTTGTTGACGTCTGCCACTTCTTGTGTCGAGGCAAAAGGTTTCGTGTGAATGATTGTCTTGCAGCACACTTAAAAAATAGAATGGGGGTGTTTATCATTTTTATGAATGAATGAATGAATGAATGAATGAATGAATGAATGAATGAATTTATTAACAAATTTCAATGATAAATAAATTTGATAACATCTTGGTAAAGGGTGCTAACAAATAACATATGCTAATCAAGGTTAGCCCCATAAGATTGATTACAAGAATCAGTATCAGTAACTTGACTGAAAATATACATCTCTCATATATTTTGAAATAAAAACACATACAATATGTGACTATAATGCAGGGTTATTTTTTTATGTTGATTTGTCCCACAGACGGTACGGCAATCAGTGAGTTCTCTGTGGAAGAGGGACGTGGGGTCGTCATTAGTTGCTATGGAAACTGGTTTGTGGAAGATCATCCAGGTTCTACTGTTGTTTGGTCAAAGAACGAACAGACGTTAACGTTAAATGGTAGGTATACGGATCGACTCACACAAACACATCACTCACACTCACATAGATTCAAACATCTAGTGCACAGAAACTTACGTCGCAATACATCCCATGGACAAAGACACATGTTAATGATTAATTTCCCCCAGACGGTATATTACAATAAATACGATATGATATTATAATACATACAACGAAAGTTTTTTAATTGTATGGCTGTTTACAGGCTATTCCATCATTGCACATACGCACATATGCATATCTCTTAGGTAACGATTGTACAGGAACTCTTAAATCCTCAGATAACCGTAATATATTTTAGCTCGGAAAGTGGAGTGGTTCTTGAAGAATTTTGTTTCAACTTGCACACATCTAGAAAGGAATGTTCTACGCATTTCATGGCATAAATTCATATATCATATCTCATCGTATCTCATGTGTTTGAGATTGATTTTTCTCAATTACTTACTCTTGCTGTCCAGATCGATTAGTGCTGATAAATCTGGCAGATCTGGAAATCAAGCAAGTGGAATTTGCCGACGAAGGAGTTTACGCGTGTGCGGTGCTTGCCGGGGATCAAACATTTAACAGACACGTTGTTCTGCTCAAAGGTGTGTATCGAAAACCGATATTTTAGATCAGTGGAGACTATATAAGAAGAAAATCACGTATGAACGTCGAATTTTGATGTTGTCCATTTGAAAGCCCACGGGGTCCTCGAATTTAGGTTTATGATAGACAGAAATCCTGTTGGCATATCTGTGTAGAATTGAAATACAGCAATCCTCTCCACGTGAGTTGCCTTCACTAACCACCTCGCAAGAATCACGCACGGCGAATAATGACCAACTAGTATGTCATTTTACCCAGCAAAGCGGATTGATTTTATTACTTTTTCATTCAAAACAGAAGAAAAATATAAAATCCTCTCTTCAGTTGAATGTATTATTCTTCTTTGAATGACAGTACAATCAACAATTGTCAAAGAAAATGTCTCGAAGAAAACACAAATGATATCATAAGTTTTAATTCCTTTTGAAAGTATAAATGTATAGGAAGAAGTGCTCTGAAAACGTTTAGTTGATAGCTTCGCCTGTTTAATCAAAAAACCTAGAATTGAACTGAGGGTTATGTTCACTTTTTATTTTACATTTTGATATTCATTTCACATCGTGCATTCATGCCTAAATAAATATTGTAATTACCATCTTACGCAAAAGTGATTGGCTCCATTGGTAATTCGTGGGGGAGGGAGGCAAGTGCGTGTACTTCGTCATTAGTTATCATATTACTGTCACGTCGTGTGAGAAACAGATCAAGGCATGATGAAGACAGATAATAACTGGTGAATCTATGTGTTTTTCCCCAATATTTGTTTTATCCAGTGACCGCAAAGAGAAGCTTGTCGGGTAAGCAAACGAAAATTTGTTCCTCGTTTTTGATCAATGGTGATTTTCATGGCAGAGAGGCTGCTGACCGTACTTTCGTGCCTCCGTTTTCACAATAGCTCTCACAATGAAAATGAACTATTTGGGATTTTGTATTTTGAAAATGATTATGACGTTTTTACAAACCAATACTAGATTCCAGTTCCTACTTTTCTCCTGTCTGTGTCTTAATGTTCATCTCTCAAACTACTTTGGTTTGTTTGTGTATTTTATGCTTTTGGTCTTTTTTTTCACTCTGAGATCAGGTGTTTGTATTTCTATTCTTCTGTG
The DNA here is from genome assembly GCF_040938485.1 of Diadema antillarum. NCBI lineage: Eukaryota > Metazoa > Echinodermata > Echinoidea > Diadematoida > Diadematidae > Diadema > Diadema antillarum. The sequence continues at coordinate 1,774,404 of NW_027270928.1, read as the reverse complement.
AGTGAAAGAACACCAACGTAATAAGATAGAAGACCAACGTAAGCCACAGAGGAGACTTGTCAATCGCTGATGTGTCTGCTTCCTTGCTACACCTATATAGTAATAATCATCAACCAGGTTTCGGTGGTCTATTTCGATCTAGAGAGGGGCGGTACGTCATGTCTAGGTCCAAAATCAGCGTAAAGCAAAGGTCGAAGAATATGTGTGCGCATTAACCAACAATTAGAAGTAAACGCGACACAAGCGGTGTTGCAAATTTGAAAAAAAAAGAATATAACAAAAAAAGCATTCTTGCCATTTTCGTCAAACCTTGTTTTCACTGCTTTCCAGAAATGATGGACAAGGTGACGAAATTTGTCGTTCCCATGGCGGTACCCGTTGTCATTTTGCTTGTGATCATAATCTATGCGGTAATCAAGAGGTAAGGCAATCTTTTCCAAGACAGCTCTGATTAACGATCTTCATGATGAGACTATAAGCGAGTGGGTTAATGGAATGTCTCTCTACTGCTGAAAGGTGGCACAGCGCGGAATGTGGGATGGAAGGGGGATGAAACGAATGAAGAAATTGCGTACACAGTGTGCGGATTACCAGCATAATCCTTAACAAGTAGTATCCATGTTAACATTTATTCACAAAGCGTGTCATTACACTTATAGCACTTATCACTTCATGTGATGTATTCTCAAAACGTGTTCATGCCATGCTAGGAAAACACTTGGTGACGAAGCGAACGATAACATGATTCTTTAGAAACGCTATATGTGTGTAATGTGGGTTTTTCGTTTAGTTGGTATATGCTTTTGTCACTTTTCATTACATCGTCAGTAGTACAAACCATTTTGATCGCTTTTATTGTCTTTACATGGATTGACGTGAAATACGCACTTCCATCGTACGTTTGTAACATATTAGGCAAAATGGCTAGGCATATGGTCACATGGAAGCGAAAAAAACAACAGCATTTGACTTAAGATGTATGACTGCATGCGTGCTCTTTTCCTTAATTATTGATTCAACAACTGACAGGAAGAACCAAGGGCAAAAGAACAAAAAGACAAAGAAAGACAAGAAAAAAAGAAAATCGAAAAGAGCAGGATCAGAAACAGAACCCTCGTCGAAACCTGAAGATGAACCGGAGATAGGGGACCTTGAAGAAGATGTCTTGGAGGAACCAGGGGCCGAGAAACCCAAGAAGACTAAATCTTCTTTCAGATCCAAGTTTAGAGGGAAGAAGTCCAGCAAAAAGTCAAAGAAGAAGCTAGAAATCGTGGCCGAGGTGTCGGATACAGATGCTTCTCTCTCCCCGGAAGTTGGAGCTCCTCCCCCACCACCACCACCACCACCGCCTGGTCCTGGTGTACCTCCGCCTCCTCCTCCTCCTCCACCACCACCACCTCCTCCTCCAGCAGACGCCCCGCCTCCACCGCTGACGGCCGCACCTCCACAACCTGGACCGCCCCCTCCACCTGGTCCACCTCTCCCAGCGGGACCCCCTCCACCTGGTCCACCTCTCCAAGCAGGACCCTCTCCTCCTGGTCTGCCTCTCCAAGCGGGACCCCCTCCTCCCCCTGGCCCTCGACCGACCCCGCCCAGACCCGCCCCCATGGATCCAATGGAAGCCCTTAAAAGTGAAATCATGCGACGACGTCGTTCTATGACGAACAATTCCAATGCAGCAAATGGCTACACATGGACATACCCAACATGGTATCCCAATGTGCCTCCGTGAACACATGGACTGGTTGACCAGGAGTGAGTAGGATGGGCAAGCAATGTGATTTGCTGATGGCTAGCTTGTTTAATAAAGGCGTATGTTAGCTTTGAAATACGATACTAAATAAACGTTGAACAAGCAGATTTATCAGTCTTCCATTGAGTGTGATTCATTGCTTACGGACCCCGGATGTGCCTTATTACACTCATTTGGTTAATGCAATATTTTCAACAGAACGGTAAATGTGTATAGGTCCATCCAGCATGCAGGACATGTTTAATGTTTGCTTGATGTTGAATGATATTATTCGATTTTCTGTAGCAAGTACGAGATATGTAATGACGAACACACAGGTATTTGCGTCTGTGAACGTTTGTCAACCAGCTGTAGTGATATAGTACTGTTATGTTGTCTGCATATTTTTCTCTAGATTCATTGGTAGTAGACGAACATGTGATAGGGACTACTCGGAATATAGTGCGTTGTCCTACTGTATCCCTTACTACTTGATAATATTTTCTAAGGTTGTGTACCTTTTCTACGAATTTACATTGAGAGAAATTTAATGTAATCATGATGTTTGGTCGTTTTATCGTTGTTGACATTATGCTAGTAGTAATGATACTACAACCACATAAGTACCTTAAGGCAAAATGTATCTTATACTACCTGAATCAAAATGTAACCCTGTTGATGATTCCCGATGCATGTGAGACACTACTGATCCACTCAAATGGCAAGAATGACATGTTGAGCAAATTTCAACACACGTACCTCAGACACCTGTGTCAGAGTCTTCTAGACAGAGGCAATTCACTGAGGCGCTCGGGATGCTTCTAATCTCTGATCTATTCCTATATCTGTCAGAAGTCGGGTCGTTGGTTGAAATACTTAAATTAAGCTTCCATTACATGACAGTTTTGTGAATGTTCTCCCAGTAGTCTCCCTTAAGGGACCTTGCAGCGTGTATATGCTATACATTGGCAGTCAGTAGGCACTGTCGAGCAGCAATATTCAATTTTGATGCGTTCCTAAGCAAGTGTGTGTGTTCTTATAGATGACTCAATAGTAAACTAAATGCCTGGGGCCGTATTCTGAGAGCTTATTAAGTGTCTGATTAGCACTTAATTACCGAATTGGTATTCTGAGAGCATGATTAAGTAGGGGGTATATTAACTACCATAGCAACAAGCGTTTTGGCGGGAAGGACCTACGCATTTGCGCGTATCAATGCGCGTGCACCTCTCCCGGCGTTCAGACGATCCCCCTCTTCGCGGGGAGCGCGTAGAGAGATTGTATCTTTTTTACGATCGACCGTCCACACGTGTCTTGATATTCCCCGCTGAACGGGGGACAAATCACGGCTAGGCACCGTATGCGCGTACAAAATGGCATTTTGAGCATGCGCACTTAGGAGGAAAACAGCTGCATGAGCTGCGCGCTCTGTCCCCCACCGGAATTTGTTGCCGGGCTCGACAAGCTTTCCGGGGGACAGGGGAATGTCTCACCGAGCGTCCACACGATGGGATTGCCGGGGGATGTCCTGGCAAACGGGAGATTCCCCTCGCAGCGGGGGATCGTCTGAACGCAGGGTCTGAGAGGACTTACCCTGCGTTCAGACGATCCCCCGCTGCGAGGGGAATCTCCCGTTTGCCAGGACATCCCCCGGCAATCCCATCGTGTGGACGCTCGGTGGGACATTCCCCTGTCCCCCGGAAAGCTTGTCGAGCCCGGCAACAAATTCTGGTGGGGGACAGAGCACGCAGCTCATGCAGCTGTTTTCCTCCTAAGTGCGCATGCTCAAAATGCCATTTTGTACGCGCATACGGTGCCTAGCCGTGATTTGTCCCCCGTTCAGCGGGGAATATCAAGACACGTGTGGACGGTCGATCGTAAAAAAGATACAATCTCTCTACGCGCTCCCCGCGAAGAGGGGGATCGTCTGAACGCCGGGTAATTATGAAAGTTAATGGAAAACTTAATGATACCAAAGAGTGTCATTAACTACTCCGATATCACGCAATACATCGTTTTTTCTCTGCCACAACGATGCTTACCGTCTTCGGTAACCGAGGAGCGGTTGAATGTTGTTATCGTGGTATCCGTAGAATTCAGACAAAAAAAAAGAAATATAGCCGATCTTCGAGGAATTTTGTCATTTTATGTGAGCAAAGAGGTTGAGATCTTCGCGTGCGTAGGTGAGGGGTTGTAATCAAATACCGGAGTGTGCGCACGGAGCTCTTGGAGTGGTATTCTGAAAATCTTCCTAAGTTTCTTCCTAAGTTTCTTCCTAAGTCAGAAACTTCGGAAGTGCCTAGGAAAGACAAAATTGGTATTCTGAAATTTCTTCCTAGGCACTTCTTAATGCAAATTAGGCCATCCTTATCCCCGCCCACGTCCTTTCCTAAGCCAATGCGAAATGCCGTATCATAAGGAACTAACCAATGACAATGGCATATTACAATATATGACGTAGGGTCAAATACACGAGTGCGCGGCATGTCCCCTTTCTCACGCTCATTTCGCGCATCAAAGTACATGTGCGCGCAATGACTGACAAGCGCGCCTATCACGATGCTTGCAGCTTGCTATTCTTAACAACGTACTTAGGACAGGGGTGGCGCTTTCCTAAACATTTTCCTAAAATTCTTTCCTAAGTGCATTCTAGAATACCAACTTCTTCCTAAGTCAAAAATTTGCATATTCCCGCCCCCTTCCTAAGTTTCTTCCTAAGTCTACTTAGGAAGAAACTTAGGAAGATTTTCAGAATACCACTTAGGAAAAAATCCTGACTTAGGAAGAAATGTCTTCCTAGGAAGGATTTCAGAATACCACCCTTGGGTTGTAATTACAGGAGGCGTGGAGGAGCGCGCATTGAGGGCATATTTGCGCGTATAGTCATCATTTTGGCTTCTAACAACGCGTCTGATTGGATGGAATAACAATTAGATGGGAGGGACCTAAGATAATTACAGGGGACTTAATCATACCTTAATTACGTCCTCTGAATACCGATTTTGCCCATGATTAAGGGCCTATTAACTTCACGACTTAATCACGAAGTTAATTACAGACTTAGGGTGGTATTCTGAAAATCTTCCTAAGTTTCTTCCTAAGTCAGAAACTTAGGAAGTGCCTAGGAAAGACAAAATTGGTATTCTGAAATTTCTTCCTAGGCACTTCTTAATGCAAATTAGGCCATCCTTATTCCCGCCCACGTCCTTTCCTAAGCCAATACGAAATGCCGTATCATAAGGAACTAACCGATGTCTGCCAATGACAATCGCATATTACTATGACGTAGGGTCAAATACACGAGGGCGCGGCATGTCCCCTTTTCTCACGCTCATTTCGCACATCAAAGTACATGTGCGCGCAATGACTGACAAGCGCGCCTATCACGATGCTTGCAGTTTGCTATTCTTAACAACGTACTTAGGACAGGGGTGGAGCTTTCCTAAATATTTTCCCAAAATTCTTTCCTAAGTGCATTCTAGAATACCAACTTCTTCCTAAGTCAGAAATTTGCATATTCCCGCCCCCTTCCTAAGTTTCTTCCTAAGTCTACGTAGGAAGAAACTTAGGAAGATTTTCAGAATACCACTTAGGAAAAAATCCTGACTTAGGAAGAAATTTCTTCCTAGGAAGGATTTCAGAATACCACCCTTAATTACGACCCCAGAATACCACCCCTGACGTTCATTTGGTCATAGATATCATTCTGAGAAGACCAGCGCTGTTTGGAGTTCTCATGGCAGAGTAGCACTTGATGGTCCTCCCCAACAACCACGTCTTTTCCCTCTGAAATATCAATTGTGACGTAAGAACCGTTGTAATGGGTGAACATCGAGGTATTTCCTCTTCGCCTTGTAGAAGCGTCTTGGTTTTCTTTCATGGAACTATGTGAAATGCGACAAAAATATAAAAGGAGGCCGATGAGAACTCTAAAAGGACATCGTATGTTAACAACCATAGGCTAATAAATTGAATACACTCGTGTATCTTGTCAAATTTCGTATGCTATACATCACGAAAAAAAAATATAAGTATCAAACTTTGATCAGTACCAACTTATGGACAAACATATTTCTTGTTTGTATTTTCTTACTAAGGTAATAATGTCGATGTGTATATGTAATTTTTTTTATGGCAAGGCCAGTTTAGATTTACGATCTGAGCATGCGCCGATAAAGGTCATTATAATCATAGCCCTTCTCTTGAAACTGACATGTAACTGAGGTATATGAAAAACTGGATAGGTCTTTGTGAAAACCGTGATATTCACATAAAAACCAGGTACATTTCGGAATGTATAGGCCCTAGGTGAATGTGTATTCTGTTAAGCCAAATCAACTAAAGCCATTCATGCATCTCACATATACATGTAAATTACCACTGTCTGCGTGACTGTTTTCAACTGCTGTCCTGATTAAAAGATGATTCCATGTTTTGAAAAGTCTGTGATTCTGAGGTCATTTTTCTAACTGTAAATTAGCTTATTATGTTGGAAAACGACCAAACAAAAGAAGAAGAAGAAGATGAAGAAGAAGAAGAAGAAGAAGATAATCAGTATTTCGACGTAGCGACCAAATTACGCGGGGAAGGTGATGTCGACAACATTGTTGTGTTCGCTTTTTGTTCGTGGTGAGATCCTCGCAGTATTATTTGTCAGTGCATGACACTCACAAAGAATGTCTTCCCAGCTTGCAAACAAACTATCGCTTCAACTGTCATTATCTCGATTACAAAATAAATTTGATTTGTGAGAGAGTGTTCGAGTTCACGCACGTGTGAAAATGCCATCCCAAGAAAGTACAGTGTCATTCATGTATAAAAGTTCATTAACCTTCCTCGCCTCCTTACCAAAGCCATATGACGGCAGGACTAGGTGACGTGTGAGGAATGTGGAATCGTGACATCAAGTGTTTTCTGTTCCTATATGGAAGTGTCTATCCCATGATATTTATTAATCTTTAGCAAATTGACATCATTTTGACGACAGGAACGACTAAGTTTTCGAATGAAAAAAAGATAGAATCATTAAACAAAATTATATTGTATCTCATTCCAATTTCCGATATTATAATGCACATTAAACTTGCGGATATGTAATTTATACTGTGATATAAGGTCGAAGGCTTCATTTTCAGAATTACAAATTACACTATAGGAGCTTCAGTAGATTATTAACGCTGAGTTTGCATAACATTATAGGGAAATAAAGTTTAGACACACTAAAAACAAGACGGACTGTGGAATTACTTTGATCATTTTTGGTGATACCATAAAATAACGACATTTCAATAGACTTTGATTTTCTCTTTAAGGCCTACGTTAATCTTGTACCTGTGACTGAGTGCGAACAGTGTGGTGTACAATATTCAGGCTGCAATCTTAGCCAGGATCTACATTACTATCAACCCATCTACAACGTCACCCTCAGGGGAAGTGTCGAATACTTGTAATTCTTTCCTTGCGGGATGTTGACCACAGATATAATAGTGCTTTGTAAAACAGACGACCAATGAAGAATAAATCGCATATTTTCAAACTGAGCGAGTTGCATCCCTTTGATTTGATATTGCCCAGAGTACCCCCCCCCCGTACCTCTGCTGAAAAGGCCGTGTATCAGAAGATCACGTATTTCTCACCGTAAAAACTAATGGGGGTATTTATCATTTCAGTATGGTGAGAGGTCATAATAACACAGCATGCATATTTCATAATTTACAAAATTGACAGGAGACAAAGCAAAAAGAATGTGAGAGGAAGAGCGTCGTGGATGATCAAACTTATGACAGTTAAATCGGATACACAACAAAATGACAACCTGTAAACATGACTGTGATTGGTATGCTTTGGAGAAAAATGAGAGTCCGGTTGATTGATGACATGAAATACAAATTATGGAAGAAGAGAAAATCCGTTTAAATACACATAAAACACATTACAAGCCGCCAAAGACGAGAGAGAATGTAAGATGAGAATGTAAGATGAAAATTGAGTAATATCATTCCGCTTCCATTTTTCTGAAAAGCCATAACTGTGGACCCCAGAAGATGCCGTCTGAGGACATTGCCGTCCAGCCTTGACGTGAACACCCGATAGGTTACCGACCCTTTGAATGCGTTTATGCACACTCTTCAATGAGAGCATTGTGTGTGTCGTGTGTGTGTGCGTGTGTGTGTGCGTGTGTGTGTGTGTAGGGAGAGAGAGAGAGAGAGAGAAGAGGGGTCGGGTGGTAATGAAATGTATGTGTGTGATCATCGTGTGAAAGTAATGAATACTGAGCATTGTAAGAAAAAAAAATTCGACTGAAAACGAAAATGAGAAGACGTGACGATTGTATAATTGGCCAAGACATGCTGAAATGCATTGCGGGGTTGTTTTACAATCATATTTTGAAGTACTTTATGAATGAAGTAAGCCATTCTAGATGATTCCATTACAATCGCGCTTCTTTTATTTTGTTGGGGTCTAATGTAGACCCTATGGTCTTATTTTGTAATTTCAAACGACAAGCCTGCGGTAAGAATTCAGTATTAAATTTATAACTAACTTGAGTCATTTTTGTTCTGATTTACTGTTTAAACAAGATTTATTTGCCCAAACCTGAAAGATATGGCATCTAGTCTCCCTTCAAAAAAGAGGAGTGATTCTACATGTATCTCGCATCGTAACGCAAAGCATGCGCCGACTGCAAAGAAAAATGCTACCAGCCTAAATTTAACCACTCCGATTCCCCTGACCCCTTTCGTAAGCTACTCTCAGTGGAATTCTGATTTCTCCCCGACCTAAAACAATTTCGAAGACGTTTTGACTATGCGTGGAATGGTGTTGGCCATATAGAAAAACCTACATATGACACGTTACTCCCATGAATATGTTTGATTGACCATCATTATGTTGAAAATCAAGTGCCAGAAATTCACCTCCATTGAATCAGTTTTGATTTATCATCTGTTGTGGTATTTTAGCAGCTACAGGTCTTCATGATATCTATTCTCGAGTCGATTGATCATTATTCATTGCCTCTTGTCATTTAGTGGAGAGGTAAAGTGTGTGAGAAATTATTGTATATTTTCAACCCCATTGGTGATGTAAGTGCGGAGTGCAGCCGCAACATAACACACCGTTTCTGTAATATAATACAATTCATGGATATTTCTTTTCCTACATCTTAGTAACGAACCAGTTCATGCACAGGAATTCACTTAGTTATTGCTAGGTAGGGCAATCCTCCGGCAAGTTTTGCAACTTTTATGAGCAAATCAATGATAGAAATTGAATATTATAAATTATTGCATTAAAAGATACGAGAGATGTATATTTTCAGTCAATTTGCTGATATTGATTCTTATATTCAACTTCATGTTCATGGAGTTAACCTCGATTAGTATATACAAATGCTATTTCTTAGCACCCTTTACCAAAATGCGTATATGTGTCGTGATTTATCAAAATATTTATTGAAACTTGGTAATAAATTCATTTCATTTCATTTCATTTCATTTCGTGTCATGTCATGTCATGTCATGTCATTTCATTTCATTTCATTTCATCTCATCTCATTTCATCTAATTTCATTTAATTCCATTTCATTCAATTTTACCGAAACGGTCTATTGGTATAGGAGTGCCCGTTCTTATAGCTGGTTGTTCTAAGCGCATCATAGTTATATAGACAAGTATACCGCAAGTCTGGTTTAAATCAATGAATATTAAACCGTGACATTCTATTCGTTAGAAATTCAAGACCGATGAGGTTTTTCTTATATTTTTGTGAAAATGACGAGTCTTTTCTTATATTTTCGTGAGAACACAATCACGTTAACAAATTCTTGAGCGTATTTATTCAACATTTTGCGGGCATTGTAAGTGATCGAAATTTAATCAAAAGCATGGATTACGGGGAAAACGGCTGTTGTGTTTGCTGCGCATGTGTACCTAATCATTATAATATTATCCCTGCGTGTGTGCGTATGCTCACTTAGCAGTAAACGTTGAACAGATCGCATGGTATAGGTTTATTCTGCCATTCTTAAATATCATCAATCAGCCAAAGCAATGCTCATAATTTTCATTTCGTATAATTATGAATCGGAACACCCTTGTCGAACCAACATGGTGATTGTGAGATAATAATGATAATAATGGTATCCCTGTTGGTTCTTTAATGATTGAATGCCTTCATTAAGCTACGGTTCGATTTTGCAGCATGTTCGAATAGTTATGATGAGACAAAAAGTACGCCTCCCTTGTAAAGGATCAAATTAACTATCAAATAACATAGTCTACAATTACGTCAACTCACGCCAATTTAGATTCTAGAACCTTCTTATATTTCCTGTCCGACTTTGACTAAACTTTCTTGCTCGATTTGGTTAATGGAGCTTCCCATTTAAGAGTAAATCTACGAGGCTGCTCACCATGACACCTTCAGAAAACCAAGGAGGTACTAGGCCTAGTACCTCCTTGAGAAAACGAGGTTCTTACAGGGAAACTAAGTTGTGACCGAAACAGTAAACCAACGACGTCCATTTCTCTATCTAGTCGCAGTAGAAGTGCATTCACTTTATTCATGCAAAAGTAATTTTTGTAGATAAAGCGCTTAATCACGTGGACGATTTCACAGTAACAACTGAACTATTTTCAAACTCTAGTTTATCCTCTTTTTGTATACAAATTAATGATTGAAATTGGAAATACATTTGAATAATACATAAAAAGCAAAAATAACAGCACGTTCATGTTCATAGTCAACTTTAAAAAAAAAAAGACTACGGTCAGCATAAAATGGTGTCGGCTATGTTTATAGACAGAAGTTCAACTCGCCAAGCTTTATAGTAACGACGGTTTTCAGACAGATAACAGACAATTAATGACCGATTTATTTATTTTCCGACAGCTCTTTTTGTTGATAGTAATTGGTTGATGATAGTTTTCAGCGAACAACCTCACGGTGATTAAACGTTTGTTTGTTTGTTTGTTTGTTTTTTCATTCTAGTGGCTCAAACATACTTCTTAATTGTCGTCGGTACACAAAGAGTATAGCTTGGTAATTGCTTTTAAAAGGTACAGCCACCACAGCTTAACGTATCATGATAATGATATGGAGTTTAATGTCATGGCTGACAAATCTAGGTGTTTGAAAATGTTATGTGATAATTTTACGATTCTTTGAATCCGACAATAACATCGAATCCCCACGAACACTGAGTAACTGTAAGCATTCGCTGTTTTACACTGTTCGAAAGAAATAAAAAACTAATCTAATAGGAATAATGGGTATTTAAGATGTTGTGTCAGTTGACTTCATCTTGTGATATTTTATTTGATGCGTTGTCTCATAGTTTTGAGGCGATATTTCATGCTTACTTCCAGGAAGACATGATATCGATTTGTTAGTTTTCTTGGAAAACCTGGCAACTGATCCTCGAGCTTTATCAGTGATTGGATATTTCAATTTGTAAAGGTAACTTTTCAAATGTAACATGGGCATTCCTATCATATGTCTATCGATATTATGAAAGTATTGCGATGATGTACACAAGTGCAATCATTATATTCTTTTGTAAAATTATCATGTTTAATTATCGTTTACTTCAAAGTTTATATGCCATTCAATATGATATATAATATATATATATATACGTATACATATATATATATATACATATATATATATATATATATATATATATATATATATATATATACATATGTATAAATACAACAGTAGGTCAATATAAACTCCATTAGAGACGTAAATTCGACGAATTTTCGCCCATAGGAGTTTATAACGGAGTTTATATTGACCTACTGTTGTGAATCTATACTTTCTTAGGACTCCAAGCAGGAACTAATTATTGCTGTTATATATATATATATATATATATATATATATCGCTGGAAGCAAATACTGAATGAAAGATAACGAGGTACCCACAACGCTTCAAATCCAAACAAAACAAATAAATAATAATTGATGAAGTACTAATCGTCGTTCTCCGTGTCCTGCCTTAACAATCACTAGTTAATCATCTGTGTTAAGTCAACATTCATAATGATAAGGTGAAAATGCAAACCATGCTTTTACTAAGACTATGATACATTCATTGAAAATGATGTGCTGTGATGAAAAAAAAAATGCTGATACAGATGATGATAGCGGTCATCATTTCAAAAGTTACAACAGCAATAATGATGTTAATGATAATGACGATGATGATGATAATTATAATAAAAACAACAAAAACAACAACAATAATGATAATAATTACTATTACTATAATAATAATAATAATAATAATGATGATGATGATGATGATTATTATTATCATTATCATTATTATTATTATTATTATTATTATTATTATTATTATTATTATTATTTATCATTATTATAAGAAGAAGGAGAAGGAGAATGAAAAATAACAAAAAGACTGGTAGCAATACTCAAAGTGGCAAACTCGAGAATAACCTTAATGATACATGTCTTTTTCTGCTATAAGATATATCACCTCATTTAAGCCATGATCACTATTTGCATCTAGAAATGAGAGAAAGGTCATTATAGTAGCAAGTGGAATTGTCCATATATTTCTCTATATACGAGGCAAATAATTCCAATCTAGACAATTAGGGGCGAGTGAAAATAAAGCAAAGATACCTTGGCAATGGAGACAATGATACAATGCACCTTTATATGGCTATTTTGTTTGAAATCTTCTTTAAATGCTGTATTTGGATTTGGATTTGGATATTGGATGACAGTAAAATCAAAGCCGATTCGTTTATAATCCTACAATGTATTCGCACACTTAAGCCATGATCACTTTCTAAACAATCCAGGAGAGAGAGAAACGATAGAAGCCAGGTGGTCTAAGCGGAGATGACTTGCCCGAAATGGTTTCAACAAACTAATCTCCCATGCATGTGGTCACATAACTCTGAAACGAAATCGTGAAACATCGTGCAGAAGGATTGAAAGAGTAAAAATTCAAACAAATTGATAAGTTTTACTGAGTCGTCCCGTGAGAGTTTTTAATCTTGAAGTTGCACATGATATCCTACGCCATATCTCGGATCTCAGTCGACTTCTTCTTGGTAGCAGTAGGTAGGTAGCTACCTAGCATGATGATGGGACTACTGAAAACACCTAGACAAAGTTGTATTGCAAATAATATGAAGGACAATTAATTATTCTTTCATGTATGCTTGGGTGTTTTGTGTTTGTCTGTGTGTTGTTTGTGTGTGTACATATTGGTATGTTCATGAAATAAACATTTTACTAAATGGTCCATCCGCACATGTTTTAGTGTTTATTCTTGTCACTATGGTGACTATATCTTTCGACACCTAATCGTCACGTCAGTATACTGTTGGTCCAACCATGATGCGAGGATTCCTGTGGTAGGACGCCACCTTGTGGCCATATCGTCACGTTTTAAAGTTCATTAAATGTATTGGATACTGCAGAGCAAAGATTTCATGTCAAATAAGAACTATTGGAGCGTGATATTCTAGATTTTATGAAGAGAGAGAGAGAGAGGAAAAATATTGGGTCAGATAGTTATCCACAATGACATTCTAGTGCACACATATGAGTTTGGCACAATGATATTTAATAAGGAAGTCGACAAGTTTCACCGACAGTTCGACAGTCTTTGACAACATTACTCGGGAGCAAAAGCAAACTGGAACATAAGCAAGGGACGCTTCTCCGAATACGTTTATCAACTGTTTAATGTAGTTGAAGTGATTACAGCCATCAAACACAGCATGAGGCGAACCTCAGAATTGATAGCCTTTTTTCCAAGCCTTGTTCTGGTGGTGAAAATTTGCATTGTGTTCCGACATTACTGGAGTGTGTTTTTTGCGCAAAATCGAATTGTTGTTTGCGAGATGGGGCAACGACATTGAACTTGTGCCTTCACATACGGCGCACGCAGACAGACACGGACGGACAGCTCGATTTGATGAGTCCACGTGACCAGAGGTCAAAGTTCAGTCTACATGATTCAAACTGGGTGCTTCTCGCGGAGGGCCCGAATTTGTTTTCCAGACCTCCCAATGTCTGACAGGCGCAATATCGGAGAGCCACTGTCTGGCTCGCCGCGCCATTGGTTTTTCATTATATTTTGCGATTGAAAGTTTTGACGACTTTTCGCAATCATCTGGGAGAGCAATTTTAGGAGCTTTCCTCTTTAAGATAAGATTTGACTGGTCCCTCTGAGAGTTAAAAGTTGTAGGTGAGGGCTGTTGGAAAGAAACAACCATAGAGGAATTCTATCTTGTTTAGTTAGGAGGCTAAATTTTATACATGTTCGCTCTGAGTTAACCTTGGAAGTCACAGACAAATATTTTGAGACCATCATTCAAATCTAATGCATTCTGTTCTTTTTTTTTGACTGTGCACTTCGCCACCCACATAAACTTGCTGATTAAAGGCACTGCACCATATATGTGCTGAATTTGACTTCAGCTTACGTCTGTTCTGATAGGGTTGGAATATGAAATAATCTATCCTGAATTATCACCAGTTTCCTCTTGCGGTGCTTTGGACCTCTTCCAATTGTATTACGATCATGATCAGTAGACGGTCTATTAAATTTGCTTAAAGTTACGGTTATACATATACCTTTGACACTATGCTCTCAACTCAGCTCTCTGTGTCATTAGCATATTATACCCTGCACCCTGGGTTTACAATGTTCACCTTCGAAGGCCATAATATACCTTGTGCTTCCTTTGTGTATCAATACCTTTAACTTCGTGGATATTGTTTAAAAAAATAGTTTTCATCTTACATCTGTTCATCCCTTTTTTTAAACAGCACGACACACTTGCTTAATTTTGTTAATCACATCATAGTTATAAGAGAATAAATTTGACGATCGATGATAGAGACTTTGCTGTGGCATGGGCAAACAATATAAGTGTCATTCCTATTTCATGGTGAATTTCTTATTGTCTAAATTGTTCAATCATCCCCGTCAGAAACTCCGTGGAGGCAAGTCTAAGGGTCGTTTACCTCGATTCAAAAGGAACATTATCGAGAAAGTCCCTTTGCTCTACTATCTACTAGTATGTCATGATCGAAGTCCCACTTATTGTCGCGTGCCAACAGGGTCGAGGTACAAAGAGATGGGGTGGGCTTGGAATGTGAACTATATCATTTACCCATTAACAATGCTGGGCCAGCCACTTGTGGTAGTCTTTGTTTACTTTTTTTTTCAATTCCCTAAAATCTGTAGATGTTTGTCTATCTCTTTCTCTTTCTTCTATCTATATTATATCGATGTGCATTTTTCTCTCCATCGCCCTCTTTCGTGCATTAAAGGTTCAGTTTACCGTTAAGGAGCAGTGATTTTAAAAATGTTCAAGATATCACATTTGATGCGTATGTGTAGGTCTGTTGTATCACAAAACATCCTACCATATAAAATTTTCGCAAAAAAAACTAAAATATAAGGGGATATCAATATTTTTCTCAATAAACCGCACCTGTAGATGGTTTAATCTGGAAGCATTCTTATATAACTATTGTTCACATTTTGTGCATTTAACAATACTTAACATCGATTATACGGATTCATTTTTTTACAGTGGTTGTTTCTATCCCTAACTCACATTTTAGAACAATTTTAAAGCACTAATGCTGTGTTTTTGTTTCATTTGCAAATGGTAAATTATGCCTTTAAGCTTCGGTATTCTGGGGCAACTCTTGAAAATGTGTTATTGTTAGGCAAGATCTATCGTCTAATAGATTGTTCAGCTTGCCTCTGCATAAGCGTGGATCATTATTTGCTCTATCTTATAGAACAGGTTACCTGTGTGTCTTTATCCTATTTAGAGACAAGAATAACTAGAACAAATTAGGACAAAATAAGGTTACAGTGGCTTGAGGACTGACATGACTGACGGGGAAAATACAGGAGGGAGAAAAAGAATGAGAAAGGCAACTGCGAATAGACGGAGAAGAATGAAGGAGAAGAAGATTTTAGAATGGTAATACATGTATAGGGAAAAGTATAATAGAATGGTAGCAAAAAAAAAGTATATAGGAAACAGTATAGAATGGTACAGCAAAGAGTTTAGAATGACAGTGAACAGTATAGATGGCAAACTGTCGATAAGATACAGCAAATGGTTTCATGACATTTTCTCTTGCGACATTAATTGCTCTTATGAAATTTCTGAGCCAAACATTCTGCCCACAATCATAACCCTAACCCTAATCCTAATCCTCACATCGAACTAAACCCCAAAACCTATTACAACTCTAACCCTAACCCTATAAGTCCTTGGAGAAAATAAGACCGGAGCAATTGTCACAGGAGCAAAAATGTCGTGTCACCATAGCAAACAGTATTTTAATGGTGTAGCAAATAAATTAGTATAGAATGGTAGCAAACAATATGCACTGGTATAAAGAAATCAATATAGATTAATAGCAAACAGTATAGTGAACAATATACTATGAAATGGACAGTATAGAATGGTAGCGAACAGTATCCCACAAATGTTGATAATGTTCTCGAAGTTGGCAGAGAACCAGACTTATGACCAGCTCACCGCGAATGCAATTTTACGTTTACTACTCGTTGTACGGCTTTGCGTAAGATTGTTTGGCAGTGCGCCATGAGCAGATATATCTTGTTTGTTTTTGAAATAGTAGTACGTCTCAAATATTATCTGAGGGTTTAAAACATTTTCTCTCACTCCTCTTCGTGAACTTTTAACTCTTTCTTTTCCCCACTGGGAGCATCTTCAAGTTTGCTCTATCAAAGTGAATAAGGCCTGTAATTCTGATCTACATGTGACCGTCCCTCCTCTGGTTATGTCAAGGCTGATCGAGTTCGTTTACGTTTACAGATTGATGTGCATCAGCTGACAGTAGTGATTAACAGATATCTACGCTGCTTGAGTACGCTGATATGGCTATTTTATCGATGATTTATGTAATTTAGGTCGTGCAACACTTGCGAACTGTATAGCCGAGATGGCACTCAACGTTCAACATTCTTAGTCTTAGTTACAGAGTATAACAGGCATTCTGTTTCAAGTGCAGTTCTACTCCGTGTTCATGCTGGCACTCATAAAGTAAGATTTAGAAAATAGAATGATACAAGCTTCATGAGAATTGGATGTGATAATGAAGGTTATGGGACTTTTCACACATTAACAACAACAAAAAAATGATTAAAGTCGAAGCTGTATGTGCACTTTGAATAGGATGAAGATGCCTTGCCCTAATGGCTGTACAAGTCTCCTTTTGACTTCGCCGATTTTTCTTTTTTTTGACTTGAAAAATAATAAACTCATCACTTTTGCATGAAATGTCGTTGTGTTGTAAAAATCTAACATAACGTTCGGGGAGAGGGGAGGGATTGTGATTACTCAAACACTGACTAAGTTGTTGCAAACCAACGAAAGAGTTGTGAGATGACGACAACCATATCCGTATACAATGTGTGAAGAAGTGGTTTTGATAGATGTTACCATTAAACTGTGGAATATGTGAAAGCTTGAAATGCCATAACTTTCTAATTTCATATTGCCTTTTCCATGACACTTCTATACGATTCTGTTATTTGATTGTATACTCTGTTCTATGAAAGTATTCTTCGCATGAAGCAATTCGGTCATACCACAATAAATGGAAAAAAGTCCACCGTTTACCTAAATCAATGCAGACAGGTACTGATGTCTATTACATACATTTGATAATCAGATAGCATTCGTCTTTATATTTTCATTCATATCGTGAATGATTTCAGCAGCCCTGTAGTGACGCTAGACAAAAGTAATAATGGTAGCGTGCCGTACAAGTTTGTGTGACACAAACCAATTCGCCATGGCCGTTTTGGGTGTAGTTTTCACGTAGATTGCTGCTCTTGAGCAGGATTTGTTATTCAACATAGAAAACAAAGCAAAACAAAATATAATGGCGTTACCAAATCTTACCTTGATATGCAAACTACATGAGGTTCATGATACGCTGTGTGCGCGATATGTGTATAGGCTGTCAAGACAATTTCTGCGAACCAACGTGCTGTACAATAGGACAATTACCATGAAGTTCTATTTACAGAAGAAAATGTGAAGAAACTGGTCTTGTTCAACGAAACATCTATTTGCACATGGTATCACGTGTCTGCACCACTGTTTCGCGAAAAAGTATTATTCAAACTTCCATGATATTTCTGTTTTGTTTTACCCGATTGCAATCAAAATAACTTTGTCTGCTCTGTTTAGTTCTATATTTTCTCTTCTCATGAAAGAATCAAGGAGGTAATTTTCCGGTTAAACTCAGAATCGCTCTGTTTGTTCTCTGTGCTTTTTTGTGCGTATGGCATGTATGGTGTCCAGATTCATGTCACGATACATATTGTAGGCCCACGGACCTGTAGGTCCATGGTAGGCCTCACACCTATAACTCCCAGACCGTTCTGGCCTATAACTTTGCTACAGGCATGCCTACCATTTTATTGAAATAATTCATATATTAATGACTGCTATTTTGATTGCTAGTTAGATATGGTTGATGCGGGGAAATTCTATAATGGAAGAATGTATGCCTACATAATAGGGGGTTATAAGCACTTTCACCCAGAAACTTGGACAACAAACAGGAATCACTCTAGATTTTTCGTGTATTTCATACAGACTTATGATTTTATTTGAATTATTTCCAGGTAGCCAGTACCATGAGAGCCTAAATACCGCCATCTAGTGACTTACGCCATTTGTGTTTTGTGTGCGTCATACTTGTACAGCCATGTATCAAAAGTTACAGTGACTTCAGTTAATACTATAGGGGAAAATGGAAAGAGGAAATCAATATTGTTTTCTTTTGTCCTCACACTTGCAGTTTAACATCTTCATTCCTTGATTCCGTACCCCATGCAGTCACCAATGATCGACATCCGTGGTGTGTTGGGCGGATTACCCTCTGTGTACAAAAAGGCGTTTACACCCCACCCTACTTGGGTGTGGTACATGTGGTCCGGAAGGCGAATAGGCGCATGTCTCGTCTGAGGCCAGATCACGTCTTGTTTGTACCTAACTATCACAGTAGCTTGCGTCAAATCTACACCATTTAGTTCGTGTATGCATTCACCATTTTATTTCATTTTCCCATTCCATTTGATTAATTTTTTTTTAATCGTTTAATTTGACGTGGGCGATCGCAGTAATACTTGACATCGAGTTTCTCAGTGAACATAGGCATGGCACAATCAATAAATTCTCAGTGTTCTTAATCTCATTTTACATAATTTTGATCACAAACTGGACCAAAAATGAAAATAGTCCTGTCATTTTGCTCTTAATTTCTTTTAAAAAAAAGAACATGCAAAAAGTGAACTACTGTAGTTCTCTGTGTGAGTACAGGTAATTATGAAGAGGGCAGATTTAGCGGCGATATCGGGGAGGGTGATCTTTCTTAAAAAACAGAGTCATATGACTTTCTCTCTAAATAATGTTACATAACACTGCATGAATACCGTACATCAGGTATATAGTCTCAGCTAAAGGACATCCATGTTTCATATCGAGGCGAAAAGAGAAATTTTATAACGTGCAAATCGAGAATTATTGGTCTTCTATCTTATGACATGACCATGTGTAATACTGCCCGATCCGACGTTGAACTGTGTTGCCCGGTATGGAATCCATTGCTATGTTACAGGGACCGCGGGATGGGGTGGGGGGGGGGGGGGAAGGGGGGCTGCAACACCCCCCCCCCCCATCGAAAAATATAGGAAAACACAAGATCGAGCCTTTGACTTTCTGATGATACCTTTCACCCAGCCACAAGTATTACCCCCCTCCCCCTCCTCACACACACACACACACACACGCACGCACACACCATCGACACACATATAATTATCAAAAACGTTTCATAGTCCCTGCATTACAGTGAAGATTACGGGCAGGTGAGGTAATAAGTATGTTTATTATTTATTCATTTGTTAAATATTTCAGATACCATTATACCCTTATAAGAAGATGTGCATTATTATGTATATAGGAATGGCAATATTTATCTTATGTACGTTTCCATCGTAACTGCAACTAAATAATTGAGAAAGCCAAATAAACAAAACTTCAGAAACTAGGGGTAAATCCTTGTTAAATCTTTTGTTACAGTATATATTATATATCGCAAAAAAAAAGAGAGAGTCACACTTTAACAATCGTTGAAAAGATATCAAAATCATACCAATACGCTATATGGCACCCCCGCACATTGTCGATTCGGGGGAATGTTATGCACTTTTTGAATGACGGAAATTCTCATGTCAAATTATTTTTTTTTGTTGAAAATGTTGTAGCAGTAACATAACTGTCAAATATTCTCAAAGCAACATTCGATCTGTTCAAAATGAATTATGCCAACGTGAGTATTTGCATGTTGGTAAACTGGTCTTGTGAATTTTTTTTTTTCTGTATACAGCAGACACCGAACACAATAAGGTATTTAATCAGTATATCCTTTATTATGAAATCTTGTTCGATGATTGGTCTACATATCGACATGTGACCAAATATAACATTGCTATGTTTAACACGAATGCCAATCGAGAAAAAAAAAGTGCCATACTGTGACGTCATATTCATGGTATTGTATATTGCACCATGTCATAAATATTACGTCATATTCATAGTATATTTATCGTTAGCGTGTTTAAAGTGCTTTCGGTATCGGTCTTATAGACAAAGGTCTATTGATATCCATGAAATTGCATTATTATTTTTTGTTTATCATTTTTTTCCATTCTTCATGCGTAATTGTCTGCTGCAAAAAAAAACCAACACAACAACAACAACATTACGAAGTGAAACGACACAAGTCATCATTCTTTAAAAACAAAGCAGCAAACCTCATTTCTAGCACCAAACCGACTTTTCGATGTGATAACCATGTAACTGACTATGTTCACTTTACCTCTCTAAACATGCAGCAGATTTGATCGCCTGTCTTGCTATAATTTGTAACAGGAAGCTCGTTTTAGACAGAATTGTTGAAATAATACACAAAAAATGCCCACATGGAAGATGAGTAGTTTTGTCACTTAAAGCAAACAAAAAATCTTATCGACAAATTCTGTCTCACGAGTCAACAAAGCCTGACTCATGATCAAATTACAGGCCTCTACGGCGCCATGCACACGACGTAAAAGTCGATGAAATCACAATTGCGAGGAGACGGACTGAAATCACTTCATTTGACAAAAGGTCATCAAACAATCACGCACACAAGAAAGACATCTTCGTTCCTCTCGGCGGCTTCACGATTGCTTTTCACGTGCCCTTCTTTCGTGCAATTATCTCATTGTGGTCTAATAAACTTCGTTGACTCGCACGTCGCGGCATGCGTCGGTCTGTAGCTTTCATTGTATTCGCGTGTCACAAAGTGAAACAGACTGTTCTTGGGATGTTTTCTTTATTGTGTGGTCCCTTTCTCCCGTATTCTGATCAAACGTAATTCTTGCACAATTACAACACCGCAGATCCAACGGTATAAAGAATGACGGGGGAGAATGAGACTGTCATTTGTCCTTTGCATAGGTGAATTAACGGTTCTTCGGTGCCCGTGCCTCCTCGTGGTTACAGAACTTGCGATGGCAAGTTATAAAAGGAGTACGCCACAGGGCCACCCCCGTGTCTCGTCACAGGGTCGTGCGACAAAGGACTCGTGTGCGGAAACACGCAGGTGTCATCATGTTTAGATTTAGGCGTGAGGGAAAAAATATCCGATGTACATGGAACTATATAGCTCGTAGTCAATACATTTTTCAATCCCGTTGACAAAGGGGAGGAAAAACAGAGAAGAATAAAGTGCATTATGACCTTTCGTTTCTCCAGCGCGCGTCAACCTCTCAGCTCGTCATTCTCTATCACCCACTCTCACTCTCCAAGCTCGTTCTCTCTTTGCGTTCATTCTTTAATTCATTGTTACACTCATTCGTGCATTAATTCGTCTACTTAAATATCATTTTATGTATTTACTTATGTATTGTTGCATCTATCCAACCATTTATTCATCCACTTTCTTTTATGTATGTTCTTATGCTATCATTGTCTATCACAGCCTTCCTCTTTTTGTAGTTTTGTTTGGGTGTGATAAAAGCGCTTTTAAAAGAAGAAGTTATTGAACGTACGTCCCCAAACACTTTATTTCACAAGCTATATTTCATCTGTGTGTCTCCTTCACATAACTTATGTTCAGGTAAGGAGGGAGAGAGAGAGAGAGAGAGAGAGAGAGAGAGAGAGAGAGAGAGAGTATGGGAGACATTCAAAGAGTTTTATGAGAAAGTGGAGTCGAATAGAGGAAAGTATATTGACTGTGCTCGTGTCTGTGTAGCATACTATGCAACGTCAACCATATTAATTATTATGCTCTATCAGACCGCTACAATCAAACGTCAAAAATATCTCAAAGCTCTTAATTTTTCCGTGGTGATTACGTTAATTAGGCAGAGTATTGCCATCTCAGCACTATTTTGCAACTTTTCCCTACCACTTCGGTCTTATTTCCCTCTTATCTTCTTCAATATGAAAGAGTCAAATTTTGCGTCTCGTACTGCACGCAAGCGTTTTGTACGAATGAAGACATACTCTGATTGGTCTATAGTTAGCCAGATATGTCGCGAAGAGTTCCGATTGGTCAATACTGATGAGTAATCACAAGAGATATTAGCGCCCTCTGGCGTCAAAAACAACCCTCAAAGAGCTTGATTGGCTGATCTCGCACGTCACCAGGCCTCGTAAAGCTGCAGATCAGTGTGTTCTTTTTCTGCACAGTGCTCATGAATTTATAAAAACAGCAGGTCGTCAAGGAGTTGGCTTGAGGGCTTATTCAAACATAGTTATTCGCTGTATCAAAACTTAACTGTGTGATTTAGTTATTCGATCTTACACATACGTGCACGAAAGCAATCTGTTTCGAAATCGAGTAATGCCAGAAAAACGTCGGGAATGTTGTTTTCGAGCGGACTATTAATTTCTTTGCTATTTGTCATCTGTTGTTATGAAAGCATGCTGGAAGTCTATTATTAAGAAATAATGCATTCATCGAAGAAAAGAAAATATTATGCAGACATCAAATCTTGCCGTGAGTGACTGTAATAATTTCTCTGTAAGGCAGGGGTCGAGAGGATTATAACTGGCACAATGATGACCACAAAATTCTCTTTAACAGCGTGTGAAGTGGCATTAATGAGCCGTCCTTTGAAGACTATGACCGATGCTCATTTTTAACAAACTGCTCGAAAGAGCCTGAAGTAAGCGTTGTTTTCTTTCCCTCTCTCCATTATCAAGTTATTCGTATTTGTTATCACTTTCGGTTATATGCCACATATACATTCCTTTATATTCTTCCCCTTTCAAGAGGTTTCTAGAGGCTTTCTGGTCTTCTTGTTTGTTGCATATTCCCACGACGCATTGTTGTTCTCTTCTGCTGTAATCATTATACTAATCTTTAATAGCATGTAAGTATAAGAAAGTTGCTAAATGTACAATTCCCTATATCTGTAAATAATCAAGTGCGAATGGCAGGAACAATGCACGATTCTTGTCATATAATATGCTACAGTACTGCGTTCAGCTCTTTAAACATAAGATTCCAATTCTAAATAGATAGTGCAAAAGTCTTAAAGAAACTGACAGGGTTTCAGAAAGGAGCTGCAGTTGTAAAATGAATAAAGTAGCTTTAACATTCTCAAGATACCAATCTATTAAGGAGCTATGACATCGTCGCCTCACTGATTTTGCATAATCCTGATTGTGTTCTAACCGATATCGTGAAAACGCGCGAAGCTTTGATAAACGTATTTAGAATGAGTCGCGTTGTTGTGCTAATTTAAAAAGCGGTGAACTCATTTCACTTTTAAGGATGCAAATGAATGTTGTCATATCTCACCTTTTGATCCAGGTGTAGTTTGAACTAGAAGTTGATGCACTTTTCTCATCACCTTAAGATAAGATTGGCGGAAATAGAGATGGTTTGCAAATAAGGGCAGTTACCTTTGAAGCAAAGGTTCGCTCACGTAATGTACACCTGTGGGTCTGTGTGTGGTCGGGGAGTTAATCTTGCCAGTCACATTCGAAGAATGTTGCCCATAGTTTGAAGACGTTTTAAGTTAGCTCGATTTCTGTAAATAGTGTCCCCTCCCCCAATCGTCTTCCTAATTACAGGGCTTGCACTACCTGAATATTTTCCTCTCGAACGAGTCCAGTGAATGATATGTCTGATGATACAGCGAGCGGCAGCGGGCATCGCCCCCTCCCATTACATGCGAAAGGTCACCAGTCTGCATTTGATCGGACCCTGAGTTCGTCGTTCGCCAGGACGCAGGCATAGGCGTGTCAACGTTACGACAGACCTGTTTAGCACGCACCAAGTCCGTAGTATGTAGGTTACGATTTGAAGGCGCTAGAAATCTGACCTGGGACATCCTGTCTCCCATCTTTGGCAGTCTGTTTGTCTTCAGGAAATATAGGTGTTTAGGACCAATAAGGCAAGTTTAAATCACGTCTTGAGCATTTCCCGCAACACTTTCATTTGCAAGCATTCTTCCAAAAGACAACCTGAAAGAGCATTATAGGCCTATATTGAGAATACAATATCCCGATTATTATACTGAGGTGTATACTTTGACTAAGGAGTTATAGAATCTATCCTATGTTGTGAACATACCATGTGAAAACGTATTTGTGTACTTGCTGTAAAGGTCTATTATCACGGCAGCCTGCGTTCTATAATTTTGTTGTTGTTTTGCGGTCATACACATCACACACAAACGCAATAATAAAATTTGCTCTCCCTACCCTCGGCATCCGTGATGCAATAAAATCAATCTTGCATAGATTTGACACTTTATTCATAACCCTCTTCCAAAGGAAAAAAAAGTAACAAAAACTGACAATTCTTACACCAACACTCACTGAAAGGAATTTCCTTCAATTACTATGCTGAACTTCATGTATATTGTGCTCTAACATCTAGGCCTATACTTAATTTCGTCGTAGGTCGAACATTAATCTACAATCGGTGCCTTTCCTTAATTGAAAACTCAGTGTATTTTCAAATACTAAGATGACGTGCAGAAGCAGCCAAAATAATCAGTTTATCGTGCTCACATCAAGAGCCTGACATGATGAAGGGGGAAAAAAATGTCCGCGACCTGGTGATACATGTACATGTAACTACCGCCAAATTCTAGGTATCGATACATCATGTACAATCCGGGGAGCGTTCAGTCACGGAGGCATCTTCTTATGACACCCCCTTGTTTCAATTATGGTTTCAGGAAGCCTCGATTGCACCAGGGAGGTGCCTCCCTGATAGCACATCCACAAGGTGGACCTACCGTTACAATCCT
Source organism: Diadema antillarum (assembly GCF_040938485.1). NCBI lineage: Eukaryota > Metazoa > Echinodermata > Echinoidea > Diadematoida > Diadematidae > Diadema > Diadema antillarum. Next base: position 1,749,289 of record NW_027270928.1, on the reverse strand, counting down.
CTGAGCTGATGTTTGCTACTTTTTTTTTAGATGCTGCTCATCCACCAATCGTTGAAATCCGCCCATCTTAACATTTTGCAACCCTTGGCCCAATTTGGCTCCTACAATCTTTTTCTGAGGCCCAGGTAGATCGACTTCATTTCATTTTTGACCGATTTCGCTGCCCTGGTACCTGCGATAACTTCGTAGTCAAAATGCGCATAGCTCGCTTCAGACCAGGGAGGTGGGAAGACCCTGTTCAGACACGCTTCTCAGGCTTCTTCTATGATTGTAGACAGGTCTGTTAAATGTCGGTCCTCGGGTGCAGGGAAAAAATGGCGATCTATTCATCGACAAGTTTTGAGGAGTTAACTGGGTTGGAAGAATTGCTATTCCAGCGCTGCAAGACAACTCGAGCGTGCAGGCGACAAAAGATGCACAAAGCCTTGAGCGGCAAGGTTTCGGAAATACGCTAGTTACAGGCCGTGCACAATACGTTCCGTCACGCTCGAGGCGATGGTTGGGCGGTGCAAGCCTTTGGTTTCGCATGACCGCATCATTAGGTTTTTAATTCTTCCCAGTGATGGACCCTTGATTTGGTAAGGAGGGAACTCGGTCCGCGTGTGTGGCCAGGAACATTTCGGTAGGAATGTTCATTTATTTGATATTTTCCCGATCGATACTCGCACACTGCGTGGCATATGAGCCTGGTACGTAAGCACCAGGATACAAGAAATCCCTACAGGACATCAGTGTGAATGAAAAGTGGCCTGTGAGTAAGAGAGATGGCAAATAGAATTGTCGTCTACCATGAACAAACCCTTTCCCGCGACTCTAGAGACTCCCTTTAACATTGTCTGCAGTACGATATCACGCCGTCATGGATATGACTGTCTGCACGTGAGATATAAAAAGCGCGCGAAATGAGAGTGTGTGCATAGACTGTCACGGTATGTCGACTGGCGGAAACACGAGAGCCATCGGCCCACACTGATTGTTGATTCAACAATGCCGTAAGCCACGTGTGAGCGCTCTCGTTAAAGGTTGCCCGTTCGCCTCCGCCACATTCCTCTCCTGTCTTCACTTTCTTCTTTTATCACTCAATAAAGGAAGGTTAAAAATAAAGAACAGTATGCGATTCCATCGTCTCGCCGGGCTGCTTTTTCTTAATTGAAATCTGTCATTGGTCCTGATATCCAGTCATCATAATTCGCATGTGAAATGTGAATGAGTTCGTAGTGTTAAAGGGAATATATTTAAATCATGGCATGCTGAATTGGGAAAGCATTGTAAGCATCTTGCACTGTGGAATACACAACCTCGGCAGAGTAGCTATATAGCAATATCACCAAACAATAAACTAAAAGATCTGTTGAATAGTTATACCGTCAACTGCGCAAAACTCACAAATTGGTTCAGTGGTCGGATCCCCTGGCCAAGCGAAAGCGTTTTGATGTTTGTACACTGCGGTCGCTTTCCGCAGACCAATGTCCATTCAAAATCAGAAAATGCTCCTATAGAGGTCTATATGGCATTGCAATCACCAGTTTTAGCAAGCGTTTGAAATGGTTACAAAGGAACGGCTTTAAGCTGCACTATCGGAACATGAGCTTCAGCAAATGAGGCAGAACAATTTTATGAATGAACCGTGTCATGTGACGTCATATGCTCTTGGCGGGAGACTTTTGACTGCATGGTGCTGTCTCGCTTTGGCTTCACTCCTGGTGGAGCTAAGGCATGTGGCTTGAGGATGGAGAGTGGAAGAGAGAACTGGAGATATCATGCGACCGTTTCCGACAAGTTACATTGTCACGCAGAACAAAGATCAGAAGCTCGTTATTTTCTGTATCAATTTTCATTGCATTGTGCTGTGACATTACTCCCCCCCCCCCCAATAATTACCTTAGATCTTGCATGGTCATCTTCCAACATATTCCACCCCAGGAAAAAAAAATGTCTTGACGGAACACATTAACGGGGGCAAATTGCATTTCTTCTTCTTGTGTATGTAATTCATTGTTCGTGAAAACATCGGTATCTTCGTGTGGTTGAACTGCAGCCGGTTGATATGTCCTCCTGATTATCATTCCGTCGTAAGATTGACTGTTTCCCGGAAGTCGATGTGGAAGTTCCACAAGGATTCTCATTGAAGCCGGATGGCACACTCATATGTGTCTTTAAGGGCCGTGGCCACTCAAAGGAGACTGGGATGGCAGTTCCTCTCCTTATCTCTGTCTTGGTTTGATACACGTGATATCAATATGTATTATTTTGTTTAATGCCAAAAGATATTCAAATCAGCAATCATTTACAAATAATGCTGTTGTTTGTTCGGAGACATTGCACATGAGATTTGATTATCACTATACTGCGCACCTGATGCAGTATGTAGAAATACATATTGAGAATTCTTTTCAAATAAAATAATTTGAGTTCGGTAGAGTCGGAATTCCCCGACACGTGCGCAGCAAAGTTAATGGGGTTGATTTTCAGCCGCTCGTCGACACGTGTGTAAGCACGTACATAATCGGCTGCCGGCTTGAATATCGTATTCTTTAATCAAGCAGTTAGGTGATGTCGAATTCATAGTATCAACAATAATGCGAGTCACGATGCAATGGAAAGAAGATTACAGAGCCCTCTGCCACTTTGTCAAGAAGAGACGCAAAGAATGTTGATTACAACAATTCGATATTCCGAAGGTTTTATATTCCGAACGTTCGTTAATCTGAAAATGAAATAAGGTTCGTGATTCAGAAGGTTTGTCAGTACGCAGCTTCTTTTCATTTTCAGATTCACGAAATCTCGGAATAATGAACCTTATTCTATTTTCGGAGTTACGAACCTTCGGAATAACGCCACAAAAGTTCGGATTAACGAACCCTTTTTCAATTTCGGATTAATGAACATCAATGTATACGTAATTTGTGTGTTTCGGAATAACAAATCTTCGGAATAATGAACATCACTCAAAATGTTTACCGACGACATCCTTCCAGCCTTCGGACTTGAATCCATTCTGTGCAGTGTAATTTGTATGCGCGCTTGCTGCTGTTAATCTCATATCAGGTATACAAAAATGTATATCTGATATTCTTAGATAATGACTTTATCATACTATCGTGAGCTGCAGGGAATACTCACACAAACAAACAAACGAACAAACAAACAAACAAACAAACAAACACCTAATATTGGCTGCACAGTTTCCTGAGTTTTACTATGTTTGTATGTTTGTTCTTGTCTCGGTCTCTATCTTTGTTTTCATTTTTTTTCTTGCGTAAGGGGGGGGGGTGATGATGATGATAGATCTCATTGTTCGCCATAGACTATGGGCGCGAATTTCATTTGAGCTTTTCAAGCATAATTCGCTGAAGATATCTCGGTCGGTCAGTCATGTCTGCCCGCGCATTGTTCGGCTGTAGACAATACTTACCGCATTCGGAAGAGACTATAGATACTTCTTCTTTTTTCTTTTTTTTTTCTTTTTTGAAAGAGAAAAGTAGAGTATAGTGTTCCTTTTGAATTATGTGGGGCATTCTGTTGTTGATCTATCTTGTTTTGCTTTTAATCAGTCATTTTTTCCACTATCTTTTCTATACTCCGCGTTTGTTCAGCTTAGACGGGTACAAGACGTAAGTGTATTATATAGGCGCTTGTTTTTGGAATGGAAATCTTTGGGTACATTTATCATTTTTTATAGTACATGTACTTTATTGGTATCAGATGAAATGGACATAATGTATCTGTTCTGCTATACGCAGCATGAATAACAATATTTTTAGAATAGTTTTGCAGAATATTGTCTCCTAATATTTCTCGCAGTGTATCATTCTAATTTCTGGTTGTTGTTTTTTCTTCAAAACCTTCTCTTAGTAGTGGAGAATGAGGACAATGAAAACACAGTACTATGATTTTAGCTATTGCGCTTATTCTTGTGTTGATTAAACAACAGCATACAAGCAGAGTATATGGTATTAAACCCTGGCACCACATGCAATAGTTGTTTTTTTTTCGTCTGAGTCGTGGTTTTCTTTTTTCTTTTTTTACAGCAGTAGTAAGTGCTTTCATTTCGTGATGATTATCATTAGGCCTATATTACGATACCTTTATGTACAATTTTGGATTACATTATTAATTTCTTTCATTACAGTTTTTCTTTTTTTTCTTCTGGCATGCAGTTAGCCTGCAAGCAGGGCCTAACTTAATGAAGGGACAAAGATTTACAATGTGTGTTCTTTGTTCTATTGATATCACACAATCATTTTTTTCCCGAACAACAATCTTTTAAACGACATATCCTACTGATGTATGTTAGTTTATATCGTAATCTTATTTCAGTAAGAAGAAATTAGAGGAGATTGAATAAATCATTTACTCATATTTTTACACAGATTTTATTCATTATTGCACTCATAGTAATGGGATGACTGAAAAAAAAAATCTAATGATGTATGTTAGGCAAAGCTGCGCAAATAACACTAACGCGCATCGCTTTTAGATAATACACCTATTTGTAAGTATGCAAACATTCTCTTCATTTTAGCCCGCAATGAAAGTTCATGCCACAATGCCAAGGATTGGTTATGGTGTATAACGTCCCAGGAGCCACGCAAATCGCAGCATTACACCCTGCGAGGTACATGTCCGCACGACGGTGTGACGTCACATATTCACTTCCCATGATGCAGTGGGGTCGAGGTTATGGCATTGCCATTGAGATATGACGACACAGTGGGAGATCTGATTGAAAGTGACTTTAGCCAGAGGCTACAATATCAGTAGGATAATTGTCCGACATCCATACGTTGTGGCACTCGAATTTCCTCAACATTTGGGGAGCGACAATGCCAAGTAGAGGAGGAGATAGAATGCTTATGATTAAGCTCCTTGGAGTATATGATGGCTCACGAAATGCGATCTCAGCGAGGTTCTATCTTTTCCCTCTCCTTCCTATCCTCTCTATCTTATCCTTCTCTCCATCTTATCTTTCCCTCCCTCTATCCTTCGTGATGTCCCTTGTCTAAAGAAAATACAGGGGACTGTTAGATTTGTAACAATGATTCAAGGGAATTATAAGGAACATTCCAGACAGTAATGGATCACTGAAATACGATCGCCCACCCACATTCAATATCACTGAACGTGCAACCACCAATTGTAACTCGTTTAATGTGCAAAAAGTGGTAAAATGATTTAAAGGTTTAGGGAGGTCGGATGCCTTTGGGCTGTTTGATAAATTGATGAGTTGTGTTGGAAGCGAAATATAGTGATAAGGGAATTGGATCTGTAAAATTGAGTTACCCTGAAACGCTATTAACGCAGACTCGCCGGTATCGTACGTGCAGATTTACTTTGTTTCAGACAGGTACGAGTTCTTATACGTACCACGACTTGTACTCGGGAGTTAAACATTAATAGTATATCATTTTCTTCAAAATCAAACATATTTCAAACTTTCTGGTTCTCATATTTCACATGCATTTTTGTACTCTTATCTTTTTAAATTTCAAAGGATGTCAACATCAAGGTGGAGAAGATACTTTCGTATCGTCCTAACACAGCCTCTGGCCATCTCACACAACTACCTTCTTACCCCCCCTTTTTTTTTACCCCTCCCCGATCCCCTTTACTCCTCCGCCCCCCCCCCCCCCCCCCACCCCCCGTCACTCAGGAGAGAAGGATGGGAGATACACACTGACGGACAGAGATAGGAAGAACTAAAAAGAGAGAAAACGAACAGAACAGACAGAGAGAGATGGAGAAGATAGTGAGAGTGAAAGAAAGAGAAGAGGGAGGGGGATGGGGGGGGGGGGGGGAGGGGGGAAGCATATCATTTATCAACGAGACAGACAGACCCTAGACAGACAGGGCTGAATGCTTGGTGTACTTGTAGGATGAGATCTGGGTCCCCTGCTTCTCTCTTTTCCCACCATCCCACCGGTACCTTCACATCCATTTCATAAGGTTTACTCCTCTAGTAAGACCGTGAGCTCTGTATGGGGGACAGAGGATTTCGACCGGTTGAGACTGGTTGCCAAGTTCAAGCTCTTTCATAACTTTCAAGGGGGATGGGAATCAGTGACATACAAACTGAATATGACAAGTCTTTACGGTGAGATCGTTGGACAGCTTTGAAGTCTGGAGCCAAAAAGACCAATGTCATTCTGTATCTCTGAAGACGGGCGTTGTGTGTAGAGTCAATGTGAGGTGAGGAAAGTCCCCCACAACGTGTCGAGGCAACTGTTGCATGCATCTTAACACGGCAGGGTATGAAACATCAGACTAGTTCTACCTGACCTTCTTGTCTGCTAGCTGTCTACCCCTGTCCTGGTGTCAAGTGTAATCTGAAAATCAATTCCTCTTTAGGCCTTATACAAATCGTTATCAGAACAATTCAAAGCGCTACAAGAAGATGTTCACTTAGTCTCCTATACAGACTGAATTTTGTGGTATTACCTATAATCGGGCAGTCTGCCCGTTTATGCATTTATGCCCTCGGGCCTCGACGAATGTTTCCTTTGGTGATTCAAAGAATACCTGTAGTAATGTCGCAGAGCGTATAAGTGCTTACATCATTTTCCCATCGTTACGAATATACAACATCCTTGCCAACTTTTTTATGATCCCACAGTAATCGAGCTGGTATACCAAATTTGTTTAATTGGTCATCTCCATTTCATCATAAACACTAATATATTTTCACAATGTCAGCTGCAAGAATTCTAAAGCAAATAATTTTCCCACTGGAACTTGCATACTTCATATTTTCCTATAGTTTCTATAGAATAAGGCCAACACACTGAGTAATGACTAAAATCTTGTGAGGTTTTCGAAAAAAAAAGATACACTATAGTAGGCCTTTATACTTCCTGAGGTCTTCACGAATCCACATTTACACTTTAATTTCGGGAAGAACTTATATGGAAGAAGGTGACTGTGTCTACCGACTCCAAGAAATTAAAGAAAAAAAATAACTTAAATGAAGAGAGAGAGGTGAAGACCCTGACGTGGTAGAGATTTTTATTGTAGAACATGGATAGGCCTACATGATTTGTTTTTCGAAGGAGTCAGACAATGACATTTTGAGACGTAATGATGAAAGTAATGTTTACCTGACCACTCTGAGAAGAAAATAATGTTTGCAATGCGCAAGCCTAACACTCCAAATTAATCCACGGGGAAAAAAATACAACGCATTATGAGTGAGCTCTACTTTCACTTCCACTTCAACGATAAATAACTCTATATCAGCGGTCAGTCCGATGATGCGGTCAACGCTGTCCTCTAAAATAGTTGACGTCATAAGCGTCTGACCACTGCCTGGCCTCCGATCGTTTACCTCAAAATGTCTCTGGTCACTCATAAAACTTGACCGCTATGCAACACGTTGTACAAGAATCTACTCATCATGAAAGAAGTCTCTGACGTGAAGCTCACTCGTGTTTACGAAATTATGCCAGTGATCGACCATCGAAGTGCCAAGGGCGAGGTTACTATAAAACCGCAAGCAACGGAAATACAACCAAAACAGATAAAACTGTAAACAAAGAAACTGACAGCGAAAAAACCAAGAAGGAGTCCAAACGAAACAAAATGTGAAGAAACGTTAAGTTTGTTTGATGCGGAAATTTAAAACTGGTGACGAAGATTTCGAAATTAAATAGCTAAACGTTATTCTGCAGTATGGGTATCAATACACAAATTGAAATCCACGCGTGTGAGCTTGTAAAATAAAACAATTTGTACAAAGTGTCTTAAGACTCTAGCTGATAATAAAAAAAAAATTGATGTATGTGTTGGAGAACAAAAAACAAACTGAAGCAACGCATTTCACACATTTTGTTGCCAGGCATTTATCAAGAGTAAGTTTTCATATCTCAAAATCGACTTTCTCTTGTTCTTCCTTTACGTGTAATTTCATTGCAACGTGAACTAAAGGAGAACAAATCATTCAGTTTTCAGTAATTTTTCCTAATATTTGTTATCAAACCGACGGAGAGATATGATTTTGAGCACAGAACCATAATGATAGGTAAATGTATGAAAAGCATCATTTGGGGGGAAAAACGACTTCATACGGCTATAAATTTGTTTCTACCAGTGAGAGATTGGTTTATGTCGCGTCTTTTCTAGCCCTTCAGACCTAAGACTAAAACATCCCATTTTTTATTTGCATGTAAACTCGAAAAAAGAGAAGAGAATACAACAGTAGTAGCCATCCTTTTTTTACCAGTTGTTGGTATGATATCACCATTTGAAATGAAGTGCAATTTACGCGTGATATGAATTTTCAAAGTGATGAATTAAACTTATATGAATCTATACCAGCAGTCTAATCGCAAATCACAGAAATCAACAGAAATTCCAGATGGATATTTAAAATCGGTTCCAAGTTCAGTACGGCTCATCTTATGTGACTACTTCAATCAGTTTCTGCAAGTCTAAATCCATGCATTACATCAACTCAGTTCAACTTCAAGACTGAATAGGGTATAGGTTGAAAAGACTAAGAAGAAAAGAAGCAGCACGCGATGCAGTGATGTAGGCCCAAGGAACTTTGACCTCGAACCTTGACCTTTGCGGCTATATGTCTGAGTTTGCCTTCCATATTAAAGACACGATCAAACTTTGTGAAAACCAAAAGATGACCTACTTTCCTTTTTTCAATTCTTTATCATTTTACGGGTTAAATCTGCAACCTTGTTTTCTTCTAAGTACCTGAAGAATTGTATAGTTAAATTGGATTCATCTGTGCTATTAACAATTTTCACTCTTATAATTGACTGTGCTTATGACCTACTTTTCAGTTCTTTGATTCTTGGAGGGAAGGGGGTCATAAATTCTGAAACATCGTTTTCTCCAGAGTGAGTAAAGAAATTAAACAGTGAAACAAGTTCGTCATTATGTCTAATTTGTTGAAGTATTTGATTTTTGTTTGTTTGTTTGTTTGGTTGGTTGGTTGTTTTTTTTTTGTTTGTTTGTTTCTTTGTTTTGTTTTTGTTTGTTTTTTTTTAAGGACTGTGAATATTTGGCATCGGAGTCTGAACTGAGCAACACATCTCCTGTGCGGCAAACTATAATCTCCCGCGCACAGTGGGGTCATCTCTTGCCTGTGATTTTGGTGCGGATCCAGACCACAGAAATTTATGTGATCTAAATCTAGTGGTGTGCGCAATGAAAAGGGTGTGACGTCATAATGCATGCGGTGAAATTGTATTTTTTTTTCGTCCTTAACGATTTTGTAAGGCACAAGAAGAAAATATGCGGATATGTTTACAAATAATAGATGTTTTCATAGTGATTATTTTATAATTCAATGTCCATACATATGGTATAGAATATGATCGTCTGTTTTCCAGGAAAAACATACGTATATATATATATATATATATATATATATATATATATATTGTATGATCATTATTTTGTATATTTTAATCTGCTTACAGTTTGATAAATCGTAATGGACACAATGGCACGGCAGTCATTGATCGCCAGCAGTTTGACTATAATCCAAATTACATGATGTCCACACGTGAGCAGCATTGACTTTGTCGCCACAAGGAGAAATTTATCTCCATTCTCTCTTTTCCGATTTGTCGGCCCTCCTCCGATATGTTCCATGATAACAGAATATCTCTTCTAACCGTTGGGAATGTTGAACATAAATCTTTAGGGTGAATTCTAGAGCAATTTCGTACCCTACTTACACTCTCAATAAAATTCTCTGGATGCTTTATGGCCGGTCCACATTGAAATTGTCGCCCCACCTGCGATGATTTACCGCATTCTGTCTAAATATTATCAGTCAATTTCACCATTTCCCTCTCCTGCTCTTACTCTGGCTCTCTCCTCCGCTGCTTTCGCCTCAGTCACAGTTTCAGTCAGGATGCAATGAATAGAGGGAGCCCTCCCACCTTCCTATAATCAATGACTGGGGTAGCCGGACCCATGTATACTTCTTTAAACAAACGATAAACCTTAGATCTCTTGCGATGTAAAAATCAAAGATATATTTAAAAAAAAGGCCAATCAACTGATTCAAAGGAATGCGAGGAACTGCAGTAAAAAGTAGGATGCAATGTGACTGTAACATAAGCAAAATGCCTCGGCTAGACGAGTCATAACTTTTACCCCCATCACTGTCAATACAAAAATATTCCTTTTTTATTTTGCCAGCGACAGGGCGAGGAGTTAAAATCGGTATTTCACTTGGGGAACTGCCGTCAAACTTCTTTCACAGATTCGTGTTTTTTTTTGTCCAACGATTACAGCAAAGCAGAATTCGAAGAACATTGATCGTGTGCTGCTATAACAGTAAACAGTACGCACAAGAACATTATATTGAAATTGTTTTTTTATCAATTCGAATGGTGTGCAAAAGATCCAGCTTCTCTATAAGTATACTAGTAATGTCCATGATTTAAGCAGGGAGGTGGAAGAGAGATCGGTTTTCCTCGTAGCATTGGTTTCAAACACTCGTGCAACTCAAGGACTCCCCCTACCTCGTTTCAGTGGTTTTAGGGAGGGCGATGATGATTTTTTAAGGTTCTGTGATCTTTGCTCTGACACCACTGGACATGCTGGGCTTGCATGTCTTTGTTGACAAGATCACTTTCAATCATTCTTAGGGACACTGCACCAATCATCACTGCTATGGCGGTGCCAGATAGTTGGTGTCATCTTGCATCTGTTTGCAACGTAACATATGGTATGAACCTTCGAAGTCGTAATTACTTGATTATCATGACGTAATAAACCCTCGATTTGAAGGACTTTTTTTGTCACGTCAGGTCAAAACAGGGAAAGGTTATGGTGAAGATTTGAGTGTAGTTGACTGGGATACTCCTTAGACTATGACATGATCACATCATCAAAGTGGCATATTGTGTTTCAGACGCCATTTTGACGAATCCTCTGCCTTTCTTTCATCGATTTTACTTCAGTGTATTGAATTAAACCGTAAGTTTTGGTTTAGCATTGAGCGTGCCAAGAAGACTCGGAGAGGCAACCTCAGAATACATGGACCAGAATACCCCTGTAGAAGGAGCGAGCGAGAGAGGGAGAGACAACTAGTCCAATCACATGGTGAAATTGCCCTTCCCTAGACATTTTCGTCCTTGTGATGGATTATTGGAACGATTTAATTCAGTCAGATTGACCAAGAGCAGCTGAGGCGTCAGAACCATCAAAGTCATGAACAAAGTGTTAATTTGTTCATCCGACGGTAAGGAAAGACTTGAAAATGAGGAGAGAAAATAATGAGAGAAGAAAAACGGCAGAGAGTGAAAGGGGCAAACAGACAGACAGACAGATAGACAGACAGACAGGGACATGATCACAGCTGGCATGAATTAGCTTATAATTTCATTCAACCACCACGCAGGCTCGCCGGTGGACTTGGTAAACGGAGGTCCCTCACGTAATCTCGTGCCGACTAGAATTCGACGAACTCCCCACAGAATGTCTCTAAAATGTGAGCGGACATGAAAGCATGAGAAGACTACTGGAGATTTAATTGGGTGTTTGGTCATTTCATTGTGGGTGCCGAGATGAGCGTTTCTCGAAGGAGCCTTCAGTGTAGAGATGCTCCTAGCCTGGAGATTACCATCCATGTACCCGAAACACCACTAAGGAAATTGGCTAACCTGTACCGGAAATGATCGTATCATCCTGTTGTAAATCCTCTCGGTCAATGTCAATTTCGCCCTTATGACCATGAAATACATACACCACAGCATCGATTAGTGACCTTGACGAAATTTGTCATTTTACTTCCTGTCCCAAACGTCCTTGACTTCTTTTATTTACTTGCTCTAGGCCTTCTCAGCTGTTCCTACACCCAGGTTGTTATCCAGGGGAACACGTAATCGTCTCCACTATCGTAATCACCGCCGAGGATTAAAGGAAAAACCTCAGAAAAAACGATGCATTCAATGGACACCGCGTTTAGCCTCAGAACAATGGAAATCTGACAAACAGTAAGATCGTTCAATGTCAATATGTCTTTCTTTGTGAATGGCCGCTGTAGATTACTATTCTTGATCAAAAACTCTTCACATCTATGTGTGCAAAACGACCTAAGTTGTGATTCCAGCGAACAATAAGCATTAGTATGCATATTTCCCATGTCATAAAATACTGTCTAGAAAACGTTATTTTCAGGACACATTCTGATCAGTGTTATGGAGACATGTCCTTTTCGAGATAAACGTATAGGCGTATCAAAGCAACTTGCACGTACAAGAGCAGAGGACTAAATCTGTGGCGTATACATTGTTCCAAGGCTATTGAGAACCGCTAGGTCCAGAGAAGCAATTATTTTCAAACTTTGTTGTCTGCTCTTCCACCTCCTTGCTCTTACCAAGGAGGCACTATAGGCGAGCTCGCCTTAGACCCATGGACCCTACCATGTGGGAGGGTCCACGGCAGGCTCTCCCTCCTTGCTCTTTACCAAGGAGAGATGATACCCCCTTGCTCCTATGGAATAGGCGTATTACCCATGCGCTTGTCCGAGTAATCACGACCGTTCACTGGCAGTCTTGCAGTCTGTTCTCCGTAATGATGTGACTTGGTGGTGTGGTTGTACTTGTATTTGACCACTGCTTCGTGAGGCAACAGGAAACTGTTACAACCAGTTCACCCTCCCCTTCCCCCTGAGTAATCGTATTGAGCCGTCCATCGGGACTTCCGTGCAGCCGTGCTGACCCCCTCCCTCCCTGAGAGTACGCCTTCCTCAATGGATAGCCATGCTCCTAATTCACCCAGCGCGGCTCAAGCTGATAACTCGTGCTGTTGCTGGCGTCGGGCGGCTACTGACTCACTACTAGGTCAGTCTGTTGTGGCAGACCCTGTTCTCTGTAAACGCTTTCAACATCTTCAGTTCGTGAAATGGAGATGAAAATATGTTATAGAAATGAAACCGTTATTCTCTTATACATTCATATTTGTCCATAGATAGGTAAAACATGACGTAATTAGATAACTTATATAGATAAAGTAGCGTGCATTCTTACAGGTTTCCGGGGCACTTGCGCTAAGATTTTCACACAACCTTTTTTACCAATCGAGTCAAGTTCATTGATTTTCATGCTTTGCTGCCGTTGTCTTCATATAAACCTAAGATATGTAAGCCAGAGGCAGTGCGATGAAGAACGATCGTTGTCTATTTCTCGTTTGAGGAAAACAGGTATAGTAGCTGGGAAGAGACTACGCGCTTTCTAACTCGAGCACCACCTGTGCGTTCGGACACTGACCGTGCAAATAGCAAGTAGGTGTAAGTTGGTTTAGCTTGGTTGGCCCGTAGTTCTTCCGACTCCCACGCATATAGCAGCTGTATCTGAAGCCAGCGAATAATGGTCATGATACAACTTATCGCACGATTACGGTCTGCTACTTGTGCAACCAGAAACAAAAAACCAACAACAACGACAAAAAAAAATGTCGCTACCCTGGATCTTTCGTGAAGCCGCTACCCTGGACGCTTACCGCCAAGCGTCAGCCCTAGACACAGCCTCTGTCCTTTTTTTTTCCCCGCCCACAACTTCACAAGCACTACGTGGTAAATGTGGTATAACGGTCATTAACAGTCTATCCAAAGACCAATACTGCATCTCTGGATTGTCTGTACAACTTCAATTCTATGTACACATAGATCTTCACTAAATTTCCCACACATCAAATCAATCTGGGGTAGCCATACTTAGCAATGATAACATGCTGACGGGGGTGTCTGGTGAATACAAGTGCGGAATTATCTATCAATATGAATTATTTTTCTTTTCAGTGCAATCAGAGATATTGAGAGACTGGAAAAGGCATTACATTATCGCTAAATTAGATTTGCAAATGTGATTATGGTCGACATTTCTTTCTCTTTTTTTTTCTTGAAAACGAGTGAATCCTGATTTTCCGTGTTTTTAGTTTAGATTTATGAAACTTCTGCTCCTCTTTTCGATTGACTCGGTCTGACAACTATAGAGCATGAGGTTTAACATCTTTTTCTTTTTTTTTGGGGGGGGGGGGCAAACGATGATAAAACTGTTTTTAAACTATCGTCTGGTACAGTTCTTCCGACGCTTCTCACGAACCTACTGCTACAGAAAAATCGTGATTTCTTCATTTATCTTTCGTCTTCAGTGTTAAGGTTGAAGTTGGAAGTTTTTAAGTTTGCTGTCCATATATAATGTATAATAATATGTGTTTATCGCTGGAAAGATCTCGGTCACATGAACAAGTCATCTACATGGTGAACGGGGATAATGAACACTGTGCTGGTCTGATTTCAGTGGATTTATGGTGAATACACAACATTTTCTATGATAGTATACTCAAATTTGGACTACATTTTCTTTTGAAAATGGAAAAGAAAAAGTTGTATTCTCTCGATGGAAATTCGCTGAGACAAACGACTATGACTTCAAGGAGTAAGGGGTTTTAGTAGATAAATTAATTATCTGTGGGTCTCATTTAGCGATATCAATTTGTGTATACAAGTCAGTTGGCTTGATATGGTATAATGCCATGATGATCTTCTCTTCACAATGGTTGTGACCAATATTTCTGAAAACATGACTCTAATAATGTTTTGTGTTCAAACTAATATGAAAGCTGTGAGGTGATGATACATCACCTCTTCCAGCTCGCATGTCCCAAAGGGTTTAACATCATCACATCTGTCAAATGATTGCGATTGATATCTCTGATTCGCGAAAACATATTTTTGACAGAAGTTTGAATTTTGAATTTTGAATGATTTCACGCGGCACAGAGGAAGTGGTGGTGTGTTTAAATATATTTTTTTTTGCAGTGTCAGTTTAGCAATACCTCTGGACATCTACATCTGATCAGTAGCTGCACGAAATATGTTAATCTCCAAACTCATATCATAGTCTATATGACATTTACTGCATTGTTTTGCATTAAAAAAAACTTCTAGAGGAAAATCAGTACCTCCATGTTTTACTCGAGACGTTGTCAAAGAATTGTCATTCAATCTTCATTCTTCAAGTACCGAAACATTTGCTTCTCTCAGTAAAAAGGGTATCGAAGTCTCACTCTCAGTAGAGTGAAAACATTACCAGCTTTGGACAATTAATAAACATGCTACAATTGCAAATATACCAGAGATTCATTTAACATGATATAGGGTCTATACTAGAATAGATTAAACAAAACGTAACACAATTCCGAAAAGAACACAAGTATATTCAATATCAAACTTATTTGGAGTAATGACGTCTGTCTGTATTAGAAGGTTTTTACTTCAATACGGACAACAATGTGGTTTGGATGTGTGTTTAAAGATTAGTATACACCCCTTTTCCGTTTCAGTGGGAGAAACAAGTGTACAAAGCCAGGACAAGTAGAGGATGACGATACCAACGCAAAGCAACGTCAGACTCCCAGGCAGGAAGAGCCTCCACAAAGGAATTATGATATTGAGTTCATAGTCGTAATCACGGAAATTAACACGCAGCAGTATTGGTTCAAACATCTCGGACGCATAGTCCTATGAGAGAGAGCCAATCATGTACCACGAACATGTCTCTCCTGTAGACCTCCTCTACCTGTCAAGGATTCTGCTAGGAGGTGCCCGAGTTTGTCGCTTCGTCGGTGCAGCGCCTGAACTTTGGCGCGGTAAGTGGGGCAGACGTTCGCTGAGCAGGTCCCCGTGTGCCGCTCCCACTTCAAAATAATAAATAAACAATCCCAGAAAAATCCCAGACAGTGAACAAGTAAACGTTTTCTTGAATGGAATTCGCTTAGTTGGAGCTGAAGGGGTTGACAGAAATGATGAAAAGGAATGGAGGAAGTTTGTTTTTTTTTTTCTTTCTTTCCTGAATTTCCTTGGCGCGGAGTCAAATAAGCTAAAATGATGATATTGTTAAACCCTCACATTCAAAGTGCTGCGAAAATCAGTTCTAAATTTCGATAAATGATTCCAAATGGCACCAGTCTCCACACTCCAGGCGCGTATAAGTGTATTTGGGTGTGGGACCAAAAAAACTAACAGGGTTGTAACCGTGGACTGGAATTTAGGCTATGTCAGAATTCATTTTCAAACGACCAGTGTAACAGTATCGTCGTGAGGCGTGATCGATCGGACCCGCGGAGAATCGCCGGTTGTATGGCGCTCGGGCCACCCAAGCCGTTCGCGACCAAACAGCTGGAGGTTTACGCAGACACAATGACGTGAACAGCTGATTCGGCGTGGCGCGCTCAGGGTACCAAACCTTCGTGGCTCATAGTCTAGGTATTTCAGACCAGCTCTGCGAACCTGGGTAAAAGAATTTAACAGAGTCTTTGAGAAACATACGTTTCCGCGCTAGTAGTTATGTGGTAATCAATTTGGTTCAAATGAATAGATCAACGCTTAGTTGTACAATTGATGCACCCCTGCTTATTGTTGTATCAGAGGTAAAAACGATGAAATACAAACATTATCCGCAAGTTGATTAAAAGGCCGTTATCATTTTGAGCCAAAGCTGCTCTCGTCTGCACTGTCATGATCTCATGCCTGGGTGAATCGCGTCTAAAGAGACTGTTACGTGGATTGCAACCAGATTTTTGAAAAAATAGCATTCTCATTGGTCTTCTGGAGATGTATGAATGACACCACGTTCTTAAGCCTTGAAAACATTAAAAGTGTTCAGTTCATCTTGTATTTATGACAATGTGTAGCACAGAATCGAGGAGCGCTAATACGGAGACGCAAGAATCAAATGACGTCAAGCAGCTCTTTTTATATGCCAGTATAGAAGCCTATTGCAATTATATCCAGACTGTCATAATGTCCTTGACATTAAAGGGGAAAATCAAGTCCAAATATAAGTTAGTCTGATAAGAAAGAGTGAAATATTACGAGTTCAACGGTAAAAGTTTGATCGAAATCGGGTGAAAAATAATGAAGTTATGACATTTTGAAGTTTCGCTAATTTTCAGGAAACAGTTCTTGAACTATCAACATGAATATGCAAATGGCAAAGTGAGCATGTCATACCCTCCCAATTTGCCGTATAGTTTGTATATACAATTTTGAAATTTCCAGTTTTTCATTCAAACGCAGTTATGCCCGATGCTCAAATCCTGGTATGTCCAACTGATCACTATTCTGAAGTTATTCAACCATAAATAACATCATGTTTCAGACTCCAATGACAGAAACAATGAATTTTCGTCTTTTTTTTTCTTTTTGTGTGTGTGTGCAGGATCAATGGAAAATATTGTGAGGTTATGACATGGTTAGCTCACTCAATTGCACATTCATATTTACTGTACAAGAACTGTTTTTGCAGAAATTAGCAAAACTTCAAAATTTCATAACTTCTTTATTTTTCATCCGATTTCAGTCAATTTTTGACTGTTGAACTCATAGAATTTTACTCTTTTTTATCAGACTAACTTATAATTGGACTTAATCTTTTATCTTCGTGGTTTCGTCTTTTAAGGACATTTATACGGAATAGCAATTTCATTGTAGGCAGAGTTTCCCCGTATTCATCACTACTGTAGCGCGCGCCTTGTAAAGTTATCGGCTACACCAGGAAGTCAGATGGCTAGACCATGGACCTACTGTAGGCCCATGGCTAGACCAAGGAGGCGAGTCGATGACCCAAACGCATCCACACCATTTAGCATTCGTAGGCTCTCTTTCAGCCACACTATTCCGTGAAAACGTCTTTCCCACTGTGCTGTTGTAATGGTATCATTTTGGCTGACGAAGTAGACTACTGACTGGACAGAGGGGGCACAGTCCAAGAGAGGGTGACGGGGGCAGACAGACAGACAGACGGACAGGCAGGCGCAGACACCGTTAGTGAACGGCAGACGTCGGTAAAGGCTGGAGAAGGGGAATTTATCACGACCTTGCCACCTGTTGGTATTTTCGCGAGGGGGGAAAACGATCAAGAAGTTTTTGAATAGATTCACTATTGCGGTTCTCTGGCATTTCCATTTATATTCCTCATAACTTTGAAGCTGGGCTTGCTACCTCTGATACTCATATCTACGCGATACATGGATATTTGAACGAACTGTTGATCACCCGTTGCTCTGTCTGACACTGCCTGTGTTTGACTTGTATTCCGTAACATCACTGAAACCACTATATTCTCAATAGCAGTCTGTAATGTCGTTTGCTGCTTCTGAAACAATCTTATTTCAATCAAGTTCACGTATTATTTCTCGTATATAGCTTGAAGGGATAGAAGATTAGAAGATTCCCTTTTTCTCTCTGTATCTTTCATCCGTCTGTCTCTATACGATCCATACACGGGTGCATTTTATATAAAGAGATATGACAGTCATCCAGAGCTAAGAGCTAAGGCAAAATACGCCGTGCGATTTTTTTCTCTCCAAATATGCTATTTTGTCGAGAAAATGTGAAAGGCAAACCGCAATTTATGACCTTTGTGAACAATGTGGACTTTCTTGCCCTGGTGATCAAATTTTTATGTCATTTAGTCAGGAGCGTCAACACACACTAAAACAAAAACATAGAACAGCTCGGAGTTCATACATATCTCGGCCAAACATTTTTTTTTTTTTTTTTTTTTGCATTGTGAATGAGTGGATGTGTGTCCCCTCACCGAGCTCTCAAAGAGTAAACCAACGAACATTTTGAAAATACTGGTATTTCCGTAGGACAAGCCAGATTCTATGGGTTCGAACTGCACCTGTCACTTCCATATATGATCCCTCTCCAAGTTTTGGGTTTGTCTCCGGAACAATGAATATTGAAAGTCTGATACATTTGGCAAGTAAAACAGGGGTTAGCATTTACGATAAACGAGTATGGGAAGATTGCACAGCAAATTCTTCAGGTGGTTTTGTTAAGACATCTATCACACGTCCTGGAAACAACAATAACAACAACAAAATCCACCTGTTTTATGCCATGACATTGTGTAGGCATATACCTCCATTGGTAAAGTTCCTCCGCAATGGAATGCATGATGACATGTGTTGAATCATAACACCCTGCTCCATCACTTAAAATTACAATATCGATTAACAACGCTGATCCAAAGTGCGTGACGCATATTATAGTGTTAATTATATCTCTGCGCTTGAGAAAAGGAAAGACAATAGAAACTGTGAAGAGACGCATATTCAAGACAAAGTTGAACCTATTCATTTGTCTTAGATTCTCAGGTAGATTATTCAATGATAAAATAGAGGCGTTATATGCAAATGTTCGTCTTCCATAGAATTTGATTATTCTGTTTGGAATAACAAATAAGCCTTTGCTTTTTGAACGAAGATTCCTTTCTGGTGCATGTGATGATATAGATTTGAATTTGGTCTCTCATATAGGGTGCGGAGCAAGAATATAAAAAAAAAAACACATTCAATAGCAGTATTAGTGACATCTTAAACTGTATAGGACTTTTGACAGGAAGCCAATGTAAGCTTCTTGAAAACTGGTGAAATTTATTCATATTTGTGGATTTTGGATACCAGCAGAATACGCATATACACAGCAAACTTTTTGACAGCTTGCAATCTCTGTATCTGTTTGACCGGTAATACACAAAGTAATCCTTTTCAGACAATCATTGACAGAATGTTACTATTTATTTACAAAATAACAACTGGTTTAACATTCCAGATGATATTTTTGACACTTCGCTGATCGGGCCAGTAGGGATCATACGCCATTCTGCATTCAATGCGAGCACTATGTTGATTTGTTTGTTTGCATTTTGATTTTGTTATCGTCTCTGTTTAGCAAAATACTGTACTTTGAACACTCGAAATAGTGAGATCTGATATGGTTGATATAATATGTTTTGTTGGTTAATGACCTGCATAGATTTTTCATGTCTTTAAAGATAGACAAGATACAAAGCCTGATGTCGACGGAGAAAGAGTGGGTTTCTTAGTCCAGACTATACATGAAATTGTTACTCTTGATCGCTACGTTTCTCAGTCAGTGATCGGAATCTCGTGGCATCTCTCTATCGCAGAAGGTATACAGAGTGACACACGTAGAGACTTTTTATTCATTCTCATTTCGATTTTTTTTTCTTAATGTCAATGAAATAAGGCAACTTTGTTGTAATAATGCAAAATACATCATACCGCATCTTCACAGGACATTATTATGAGACGCTTGTTACTCATCTTGTGCTACAGTAAGCAGTGCCTTATATAGCTAACTGATCTATAGATCAGTTAGAAGGCACTGCTTGTATCAATCATCTTTGCCATAAGATTTTATATATTTGTCTACGGTTGACCCAATCAACACTTATCGAGGGAAATTCCCCGAGTCCATTATTTCATTCGCATATCCATACACGTGGATGCGTGTGGTCATGAGGCGATATGCAGCTACGATAGCTTGTTGTGCGAAGAATTCAATTGTGCACTTTTCTCTTACAGTGATGACATTAAAGTAACCATTCTCTGCATCTGCAAATGGGAAACACTGTGACACACAATGGGCGAGCCACAGCTTGAATGAAATATATCTTTTAAGATACGAGTCGTTCCTATGAATGGTGTGCAGTTTATAGTCATGCCATTCGCAGGCTTGTGGAGATTTGAAAAATTCGCTCCCAAATATGAATGTGGACTCAATGCTGAAATAGTAGTAGAACACATCACTGTATATCAGTGAAGTATGAGGGAAAAAACATTCCGGTCAATAGTTGTGAATATTTACAGTCTTGATTAAATCCATGTGCCGTATATATATGTCATCGCCGGAAAAGAAGACTACAACAATTCGAGATGTCATAGCCGGACAACGATTGAAAGAAAGCACAAAAGGTATTCAACATAATCATTTTCATTTATATGCAACATGAGGAAAGAGCACTTCACTCAACTCTTTCACAATGCAGAGGGAATAATATTACCCTTAAGCAAAACAATGTCAGTAGCAAGTCGAAAGAATGTATACTTTTCATTAAAAAAAAATGCAGTTTTGTAGCATTTTCTTTTATATTCTTCATGTCGTTGCCCTATTGCTAGGACCTACATCACGAACTGTTGTCTTCTTGTCCATCGATAGCGGCATCGGAACTTTAAAAATTCATAACATTTGAACATATTGTCCAATTCTCCTTAAAGGTACTGTTTACCTTTGGGAGCAGTGATTTAAAAAAAAATGTTCAAGATATCACATTTGATGCATATTTTAGGTCTGTTGTATCACAAAACATCCTGCAATATATTTGTTTTTTTTTTTTTGCAATATAGCCTAAGATATAAGGAGATATAGTATTACATCAGTATTTTTCTCAATAAACCATAACTGTAGACGGTTTAGTCTTGAAACTCTCTAATCATATAATTGTTCACATTTTGTGTATTTAACAATAACATCGATTATACGGATTCAAATTTTTACAGTGATTGTTTCTATCTCTAACTCACATCTTAGAACTATTTTAAAGTACAAATGCTGGGTTTTTGTTTCATCTGCAAATGACAACCTAAAGTATGCCATTAAAATTCACAGATGTCACGTATTATATTGGTGTTGCTACACTCAATCCAAATGTTTTGGTCGAATTTTCCTGTAATACGCACATATAGATGCACACACACACACACACACACACACACACACATACACACACACACACACACACACACACACACACACACACACCTTGGTCATATTAGTCTGGAACGGGAAAGGTCCATCTCAGTTTTTAAAAACAGCTTGAGAAGTGTCATATAAAAGTCATTGACACAAAGTGATAGTTCATCTTAACTTCCACAACTGCATTGAATCAGAGAGAGAGAGAAAAGAGTTTCACTAATATCGTTGCACCTACATATCTTGAAAAGCAATAAAAAGGGGTGGAACTAAAGTATGTTACACGCACACAATTCTGATAACAGACACTAAATTCAGGCGATATTTTGCTGGGGTGGTTTCAAAGTAGAGCATTAATTTAAAGCCCGCCTGCGAGCGCTGAGTTCCCAAACTGTGCATCGTGATTCAAATCATATTTCCATTAAGTCATTATAACACTGTCTGGGATAGTCGCAAACACAGCAAAGAACGTAATTTGATAATGGTACCTGCACGTCCGTTTCCAAAACGGTTCGGGGTTCATTGTTTCGCTTTTTTTGTTTTTATTAAAAGAAAGAAAACCTATCTCACTTGCAAATTTACCTTCTTTGCGTATGACAGGGCCTCACCTTTTTAAGCCATATCGTCGAGAATAGATGCCCTGCCGTCTGTGCTGTCAAAGCGAGGGTGGTCGATACTTCTCAACAGAATTACGGTTCTATGGAGAAAGATGTGAATTGTCCCAGACGGTCTCGCACTCCTTCGGTGTACCGACTACTGTGTCGGTCATATATCATCATCGTCATCGTTCCACGCATGTCTAAACATTTTAACAGCGGACAGGGGGTGAACAAACAAGTTTACACTGATTCGGAAAAGGAGGTGATGCCGTTGAGTAAAAGGTGAAGTTCAGTTTTGGCCTAAGGCTGTCGGAAAGTGCGCATTATTATCCCGTGTAATAATGCAACATTAATTCCGCCAGTGTTTCTACTGGCAGGTGTGCTCTTTTTTTTTTTTTTTTTTTTTTTTTTAATAATGTTGTAGCGTACACGTACTGTGGAAGTAAAGGAAGATGAACAAAGACAAACCTTCGATGTGACTTTTTTCCTGTTAATTTCACTCCTCTTTAAGATGGTAAAGAGGCATTACATACTATAACTAGTATGGCGTTTCCATGCTCCTTTTCTACCAAATGGTTATCAAAAAGCGCGGCTATTGATTGTCAGGAATCGTTTGCCATTTCTTGATTTTTTTTTTTAAATAAGTACTCGCGCCTACTTCTTTTTGGAGTGTATATTTGTCCATGCTGATGCATGCATGTGTACACGTTTGTGTGAAAGGATTTTGTGTGTGTGTGTGCTGGTGTGTGTCGGGCGCTTTTAACCCTCTGCGGGCTACATTAATTACCTGCCCATAGTAAAGGTCTTTGTGTGAAATTTGTGCATATTTGATTCATTGGCACAGAACGCGTCAAATTATTTGTTTTCATTTTGTTTGTTTGTTTTGTTTGTGTTTTATTTATTTACTTGTTTGTTTTGTTTGTTTGTGTTTTATTTATTAACTTGTTTGTTTTGTTTGTTTGTGTTTTATTTATGTACTTGTTTGTTTAATCATTTATTTATTTATTTATCTATCTACTTATCTGTTTATTTACTTATCTATTTATTTATTCATTTATTCATTCATTCATTCACTCATTCATTCATTCATTCATTCATTCATTCATTTTGATGTGTGTGTTTGTGTGTGTGTGTGTGTGTGTGTGTGTGTGTGTGTGTGTGTAGGAGGATATCTAGTGACAATACCCTGACGCATTGTCCCCAGATTCTGGAGTAAAGCATGTCTTTCGGAGAAATGTGCACAGAAATATATCATGCACCGCTTAAAGAGCAACATCACCCACGCATTCAGATTGAATGTCAAGCAATAAAAGGAGGACGACTCTCACATACAGTACTTGGGGAGTTACTATCCTCGTGTGGATTGTATGACATTGAATGAACACTCACTTGCAGAATGTCAATGGCTGGTATATATAGCAGTATACATGTATTCAAATGGGGGCGTAATCCCAACACGTTTGTATCTCTGATAAAGGGCTCACACGGGTAAATAATTCCCCAGGGAGACGTGAGTTAAAATTCAAATTTCAAAAAATTCTGTAAAATAGCTGGAAGAAATGAGGTGTTTCATCTTCACTAACCTTCACCTAATAAGTGAGCTATATCCTGTCATCCATCAAATTTCCAAGACAGGTTCTTCGGCTCAAACTCTGTCAAAGCCTAACTACGAGTTCTTTTCACTCAAAAATCACCTATTTTCCGTACACGCACCCAATGAAATATAGTCCCTTCAAATTCCATGAGAACAGCTTTCATCTTCAAACCAAAATGCAGTTTGTAGAAGAATTCTTATCAATATCTGCAGCTATTCAGTTTTATGCCAAACTGCATTAATGATTTTTGATTAATTTTTTCTTCATTTATTGGTATCTTTGGTACCAATTTGTGAAGGGGTCTGGGACAGTCCATTTTATTTACAGGTGTGAGCCCTATAGTGGAGGTCATATTTCTCATTTGACTTTTTAACATCATATATGTGTTTTTGATGATATTTGCCCCTACATCACATGGGAAATTGCACATTCAAGGGTTATAAAGCTTCTCAAAGAGACACTTTTGAAAATTATGCCCTCTGGAGTTTTTTCAAAAATAAATCTTGCAGTTTTGATTAGTTTTTCATAAGATGAATACATAGATGCAGGTAGTTATCATTAAGGGTGTGTCATCATCACCTTATTGCCTACAAAATACTGTAAAACACTTTTATTTATCAAACAGATTAACTTGATGTATTTTGAGCTGTTTCAGTGGTAACCCAAACAAAGAAATACATTGAAATGACACAATCATTCAAAGTTGTGTGATACTGATGACTAGTTTCTACCAAGATCTAGTACCACAAGAACATAATAAGAAAACAAATTGTAGTTAAGCAGAGTTGGGGGGGGGGGGGGGGGTAGAGGGGGGAGGGGTAAGGGTGGGGGGGGGGTGCGTAGGTAGGGGAGCGGAGGGATGGATTTGACAGAATAGATCAACATAAACCAGCAGAGCTTATATGGGATGAATACTTCCCATTGACTTGTGTGCAATGCGTGCATTCTCTGTAGGGCTCACACGGGTAAATAATTCCCCATAGAGACGTGTGTTAAAATTCAAATTTCAAAACTTTCTGTAAAATAGCTGGTAGTAATGAGGTGTTTCATCTTCACTATCCTGGATAAGTGAGCTATACCCTGTCATCCATCAAATTTCCAAGGCAGGTTCTTCGGCTCAAACTCTGTCCAAGGGTCCGCAAAACCAAACTACGAGATTTTCCGTACACGCACAATAATGAAATATAGTCCCTTCAAATTGCATGAGAACAGCTTTCATCTTCAAATCAAAATGCAGTTTGTAGAGAAATTCATACTCAATATCTGCAGCTATTCAGTTATATACCAAACTGCATTAATAATTTTAATCAAATTTTTTCTTCATTTATTTTGGTATCTTTGGTACGAATTTGTGAAGGGGTCTGGGACATTCCATTTTATTTACAGGTGTGAGCCCTAAACGGATAAATATTATAATTGCAAGGCATCCTTTTGTGCGGTCGTAATGTAACTTGTTTCATTTGCACATATTATGGCTTTAACAGGAATTTTTCGGGAGGGGGGAAGCAAGGACATTATGTTTTGGGAGGGGGAGGGAGTATCCCCTTCTATCAAGGGAGCTTTAGCATTTTTAGAAATGAAATTCAACGATCAGGTGCAGTCTTTAGGTGGAATATTTGGAAATTTTTCAATTAAACTAGTATGAAAAATAGATATTCAGGGACAATGTGAATGAATGGCTAAATCGTGGTATCATCGGGCACTTCTTGTTCTGCGTGTCTGACTTCACTGTGTACGAAGTCTACGGAGGTGGATGGCGCTCACCGCCAGTGACAAAATAGAAGGCAGTGAATGGAGTGGTGATAGATATCACACGTCCACCATAGAAAACACAAGAAAAAATGCTGTTTTTTTTATTGTTGCGTGCTTTTACTCATTTACTGATCCAATTATTTGAAAATCTAATATCCGAGTCTAAAGAATGAGGGGATTTGAAAATGGGCACATAATTTGTCATGTAAATTAGTTTGAACACAATATTTATAAATTTCCTTCTTTTTTTCACATGCAATCATTATATGCCCCAAGGCATTTGAATTTATTCAACCAGGAGTAACATATTGTTAAGCACAATATAGCAAATCATTTTACAGAGCAGAATGCTATATAGGCCCCAAAGAACAAATGAAATAATTGATACATCAAAATTTCTTTTAAATTAACATTCATGCAAATATTGCTTGCAAATTTCCACCAAGAACTACGATCTATTTCAACATTGACATTGTATACTACTATATAGGTAACATGTTGAGTGTGCCTTTAAATCTTTAATGTGGTCACGTGACAATCATTTTGCCTGCTGATTCGTTAAAAAGTCTGATAGGAAGTCTAACCAAGTCAATCTCCTCGTCGTGAGCTATCGTCGTCTACTCGATAGTGCACTCTGCGATCGCAGCCAAACTGCATCGGTCGGCAACCAGCTGACTGACGGTTCCCTGACACCTGTTGAAGTTGCCCACTTCTACAGGCTAATGTTTGTCTTTGTCTGGTACACGACGAAGCGATGATGATTTAAACACAAGCGCCAGATTTATGGGCAAGACATGCTGCCGAGGCCTGTGTGGTCAGCCACTCGTAGAAAGCGCATTACATTTTTTTTTTCTCACAAGCTGGTCGCGTGAAAGGGAAAAGGTAGACATTCACATTCGTAACGAGGGGAAAAACTCTTCATACATTTACAACTTAATATACTTCATTCACTGTTACTCTCATATGCCACGATCCCGGCGTTACTTTGGAATCCTTCTCAATTGCCGGTGCTATCTATCACTATTTCTTTCATGATCCAAGTACCGTCTGTATGCTGTCGAACTTTTCGAAAGAAGGTCTACAATTTGTTACCTTATATATCCCAATAAGAAAAGGTCCCCAACTTTTTACCTTCAGTTTCCCGATAAAGTTCGATTTCTTCAGTATGACAAAGAATTTTCAGTCGGCTTGATTTCTATTCAAGCGACTTCGTAGTGAAGGTGATGATAAGGCGTGTTAGTTAAAGTCTCATGGACTTGAACCCACAATTTCAACAATCACTTGCAAGCAAGTAGGGACAAAACAATTTTCACATACAGCTTTCTGCTTCCCCTTTTATTTAACATGAATAACACACTTGACTACCTCGGATGCAATGTAAGAGCAATAATTCGTAATTATAAGAGTGAGCCATTGCAAGCGGGTTGTTTTGTGACAGTGTCTAAAAGATAACCTTCTCATCTAATAAATCACACAGGTGTTTCACATTGTAAGGAAGGCTAATGAGGGACGCCGCCTGCGTAGTGGTGGTCTACTATTGTACTATCCACAAAATGTTTTATGATAGCCATTAGCATTTTGCCCGTGCAGTTGATATGAATTTAAACTTGCACGAAATAACTTATAGCACAGATACCGGCTACAGATATACATGCAAGCTATGAACATGAAGTATTCATGGTCATCATCATACGTATGTAAACGTTTACGCGATTTCTCTCATATCACGTCTATACTCCTATAATCTAATCTTCTACTTTCACAACCTGCATCTTCGGTACTTTTATTTTCTGTTTCATGGCATGTTTCACCAGATGGATATTTCAATTAAACTTTATAGTTTAATAAGACTTTTTTTAAACCTTTTACTTTAATTATATATTTTATCTCAACAGAAATCGCAATTCTAATGTTTTTGTTTTCTGACAGTTAGTCTGGCTGTCGTGAAACTATTTGAAATCTTAGACATAATTATTTTGAATTTTTTATTTTTAGGGTTCGCTTCTTGACGAAATCTTTTATCACTTTCCGTTTACCCAATATCACGTTCAGTGTTTCAGATAGCTATAGTATGAAGCGATAAGTTATAGTTGAGCTTCATATTGTTTTAAATTTCCACTCGTGGAATGTTACGATGCCACCTTACAGACCCACCAGACACGAAACGCTCCTTTATTTATTTGTAGACTATATTTCAAAAGCTTATCCACTCCAAGCACTAAATCTTTTACAGCATTCTTACAATTTGAAGACTGAAATTTAACCTTTGACTGAAGTGAATGAATTTGAACCCCAGTGGGGGTTGTTCGCTATGATACCATGACTTAAAAAATGAGGGGTTTAGAGGTTTTCTAAATATTTTGGTATTTACTTTACGCGCGACCATCGCAGTAGCAGAAGCATTGCACATTCATCAAAACCTTTCTGAGAGTGTGGCAAAAAAAAGAAAGAAAAAAAGATCAGTCATGAGAGAGACAGTAATTGTACGTTGCATGTTCCTTTGGATGTCCTCTGTCGTCTCTTGTCTTTCCATGGATTTAAAAAAGAACAATCTATAGCAAGCCTCAGTAGAATATAATGTTTTGTACTTCAATAGATTCAGGATCAATCACAAGCATTTTAAAGGCAGGTTGCATTTCGTCCAGTCTCATTGCCAATAGAAGTCTGTCTTGTGTCACTGTGAGGATAAGAGCTGCAGATCTACAAACAATTCTCTATATTAGGCGCATTTGCTAATAATAAAGACATCCATATATGAGATATCCAAAAGATTCAGTGTCTATTGTGTTTTATATCTATTCAAGTAGACCGATTTATTCAGTCCAGTCCTGAAATTTGCAAGGGGATTTGTTTGCTGAAACTGCGATCAAAGTTCCCTATAATTTTACCACTCAAAAATTCACCTGTTCTCTAAATCTACACGGAACGAAAATGTATTTTCTCTAGATTTAAAAGAAAGCATGTCCAGCATCCAAATGAGGCGTATATTGTAGAGGATTCACCCTCGCCAACCACATGTGCACCTAATCAGATTTTTACAGGCTTGTATGACTTTTTTTTTTTTGGTATTTTCCCCCCAGATGTATTATGTACATCTTTGGTATGAAATGGTTATATGGGTCGGGCTGGTCCATTTTATTTACAGGTGTGAGACCTCTAGAGTGTAATGGCTAGTCTATTGCCCGAGGAGGGTTGTACCCCACGAGACAATTGGGCGGATATGAGCTTTGGCATCCGCAGAGAAGGTCATAGCTTTGGTCGAGTAAATGGATAGTGCAGAACCCACATAAGCGGCAGTGGTCTTTTCGGCGTACATGTTTTACCTTCTAGAGGAGTTAATCGCTTTTCCCCTAAAATGAAGACTTACTTTTTGAATACATCATGTTTGGGTTTTTTTTTTTTAAGAAAAAAGATAATCGACTTCTTAAAAAAAGGCATACTGTACACAGCCGCGTTTTTAGGAGCCCAGCGATTGTTTGTTGATGAAGGGTTAGTGCTAATTTCATTTCATTTCATTTCATTTCATTCATGTGTAGCCATTTTCTTTGTGAACGTGTGTGTGCATTTGTTTTTTTTTTCAAGGATATCACATTTTCTACATACATTACCTATAATTTAGGGTATGACTTCATCATTTCTTACTCTCCAACACGAGGAAAAGTCTCAATAAACTGTGAGCTATTTGTTACGTTGTGTAGTGAGATAGTAATTGTGATTTTTGTTTGCTGATGGAAATGAATCATATAATGAAAATGATAATGATAGTAATAGTTATGGTGGTAGAAGTTAGAAATACAATATGCTACTACTGATTCTACTTCACTCTAATTCACTTTTCTAGCATTATAAAAGACCACTTGACTAACCGCTTTCAGAAAGCAGGGGGAATAATTATTGTTACTCTTAACATGTCAGTATCAAGTTGATGGAATGTGTAATTTTCATGAAAACTGAATTTTTGTGGAATTCCCTTTATATTTACTTTATTTTTTTTTTTTGTCCACACACACGTAATAACCTCTAGTATAGTCTCCTCATCCAGCGGTTCCAACACCAATACTTTAAAAATCATAACTTTCGCATCGATTGTCCGATTTCTCTCAAAATGTCACTGATATGTTGTACTAATGTTGCTGCTTTCACTCAGTCCACATTTCTCTTTGTGTTTTGGGTTTCCTTTAAGGATAGTAATTATTCCCCCTTGCTTTCTGAAAGCGGTTAGACAAGTGCTCTTTCATTATGCTATAGAAATTATTCTTTTTTTGTGTGTGGAATTCCTTTTATACTGTTATATTGTTGTCCACATATGACGTCATAACCTCTAGTAGTCTCCTCATCCAGCGGTTCCAACACCAAAACTTTTAAAAATTCATAACTTTTGCATCGATTGTCCGATTTTCCTCAAACTTTCACTGATGTGTAATGTTGCCGCTTTCACTCAGACCACATTTCTCTTTGGGTTTTGGTTTCCTTTAAATATCATTGGATTAAACTGATGTGTTCTACTAATGTTGCTGCTTTCACTCAGTCCACATTTCTCTTTGGGTTTTGGTTTCCTTTAAGTTTCATTGGATCCTTTTCAAGATGACTGTATTTCTCAATATCCAACCGGTCTTTCACAATAAAACAAACAAACAAACAAAAGTACTGATAACAGACGAATCAATGTCTCATAAAATCAGTCTACTCTTGCTGCTGTTTTAAAACTGAAATCAAAATACAATTTTCAGCCAACGCCTTTTTCTCCATATAAAGGGCGTTAATATAGATACATGATATATTAAGCCCTAACAAATATCGGAAAATGTGTAGTTTTCAAACCTCCAAACTCATAATCTTAATACATAATGTTTCTCTTTTAATTGATCTTTCTCATTCCATAACAAATTAAAGGAGATTTTTTTCCACTTCTGAAAATACTTATTGACGGATAACTGTAAGTGATGTGACGTAAAACAATTTTGACAAAGCGAAGGTTTTCATTAAATGAATTTTGTTCATATTTATTCTATTTTTCCACAATCCTAATAATCTTACTCAATATCTATTTATAATTCAAATTCTCCTTTAGCTTAACTGAACATTCTTAATATCCTCGTCCTTTCTTATAACTCCCGCTGAAATTTCCACAGCCACCAAACAGACAAACAAACAAAAATATTTAGATAGTGGATCACCCTGCCTCAGACCCCGCTGAATATTAAAATATCCCGTTTAGTTTCCCCCATTCATGACACAGCTGCAAATATCCGTGTATACAAAACTTCGGCTCAAAGTCGAAATGAACTACCAAAGCCAAAAATTTGTATAATGTTTTGAAGAAAAAAAGAACAACTTGCTCTACAGAATCAAAAGCTTTTTTCTAAATTCACGGCCGCAAGAAACCCATTTTATTCCTTTAAAGAGTGAAATGAAACGTCATCTACATTGTTCTTACAGCTTCCCAGATATCTCTGTTTTTCAAATAACCAAGTTGATCATGATAAATAATTTCAGAGGTAGCACTCCTTGCATTCTTTTCGCTAAAACCTTTGACAAAATCTTGTATTCACATTTTACAAAGTAATGGGGCCGTCGGTAATTTTGAATAATCATACATACCTTCCTTCTCTATCGATGCAATTACTCCTTGCTTTTGTTGTATGCTGTTCAATGCCTCTATACAATATAAAAAAAAAACGAACCAAAAGCTATCATAAAACTCTACAGAAAATCCATCATCTTCCGGAGGCTTGTTAGATTTCTTCTCCTTTAAAACTCCATAACTTTCATTTTCAGTTACCGTACCTTTACAGAAATTCCTGCTTTTTTCACCTAATTTAAAAATATCACCATAAAACTGAAAAATAATCTTCTTCAGACGCATCTTAATTCTGATACAATTTCTCATAAAACAATTTAATAATTTTCAAAACCTCATTTATATCTGTTACCAATTCCCCATTTTGATTACATAATTCTTTAATCACTCTTTTCCTCTTATTCGTTTTCAATAATATTGTTCAAAATATTGCGGGTTTTTTTCTCCTTCTTCAAACCTCTGCACTCTTGATCTAACCCTCAGACCCTGACGTGAATAATCACAATTATGATTATACCTCTTTTCTTTAATTTCATTCGATATAGATTTTAATTTGAAATCCAGCAGCTTAGTTTCTAATGAACAAATTTCCGATTCTAACTTTTTTATTCTATTCCTTCTTTTTTTTTCTTTTTGCTCTTTTCTTTGAAAAGAAAAATCAATTTTAACATTTCTAATTCTTATCAATAAAAAAATCCCCAAAAACCAACAATTTATCCGAGATTTTTGAAATCCTTTGTTCTTTTAATACAGTCATTCTCTCGGTTAATGTTTTAACAAACTCACAATCGGCAAATACACTATTATCAAATTTCTAGTAATGTTTACCAGATTTCTTGTAAGTATTTACCAAATCAAAAAAAAAAATCTTCTAAATTTTTAAGTTCCAACAAAATACAGGAGTGGTCAGGTGAGAATGTGCGAATATCGCTCTTGTCATTACAAAATCAATTCAAGCATGCATGCTAGATGAGCCAAACCAACACACACACACACACACACACACACACACACACACACACACACACGCACGCACACGTGGAGGACCAGGGCCCCTTGCTGCAAAGAAAAGAACTATATGTTTTATGGACAAATTTCGTCTCCAGTGTATTTCGTCAATTATTTATGTAATGATGCATTTGTTCGATGACTTGATCTGCCATATTATGTCTCTGGTGTGTCTGGTCGACCCACGCTTTGTCTCACACCTACGCTCGTCTCATGCTACTGTAGTAAACAGTTTGTATGGTGTTACGCCCCTGTGGCAGTCCCAATATTCCTTCTGTTCTGTTTTTTGGTGATGGTATACGGAACCAATTGGCCAGCCCCAATATCGTATGCTGAGACACATGAGAGTATTCCCTAAATACTTTTCTTTGAACAAGGCGTCTTCCAGTCGCCTGCAAGCAAAATATACTCCAGAGATTATCATTACGTGACACGAAGAGAGACAAGAGAAAACAAAGCGATGACATTCCGAGCAAATTTGGGTAAAATGGAAGTATGGCCACTAGATCTGTCAAAAATACATGACAGTTAGTCCATTTCTGGAAAGAGATGTCCTCGTCACGTGATTTTGGCGCCATTCGCACAATAGCCTTTATTTGCTTTGGAGGTTGATTGTTAGTATAAAAACATTAATTTATCAGCAGACGAATATGGTTAATAATTCCTCAGCTCACGACATGTTATATTCATATTCATATTCGAACTTTCAAAACATCCCGATATTTTGACGTGTTTCCAGGTACGAACTTCTGTAGTCTATATAGGGTTAGATGAGACGAAAGTCAGGAAGGTTTTGCGTATGGAAGTCGATGCCTTGAATAATTTAACATTAGTCTTACCCATGATATACACCAGACATGATGTCTGTACAAAGATCGAGTGAGAATCACATAAGGATATAGGCCTACATCTATACAGGAGTACGTCCCCCCCCCCCAAAAAAAAAAAAAAAAACACACACACACACACACACACGCAAAACAAAACAAAACAAAAAACTACATAGCGATTAAGAATTATCTTCCAAAGACTTTACATTTTCTACACATATATTATGGGGGATGGTTCAAATATATTTATATAGGCCTATTATAGAATATATGTCTAAAGGAAAATTTTCTTAATGACTCAATGACTTACGATTGATAGTTAAGTCGAGGACACATTGTGTCACAACAAAGACAAAGGAAGTTTCTTAGAGTTGTATTTTGTGTGCGGGCGTATGCGCGCGTGCGCCAGAAACATAGATAATAACCTACTCAGTCTCGTAACCCGACTGTTACATTGGTGTATCTACTGGGCGCCCAGTTGCATGACTCAGTCACACGTAGACTGTTAATAATGTTCTCATTACATTCCGATGTCATTCAGCCTGCTGCTCATCTATGCACGGATTTCATCATCAACCCAATAGCTCTCTTGCCGAGTAAATCAGATGATTTATCAATAGCTCCTCATGTCTTATACGAGATGTAACTGCCTGCGTAAGCTATGTTAATGTAAAATAACCTCTCACCATGCTAAGGCTGTAAAGTGCAATTCTATGATTTCCTCATCCGCTTTTCTTCTCAACTGGAATGCCACGGAGAGCTGTTGTCGTATGGTGTGAACTGCACAATGCCACAAATCAATGACTGTCCGACGACTAATATGGCGCCAAAGCGCACTGTGTCACCGCTTGTTCGTCGCGGTCGTCTGCAACCGCGCTCCAATTGTTTCTTGTCAAGGGGAATTTATATCTCGCGCCAATTCGGCACGGAAGTACAAGACCAACTCAAATCAGCACGACCATGTCAGAAGCCAAGTGTTCGATATGCGCTCATGACGAAACGTTCTTTTAAAGATTACAAGTAATACTGATTTTATGTTTTATCCATACTCTCCAACTACAAAGTCAGTGTAGAAACAATCGTACTTCACTGTTGCCGATCTTACAGTTATCATCTCATCATACTTTTCCATGACCCTTGTACTCATTCAGGATTTATCCACAATCGCAAAGCTTAAATACTTGTTGGCGTGTATTCTTGCATTTGGAAGAAAGAACCGCAGCAGAAACTTAGATGTCTGCAACGATTAAAAGAAAGTGTTTTTTTTTTTTTGTCTCTCTGATGATTTAACACGCTCGTGAAACCTAAGTATGACTTGATTGGCAATGGTGTCTTCAATTGGTAATAATCGTTCCTTAGGCGATATCTCAAGTGAAAAGTGAACAAAACATTACCATCTTTGCATGTTAATTTGTCTAAAATCATTTTCATCATGGTAGATATCTGCCAGTATACTTCAGATATTCTCTGGCTTCTTCCCTCTTGGATGATCAACCTGGCTTCACAGGTAGACGTCACAGGATAGCATCTGCGGCATAACTCAACACACATGGAGTGCAGCTTTACGGTCCCCATCTATTTCCCACTTCTTAATTTGGGATTAAAAAGACTCAGTGATGTTTCTTTCTTTTTTTCTTATTCTTGTTCTTCTTGTCAACTGAGAAATACCAATTTTGTTGTACTTTTTAGTCTAAGATACCCATGTCATTTTGAGAAGTTTCATCGTAGCCTCAATTCGGCGGGTGCACCTTCGGAATGTCTCCGCAGCATCGATGGCAACAGGAGCTAATAACTTCGTATGGTGTTCTGTATTACTTCAATTTGAAAAAGATGTTTCGCGCACCTCTTACTGACCACCAACACGACTCTGTGTAAACATTTCCTGATGCTAACATGAAACAGAACTTATATCCGGAAGACCGCAGTCCATCACTAGTCTCGGTCTCCCCTGTAGGAACATTCACTCGATGCTTTTCCAGAAATTGCACCAAGGAGGAAGGGCTTATTCAATGAGCGTGTCGACTCCTTTGAAGTTCGGGTAAACAAATTAATGTGAGGAGAGTTTCCTTGTAACGACTTAGCTTTTCACTGACATGAAGTCCGTAAACAGGGCTATGGAGTTATTGGGAATGATCAGACCCTAAATTCACTTGATATTACAAACAATGCGAACCATCTTTGGAGAGTTTATCCATCCTGTCCCAGATTGGTGCTAGACTTTGCTTGTTGTCTCGTCTCGACGAAATGATTTTACTTTTCCTTCCAGTCTCTACATGCTGCGGAGCAGGTGGTTCCCCTCCTTCCCGCTTCTCCTCCGCTGTAAAGGAGGCAGTGCGGAGGCAGCTATAATACCATCGCCTCGCTACACTTTCAAATTCTCTGTTGATGGATTATGCTTTTCAGCTTGTGTTGTTATGAGTAATCCATACATATTGCTCTGGGTTGTACATGGTGGTATCTCTGGTCCCTTTGTTTTACTCGATCAGGTACCCCTCAAACTTATATCACTCCTTCGTCTTAGGATGTCATGTGACATTTCATATACCAGTACTTGCGATGGTCTCTCACATTAACTATTTTTAGGAACAATAATTGGCCGACTATTGCTGTTTTATCATGTCTATAGGACGTCATTTCATTTGGTACGGTATGGCAGATTTGATATATATAAACACTGACAGAATGTTTTCGTATAGACTTTACTCATTTGCTGATTAAATCTTAGATCCTTATACTGCATGATCACAAATCATTACATGCATACCATTTACCGATTTTCAAATACACTTTGGTATAGATCACAGAAGGCTGATACATCGGTGCAATATGATTATTTAGTTTCACGAAATTTCACTGGCTATAAGATTTTAGTACCCAATGAAAAAAAAGGAAGCAACTCTTAGACTGCGATAATTGAACAATCCTATATAATCATTACACTAGTAGTTGGTGCGATATAAGTGACAGTTATTCCAACTGCCTTTCTCATGTTAAGGAGATTGCATACACACATACGATATACATAGATATATACTATAATATATATATATATATATATATATGCCTTATTGTATTGTATTTTTCATTTTCCCTTCTCCTGAGATCAGATCGCTCACAAAATATAACAAGAATTAAAAAAAAAAGTTTATGCGCTTCTGATTGTCTCGGCTGTCGAAAACAGTTTGAAGAAAGTGTGAAGATGCGCTTGAAGAAGCTAGAAACTTATGAAGAGTTTAAAATACATTTTTATTTCTCTCTCTCTCCTTTTCTCTTTGTCATTTTCTCTGTTTTGTTCTGTGTCTGCCTTCTTCTCTCGTTCTGTCTCTCTCCGGAAATCATGTTCATGACCTGCGACCTTTAACAATCCAGGAACATGGCATTAATCCCCGAGATTGTAGACTACCAAGGCACACACACACACACACACACACACACACACCCTTATCTGCTGCCTGAAAGAGCTGCATGTCCACTTTGTACTCCCGTTGGGAATTCTATGCAGTGATATATTTGAAAGACATATTTATTCTGTTAGCATTGAATAGTTCAGCTTCCATCTCCTACTCTCCTCGTACCATCCCCCTCCTATCACCCGACCCAACTTTCTCGCTCTGTCATATCAGTATCATTCTCAATTTTCTCCTCCTTGCTCTCTCTTCTTTTTTCATTCCATTTCTCTTTCCACTTCAACATCCTCCTTCCTCCACTTCCTTTCTATATGAATAGTTCCTTTATTTTCTTTCTGGTTAAAAACAAGAAAATGGTAACCTATAAATGTGCGTTTACATGTACTTTCTGTAGATTTTACGTATGTGACAAATAACCTTTTGCTTATACGTGCTCTTAAAATTAATGTTTTGTGCATTGCTTGTCAGTAATTCTACATCTATATTTTGTTTTAATGACTGTTCAATTAAAGATTGTCTTAGAAGTCTGGCTGTGATTATGCATTCTCCACGACGGGAGCTGTAAATTCTTTCACGCAAACTTTAATGGGCAAATCATATACGGTCTCTTCTTTCTAAACAAACTGCTCTGAGTAATGAACTCTTTTTCGCAAACGTCTTTTTATTGTGGAGTTAGGTGGCCAAACCAGCTATTTGGAAATTTATGTACTGTACACGGTTTGATTACCCTGTAATGTACAAACTGTCTTCACATTTAGAACTTCCACTGTGCTATTTTTTGGCTTTATTTTAGAGATCTATGTACACGTTCATTTAAAAAAAAAAATAAAAAATTTCTATGCATTTCACCCAAAGTGTAAAATTGTGGAATTTCATTTCTGAAATGTAAAATCTCCCCTGCTTGGTCCCTGTCCATAGACGTATTATAGGCATACACCTTAGATAATTCCAAATATTTCATGGAAACTGTGCACCAGATCTGTCATTTTCAATTCCAAAAATGACGAAGTTCCCTCACGTGGGAGGGGGATATCCCCTTCCAACTAACCCTTACCCTCGCTCAGTTCCCCGCCATATGGATTAAGTACAATTTTTTTGATTGACGATTTTCCAAACATTCCATCAAAATGATATTTTTCATTTCAATCATAAGCATGCAAAAGCTCCCTCGTAGAGGAGGGATATGTGTAACCCCAACACACACATACACACACACACACACACTTCTCCTGCTCGGGTCCCCTCCATGCATAGACCTTGGTTATACTTTTGACTTTGACAGTTTTCCAAATATTCCACCAAAACTGTGCACCAAATCTTTGAATTACACTTATAAAAATTATAATCATAATTCAAAATTATAATTATTCATCACTGCGGAGGGAGCTCAGTATGACAGGACATGCGTGGATATACCAAGACGGTACTGCATCAAAATTGAAAAGCTTCTCCAAAATATATCATGTAGACGTCGTTATATTCTCAAACAAGAATATACGTCAATATGCATGTTTAGCTATTCAGATCATGTAGGTTACAATAATCACCTAATCTCAGGTCAGAAGGAGAGCTTTAGCTTTGAGGCAACGCGTTCTTCTTCATCGTCGTCGGGACACGCTTCATTTGATACGATATCCTGGGTTACATTCAGAGCGCAAATCCCCCGTGCGCGAAGCCGTCTTCGTCCTGGTTCGACGGCTTCTGCTGGCACGAGCTGGAACATGACGCATGAGTGGGAAAGTATACAACCTCTTATGACAAGAATGTCAGTGGGTCATCAACTGATAGTACATTGTACTCCTATCATGAGCGTAATCAGCAAACAAGCTATCACACAAAGGCTGAATGTTCACAATCCCAATTTGGCACAATACCCTGACGTAATAGGTACTACGGTGACTATCCCTGTTTCAAACATCAAACCTCATAATTGCTACTGAGAATTAGCCAATTGTAGATGGAAAGCGCGCGGGTTAAAATTAAAAACAAAAAACCGCAGACATAACGTGTTTCTATGCTAATTTTAGTGAGTACACACCAACGTTTTGAGAAATAAAGCTTTTGTGTCTTTTTTTTTTTCTTTTAACAGACAGATCCTAGTGACTCAAATATGTGCGAAGCGGTAATTCGCAGGATATGCTGTGACGTCATTATTGTCATAACTTTTTTTTTTGGTCTAATATTGGCACGCATATTGGCTCAAAGTTTGCTGAAACTGACATTACTGTCAGCTGATGTCAAATCAATGAGTCATCACATCCACCTATTCATTATGCCCCTTAAGATCTGTATTCATACATGAATATAGTTCTCGTATTTAAAGGTACTGTTTACCATTGGGAGCAGTGATTAAAATAAGTTTCGAGTTATCACCTTTTTTTTTGTTATCATTTTTTAAAGGTCGAGTTACTGGTCAGTATCACATTTTGATGCATATGTGTAGGTCAGTTGTACCACAAAACAGCCTACCAGATAAAAATTTCGCGATAAAGCCTCAAATATATCAAGGAGATATCACTACTTTTCTCAATAAACCATAACTGTGGACGGCTTATTCTAGAAACACTTTTATTATAACTATTGTCCACATTTTTGTATATTTAACAATACTTAACATTGATTATGCTGATTAACATTTTCACATTGGTTGTTTCTATCCCTAACTCACATTTTAGAACTATTTTGAAGCACTAAGGCTGGATTTTTGTTTCATCTGCAAATGGTAAATAATGCCTTTAATTTCTATCCTCATCAGAGTCGGAGAATTTCAGATGCAACGCATTTTCACACACACACACACACACACACACACACACACACACACACACACACACACGAATGTTTTGTAAAAGTAAGGTATATGACCATGTCATACAGAAAGACTTTTAGGAACTTCAAAAACACCGACTTATTATGACTGTTTTATTGTGAAGTGCTTATGTTGATATGATACGTAAAGGGGCGTCTTGTCATTTCGTGCTGGTCGCCCCTAAGCGCTAGGAAGCTATAAAGATCAAATGCTTACATTTTGTTTCATGCAGTGCAGGAGCATTCAGCCAGTACATATCACATGTCGGAATGTTATGCAAAACTTCGTTTCCCATTTTCCAATACTACTTTACATGGCATCATGAAGTCCTGTCCATTTAGTTTATATCAAGTCTAGATATACAGATCCAGGTATTTTCTTTTTTTATGAAACGGCAACTCACTATTGTCAATATTTCGTGTCAGCATCGATACCGCCAAGTTATCTGTCTTCCCTGTCTTTAAATTTTGTTCCACTCTTTTCCAGATGATTGGTCACCGTTTGTTTCATTTCTTCTTTTTTTCAATTTCCGGCGAAATCGAACAAAGCTCTGATTGATGTTATCCGAGGAGTATTAGCCTCCATAGAATTTTGCTTTGAATGAAATTAGTGAAACAGAGCTATAAATGATTGTAGTGAATGTGACGGATGATGAATTAAACCATTTAAAGGTCTTTGAAGCTCTCAACCTGAATGCCATGGATTTTTATTTGCTTTACTTGCTGAAAAAAAGCCACTCAACATAATACATTATTTTCAATGGGGAGGATGTAGTGTGTCTTTTTCCATCTTTCTGTCTCTCATTTTCCCTTCTGTCTGTCTCCAAATATCTTCATTAAGTCTGATAAACATTACATTCTGTGCATGTTTACAAGCTTGTGAAAAACTTGGAAAACACAACCTTATGACGTAATAGAAACATGAGTTGTCATGGTGATTTAATCCGCTGTAGTTGAGCCTCTGTAGTCCGACATGTGTGAATTATAAACACCCGCAAATTGCATGCAGATTTGGCTTCTCACACACGGTGCACGCCAGCGCTGCCATCCACAAATGATGGGCGTCCTGCTTGGCAAAAAGTGCACTGGCAGTGTCAGGTGGCTAAATTTAGAGTTGGGATTTAGCTGGCCAGCATCTTTCTTCAGTAGAATTCGGATGGGGTATTCTCCTTTTTCCTCTTGTGAGCCAGGTGTGTTATATCTCCTTCATATGATACTGATTTGAGCTGCATTATCCAACTAAAACCGAAAGATTTGTCGGTTGTTTCTCGCTCTCTCCCTCTCTCTTTTGCCCTTCACTGCACCTTCCGTAAAGAGCGTCTCGGTGCTCTACGATGAGCGTGACTATCACGACAAAGAAACTCTAGTACTAACCTTATTATCAAAACTCCCCTCCCTCTCTCTTTCTTCCACGATAGACCCAAAACTTCCAAAATCCTCATCGTAGAAGACGAAGTTTCTTTCCAATCAAATGGTATGATATCCGTTCATTGAACTGGTACTTGTCAACGCTTGTATATGCCTTTCAGTTCAGCAGCACAAAAAAAAAAGTTTAAGGGGCTTAAAGGGATGGTATAGTATTGGTTGAGGTGAGGATTCAGCTTTTAACTTTTTGCGAGATTCTTAGAAACCACTCTATGATATGTTATAGAGCATACAACTCTAGAGGGATTCAAAGTTTATTTGATGAAAATTGGTTTTGAAATGCCTGAGATATCCAAAAGCAAAGTAAAACAAAGCAAGCCTAATAAAAGGTGGGTCCCACCTTTTATTAGGATCAGCCATTTCTCAGCCATTTGAAAAGCAATTTTTCCAAATAAACTTTGAATTTCTCTTAGAATTATATGCTCTTTCATATTTCATTAGAGGTTTCTTGTTATCAAAAAAAAAATCACCATCAAAAAACATTGGAAACCCGAAGCCCCGTCTCAACCAAAACTGTACCTATACTTTTATTACTAATACATGAAACAAGGCCACTTGCAGTCAAAATCACATCCGTGTATAAATAGGGATTGAGCTTCTACGCCTGCATAGCAGAGTATCATGAAATTTCTAATTTGTTTCAGTTATTTCGATGTCGAATGTCATCAACATAATGAATTATGATAATTATACAAGAAGGCGACAAGTACCAAATGAATCTGATTGGCTTTGGCCGTCTTTAAGAATGGACAGGACAGATTAAATGAAGAGAGAGAGAGAGAGTACATATAACTAATTGTATCAAGCCTAAAAGCAAAGAGCTAGGCAACTATAGCAATTAATACTTCAATCGAACAAGTTCCTCGTTAAAATCACGTTGATAGTTAGGCGAGAAAAAGAAACTAACATTCCTTGTTCATCTCAACTGCGACGGAATCTTAAGTGCATTTATGGACGGAAAAGGTGCACAGATTTCTTCCGCAAAAGAAGCTGACTTCAGCAGCCGTGATATCGATACTTTAGGAAAATCTACCAGAGTTAATGAAATCCACTAGTTTACTATTTTTTTTTAACCACTCAAAGAGGTTTCATTGGGGCAAAAATTTGTGACTATTTCATAGGCAATAACAATCAACGATTGATGTTTATAATTCAGCAGTGCTTGGATGAATTATACCTTTTAATATTGGTTCATCGCTGACGGCCAAGCGAATCACAAATATGAATAACAATTTTTTTTTTCTGCTGTGACCGATGTTGGTTATCGCCTGAGACCTGTTTTCACTAATAGTAAACCACAAATCACGTGACAACGAGACCAAATTCAGTTGTGACCAGACGAATTTGAAGCCCAAGGTTACAATGGGAGTGAAAATCGTTCCGAGCTTTAGAGGGGTGACTTACCTAATTGGGGACGGATTGAACTCCCCCCGAAATATGCATGTCTCTCGTGTATGCATGTATTGGTAACTGGTTATTGGTAATCACTCTGATGTTTACTCATTTATTAACGTACATCAATGCAAAATCAATAAAATTGAACAAAGTAAATGCAAATTCAATGCAATGTAATGTAAACATATCGACACATCAGAAATATAAATTGTAAGTTTACATAAAGTACTTCTGGCGAGCATGACCTTCTAGAAGGTCAAAGACCTGTACTTTTTAGCCCATTAGTCGTGCAAATCCTCTATAATTATATAGTTCGCATGAATAACACAGTCTAGACAAATAAAAAAAGGTCGTAGAGTTTACGTAGAAATTAAAGAAATGGTCAATTCAAATTAATATTCTTTTTCTGCCCTAATTTTAGTTGTTGTTGTTGTTGTTGCTGTTTTGTTTTGGTGTGTGTTTTTTTCGCTCGATTTATTTGTGTGTAGATCTGATACATTTTATGCTATCCGTTTTTATTTTACTTTTTGTAGAAAAAATATGTGTCCGTAAAACGTGATAACTAAAACTCTAAAGTCAAGACTTGTTTGCATTACAAGTATACGATATATATTTATTTGCTAATTCAAATAGATTTTTTCAAGTTGCTTTGAAGT
This sequence comes from Diadema antillarum, assembly GCF_040938485.1. Lineage (NCBI taxonomy): Eukaryota > Metazoa > Echinodermata > Echinoidea > Diadematoida > Diadematidae > Diadema > Diadema antillarum. Next base: position 1,706,695 of record NW_027270928.1, on the reverse strand, counting down.
TGAGTTCACGTTTACTCTTACACCCGGTGTGCTATTGTAGTATGTAATTAAGTAATGGGACAATAGTACTTATTTGGTGTGTTTTTTTCAAGTATTGCGACAATATAATTATCATTCGAATTTGTAAGCTCTCTGTTGAATTCTACGAATCCGGGGCAATACAGTTCATCTGTGTTTCTTTTAGAAATCGAATTGCAGTAATGCAAATATGGAAGAAACACGAAGTTATGAAATGAAATTTTTTGAAAGAGCTATATAAGAATTACAATTTCCCTGTATTTCCCATTTTTCTTCATCAGTACATGTCTTTCCTAGTAGAGCAGAACGATGTGTGCGAAGAAATACTAGCACTACAAAAATTTCCAAATTGACAATGCGTTATCAACACATCATCAACCATAAGCTAAAATTCAATAAAAAGAGCATTGTTGTTGTTTCTTCTATGCATAATTATAACAAATGTGGTTTGTTTGTTGTTGTTTTTTCATACATCTTGTAATAATTAACTGGATTTTTTTTGAGCAAATTCGAAACTTTAAATGTTCGTGAAAATATCAAAGTGTCGCTTAGAAAAGAATGGCAGAGAAATGCCTCAGTTTGACATTATGTCGGTCTTTGGACCAGTAGATCCTAGAAAACTCATTTTGTTTTTTAATTTCCAAAGGAACATGTGCAAAGATCTGGCAAATATTGTTGCAATAAAACGTGGATATCATTTCTGAAAACTTTGACGCCATATTGAAAGTGGAGAAGGAGAAACAGAAGAGGCAGGGGAGTGGATTCGCCAGCATAGATAGTTGATTTTGGGTACGAAAATTGCCGTCTGTAGAACCTCGTGCAAAACTAGACAAATCACAGTGTCTTTAACTATGTGTAACATGTTTGCCAGCGCTTGCCATGTGCAGAGTACATCCATTTTCTGTGCGTCTGATCTCCTTTTGATGTGTATTTAACCCTCCCAGACACCTGATTCTATTTGAGGTCATCCGAACTTTTTCTTTCTTTCAGAGAGAGAAAGGGCAAACTGATGTGAACGCTTTCAATCGGCATTGCATTTTAGCTTAAAATGTTTTGCTTTTAAGAGAGACATCTTAGTAGGCAAGCCCATCGAACAAGAACTTTGGTAGACCCCAATGTAGCATGTCGTAATTATCTAACCATTTAAGGCTTCCAATTGATCGCGTATATTATCATATTTTTTAAGTAATACATAAACAACATGAATAAGCAAATGAAAAAGATGAAGATATTCGAAGAAACACAGCCAGGCGTAATGATGTGATAGGGCAGATTCATATATAGGCCTACACACATAAACATTTTATAACAATATGAACATCTATTTAAGATACACGTAATATGTGATAACATAAAGGTGTAAGTTCTATGGACATAATATGATACATACGTATTATTATTTACATACCCTAGAACCTTAAATGTGGCTAGCTATGGGCAATTTTGTTCTTGGTACGCCAACTTGACCATTCACAGAGCAGATTTTTTTTTTCATTATTTTGTTCAATCTTGAAAAACAACCGCACAATTACAAATCTTATGATAGTCAATATGCGAAGGCTATTGCATTTAGGTGCTGTTATAGTATCATAATCATTTGCAGTTCCGTTCATCCCTCCTTCCCTTTCAAACGCAGATACGCACAAATAAGGTTCAAAAAGCCTCAAAATGGGGAAAAAATAAACGACTGAGCATTGAATATTGCCTTGACACGCCGCTGTTGCTTTTGATTATGGAATCGTGAGAAAAGCAGCATTTTTCATTAGTCCTTGCACAAATTGTATTGAAAAAAAAAGTTTCGTAGACTTGAAAAGCCGTGCATGCATGTTTATGTTCATTGAAATTGACTGTAGTACATTCTCTTGATAGAAAAGACTGCGATCACACTGATACACTTACAATGTCACATTGAAGAGAAAAGCTTCGCTACAACGTCGTGACGTCGAAACCACAAAAGTTTTAGAAACCATCAGGAGCAAAGCCACAACCTTGGAGACTTTGCTGTGATGAATGAAAAAAACATCTTACTGCACTCTGAATAGTCAGTACACACATCGGCCATTTACGATGACTTGTACCTCGTTCTCATTTCCGATAATTTGGTTTCAGTCAATCTATATACTGTATAGCAGAACACTGGACATGAGAAATGGAATCAGTTATTGTCCCTGAGACTCTCTTCTGCGGGCATTCACCAATGAACGACTGAAATGTCATACACCCTAGGACAATGACCTGAAGTGCAAGACACACTAACGACAATACCATGGGATGGCTGGCATTGATATTTGACCTCCATTGAGCATATTGGACAGTGGTGTCGCTCATATATGTTTTGCCCACATTGAGATTCAAGTGCTATACTTGGCGATTCTCGATACTTTCACTAACATTAAAAAAAAAACAGTCAGATACAGAGACCGCGGAACCTCCCAACACAGTTTTGGTTAAAAAAAAACCAAAACAAACAAAAACAAAAACACACAAACACAATTTTTGCAAATGAACAAAAAAGGGGCAAACATCGGGGGAAAAACCCCAAAAATCCATAACTTTCTGATTATTCCATCGAATTGGGGGCGGAGGAGGGGGGGGGGGGGAGGAGGGAGGGAGCATTGCCCCTTGACCCAACCACGAGTACCAACTCGTAGAAAATTTGATCTTGCGTTTTTAAAGGGGATGGCTAGTAACTGAACAGTGAGAATCAGTGGGAATGCTGGAGGATGATTGCTCCAATTCTTGTGGGATTCATTTAAGAGTACAATATTATGTCTATTGTTGTGTGAAAATTATTTGCTTCAGAACGGTCTCATATTCAAGTAATGTGCAGTTTAATGCCCCGTCACTGTACAGGCATGCTAACCTGGAAACATTAAACTGCACATTACTTGAATATGAGACCATTCTGAAGGAAAATAAAAAATTCACACAACAATAGATATATTATAATGTACTCTTAAATGAATCCCACAAGGATTGGACCTATCATCCCACAGCATTCCCACTGATTCCCAATGATCAGTTACTAGCCATCCCCTTTAACAAGAAGATCACAATGTAAAAACTGGCCCCCACGATAGCCCCCTCCCCGGCCACCCCTATAAATCTGCCATAAACAAACTTGAAAGTTCACCAATTAATGTACATTGTGTTCACTCAGAACATAATATTTCTGGTTTTATAGAAGAAGGCTTTTTAATGATATTCTCTAATTTGTAGTTCTGGGCCCCCTGAGACCCCAAAGTGGGGCATGGTGCCCATTTTTGTAATTATACATTTTATCATATCCTTTCAATAATACCTGCCAAGCCTTGGTGAAAATTTGACCATGCCTTTTCAAGAAGAAGATGAAACTGAAAAATGGGTCAAAATGTGTTCCCCCAGTCCCCTCCCCCTCAGTTCAATTCAATTCAATTCAATTCAAATTTATTCCGTTTTTCGACAATAAAAAATAACATGACATACATCACTCTTTCTTCAGTGATAGGAATCATATAAAAGAACAAACAAAGTGAGTTTAACAAAGTAAAGCAGTCCTTATCATACTTACAGTAAAGATACATTGCAATGCCTGAAGTAAATTGAAATAAAGTGGAATATACAACGTACACAAGGCGAAAAACGGAGGGACCCACTGAAAAGACGGAGCTTGTAGAGTGTGGGCCCCTCGTAGAGTGTGGCCTCCCCCCCCCCCCCCCCCCCCCGGGGGGGGGGGGGCACCCTCGAATCCTTCATGAACAATTTGAAACTAGTCACTAATGAACTTATGCATAGCACTAACTAAGCTCTATCGCGCTAGTTCTATAGATTATATATATATATATATATATATATATATATATATATATATATATTTATTTATTTATTTATTTATTTATACAACATCTCAGAATGATGTCGAATTGTGATTGGCCAAGAACATGTCACATGACATTCAATAGAAAATACCTACCAAACTCATTGAGAGTGACAGCCATACAATAGGCCCCTGGCATGGGCCTATTGCACGGCTCGAAGGTACTATAGCACGGCTTCGTGGGGGGCTACTAATGCATGGCCGCTCACAGAGTTCTGTGGCTCACAGCAGCAAAGCGCCAGCAAACTACATTGTACGTGCTGGCCGGCTGCGCTGCGATGCGCTGCCGGTAAACAGACCAGTCGCGGCGGAGTACTGCAACGTTAACGTGTACGCGCAGCTACTTTACCTAGCTAGTTGCATGTATTGCGGCCTACCTACTGCTGTGTTTTTAGTTTTGACTCTGATCTGCTACGTGGACCACAGTGATCCCAAAATCAAGACTTCATTTCAAGTTGAGAAACCGTAATTTGATTATTTTTCTGTGTTTTTATACAAAATCATTTTCGGAAATAGAGAAAGTCTAGATCTACTACTAGATCTACCGACATCTCAGGTAGGCTTAACAGTCAGGCCTAACTCGATCTATACGTTAGCGTAGAATGGGTATAGATCCTGCGGAGTTTGTGATTCCTGTGACTGTGTGGTCGAATCATGACGAGTGTTTGAAAACAGTACACAGGGTGGTTTACAATTCTCGACCTAATTGTTACATTTATTTTTGGGCCTTCCTGAGTTAGCGGTCACTAATTTAGTACTGTGATTGTGGACAAGGTGTTGTATAAAACGAATAATTTATGATTCTGTTCGTGCATTGGGGCACGTAATACCGCACTCGGCGCGAGATTCGCCACTGGTCTATTCAACGCGGCGCTACGCGCCTTGTTGAATAGACCAGTGGCTTATCTCGCGCCTCGTGCGATATTCGCGCCCTATGCACTCACAACTCATAAATTATTCGTATAATATTCTTCTCTTTGGGGCCACCAGGGGTGACATGGTGCCCACATGAAGAGATTGAGATACTGTATTTTCCTTGGATGCTACCTGGCAAGTTTAGTGGAAATCAGAAATGGGGTTTTCAAGAAGAAGCTGAAAATGTTGGGGGAAAAAAAGATGATGCACGACGCACAGCAGACGATGAATGATCGCAATATCTCACTTGAGCCTTGGGCCCAGATGAGCAGAAAACCAGTCCGAACGACTATGCCATCTGCAATCATCGACACGAATATGTGAGGCTGATTTGATCTTTCAGCATTCCATACTTCCACATTTTTTTCCAGTTTCTCCGAATTCATTTTGTCACTTCTTTCTCATCCTTGTTTTCCTTACCAGTAATGTGCTTGCTCGTTAGTTTATTATTTTCTTCACTTTTCTCAAGTTTTGTATATTTCATGCGGTGTGAAGTTTGCTTGAAGCGCCATGAGCACCGAAAAGTGGACATGTGCACTATACAAGTATAGCCACTATCATCCATCAGTCCATGGAGAAAAGAGGTGTTAGCCACAGTCTTGCAAAATAGTCGTCTTTGAATTCTATTTTTTTTTAACCGGCAATCAACACAAGTATTTTTTTTTTGTAACAGCCTAAGAGAAAGAGAAAACGTCGAGAATCCTCAAATTAATGTTCTTTGTCATATCTTTGTTTGACAAGTTTTTTTTTTCTCTCTCTCTTCTAATTCGAACAAGCAAGGCTAGTATTGTTTCAAGATAATGAGATTGAGGGAGAAAATAAAGACCACGCTAGAACTCCCTTGTTAGCTCCTTGCCTCCGAAAAGAACGATTCTTTCCAGTACAGTTTTTCATATTTGCCCGAGCCGCTATACCATGAAGTAGTGTATGTCATTTGCTTGACTAACGTTCAATATCATAATGTACAGTCCCACGCTATACCGGCTAGTCCTATCAAGCCATCACTGGCATGTAAACGTAACAGGTTGTGGAACTGAAGAAACTATCAACTGGGCACTCGGGCTATATGGTGCCATAATTCTAAATCATTCACAATTATTCACTTTGCGGAAGTAGGTCAAGATATTACTCACAACTTTGGTTCATGTATTCAGAAACAATGCCGTCTGGTGTTCTGAAAGAGAAAATCATATCATCTATTTTTTTAAACAGTAGACATATTTATTGCAATCAAAAGACGTTGTGACGGCCAAGCCAGCCTCACCGCATTTAAAGGCAAGTGACCACCAGCTTTTCAAATTTTCCACTGACCAAGAAATCTTTTCACTCATTAGCCGACCAAAAAAGAACAACGACTTTCAAACCGCAAAAGCAAGACCACAAATTCTCGTTAAAAAAGATTGATACAAAGGGGGGGGGGGGGGGGGGAGATCATAAATCAAATTGATGTAATTGTATATATGTATATGTGATATATATATATATATATATATATTTAAACAAAGAAAGGGAAAACTGACCAGATAGATAATGATAAATAGTGAAAACTTTGAGCAAAGAAAATGGGTTTCCATCGAATATATATACACTGTATATATATATATATACATATATATATATATATATATATATATATATATATATATATATAGACAATACAGAAGAAAACAGAGGGACAGGCAGATACGTGTACGCATTCATTTAAGGAAAAAAAGGCTCCCTCACTTTTGTAGGCAGTTTCCCTGTCAAAGGAGCTCAGGCAACATGAAATCGTTTGTGTACACTATATAGGATGCACATCCTTACGCATTTCTCTCTTTTTCAGAAGGGATTTTTGATACATTTTTTCTAACATAAATTTATTATCATGAGTTTAAGTTTACCTATTGAGAAACAGACAAAGCTAAACACCAGAAAATGGGGCTGACAAGGTTGTTGGTGGCCGTAAGACACGCGAGCAGTCAGAACAGTCAGGTTTGGTTTTGAACAGGAGCCTGTAGATCATGACTCAGTGTATACAGCATCCCAAGAAGGCGAGACTGCTTAAATTGATTGTTTTGAATTTAGACTGCAAGCGCGACATCCTTCATTTTCGTCAGTAATCGGGTTTGTCTTTAATCAACACACACACAAAGAAATGAGATGAATGTGAAAGAGAAGGACACAAAGACAGGGATAGGTAGGTTGATGTGGACAGACTCTAAGACATGAATTTAATTCTATACACCTCTTCATTTGAATTCTTATGAGCAACAGCCGCTTTGATGAAGTTCGGGCACCAAAGCAAAAAAGAAACAAAGATCGTGAATTATGAACCAACGTTAAAGTGGACACCTAAATAGAATGTAGATTGAGAATACAATTCATCATACGGTCATTTTATACACACTGTTCTCTTTCTTTCTTTCTTTTTCAATTTCTTAAAACGATTATTTCATAAGGATATTCATGAAAATTGTACTGCGATTAACTTAAAGAGCTATTCTTTGGTCAAACCATGAAAAAGAAAGTAGAAACGAAGCGTATGAAGTCACCATTCGCTTTCTCTCAACATTACTCAGTCCCCGGCTCCAACTTCCACCAAACGAGCCCTACATGAGTAATACAGGAAGTGATGAGAGTGGCGAATTTCTGTTGGCAAATCCCACCTGATCATAAGGACAGTAAATTGAAAGAAAATGAAAGTTGAGACGGCTAGACTGACTTTTCGTTGGGTCTTTCATCTCCTATTCTGCCTGTGTTAGACACGAGCTTCTCAGAGATTTCCTCGCCTGTCAGCCTAATTCGGTCGATCCAGGTCAGACCCATTAAAGTAGACCAGTAATAAAACAATAAAGCCCCTTCACACGTTTTTCACAAACACGATAATCACCTAGTTTGCCTCATCATTCTACGGTCTTCAGCGTCGAATAAGCTGCAATAGGTTATTACCCTCACTAAAATGTCTGTCGCCATTGAGTATATCCTACCTCCGCTCGTGAAAACTACTTGTACTCAACTAGTAAAAGCTGTGTACCAATAGCTAGTTCATAAACCGACGACAAAGACAATGCTATAACAATGAATTCATCATGTCAGGGACAAAATACTGATAATCGCTACGATGATACCAACAAAAGTGATATACTATTGTTTGTTGGTTTATTGCCTTATTATTTTCTGTGATACTGTTGTAACGTGACACAATAGTACTCTGTTCTATAGCGCCTTGAGTATCTTTTTTAGGTAAAAATGAGCGCTTTATAAGAGTCTCACTATTATTATTATAAACAATAATAAGAATAATACCAAGAATGGCAGAATATTATAATCACTTTGTAACAATATCTGTCTTTTTTTTTTTTGGAAGTGTGAATATATACGGTTGTGGTTTCTAGAATAGAGGGAATCATTAAGTCAAATACTCGATATCTTGAATGGAGAACTGTGGTGTATTAATGACATAAGTTTCCACAATTCGATGGTGACTACTTCATTCTAATATCTTAATTTCAACTCTGAATACGATATGTTTTGTGGTATGGTACACACAGGCTATTCCTGGGTCCATGACATGGAAAATTTATTTATATAGTTTCCCGATTTCAATCAAGGTGTGCATTGTAAATCCAAATTACTTGGACAAACTGCATGTGATTAAGGACAGAATGACGTATCGAGCTGCTAATTACAGATACATCTTATACATATCCCTATTCGTTATGACCTTCGTTCAAACGTGACATAATCAAACGTTTACTATTCTTTCACACTCATCCCTTGAAAAAAAATGTAATGTCGTTAATCGTCATGTAACACATAAATATGGCTTGGCTTGGCATGGTCAGTATACTGTTTTGATGAGAAATGGAAGCTCTAGATTATTATTTTGTAAATATCGTTTAGTGGTTCTTTTTTTTTGTGACACCTTTCTAATATCAATCTGACCTGTGCAGTTTGACTATGAAAAGGAACCGTTGTAGCTCGTAACAGGAGAAGATCACATATTCTTAGTCGTGAGGTCCCTGGTCCGCTCATCGCGGTTAGGCAAAGGCATTTCGTCTTTATTACTGAGTCCCTTAAAGTTCAGAGGGTACTTACGGAGGAGGTTCCGTGTTTACTGCTAATAAGCATTTAAATGCGTCCATAGTAAGCACTTAAAATAAATCGAAAGCACAAGCTGAAGAAGTCATTAATGGTGTATCAGAAATTTCATTGTGATAAAACATTCCGGTTTAGAAAATATAAAGGTTATGAGACCATTTTCCCATTTTTTCTACAATCCAAATCAGGAGTATAGTTTCGTTGGAATTACTAGTACAACATCTGAGTCGAAAATATCACAATGTACATCAATAATTAGTATGACATCCTGTAGTCATTTAAATGATCATTGTATCACGCTGTATTTTGTAATCAAGCAAAATACGCACTGATAATGATTAACGTAAAATATGTAATTTATAGTCATAATGGGCAAGCCAGAATGACATCCATGGCGTGTGTAGAAATTTTATATACTCTTGCTTATATAATTTTGTATTGTGGTGTAGATTTGAAAATACAATATTTTCAAGACAATGCAAGTCAAAATTCCATTCTACAGTTCATCAACATAATTCTTGCTTACGGAAAATGAATATTAATTTTGAAGTTTATGTTCAAAATAAACGTTTTTTTCTCTCTCTTTCCCTATAATGCCGTCTCTAGATTATGTTTCTATTGTTTTAAATAAATCATTACAACTAATTTGGGAAAGCGATTTTCCTGAATTGACAGGTTTTGGAACTTTTAAGAGATTGAAGCAATACTTAGTATACAATTCATTTAGAGTCGGTTAGAGAATCCTTCATTTGTATTACATGAATATGACAAGTGAATTAATAACCTGATTAGCAACACCTACCAGCACATTGCATGTGTAGCATATTTTAGCAGCTACCCATGATTGTTAATGTATTCTCATTTAAACGCACGAAGACAATCATTTTACACAATTAAAAAGAAATATGAAAACAAACCCACGGATTGATTTCAGAGCTTAGGGAAATAACCATGCAGTAATATTACTTCATAGAAAAATCCATAACACATCGGCTTGTAATGTTAACAAATCTATAGGGAAAGTTCCAAAAAGGACAGCAAGAACATGTTCTAAGAGTGCTACATGATATCCTTCATGATTTTGAAATGTTATGTCAGAATGGAGCTAAACTTCACATAGGCTTAACGCCAAAAAGAGAGAAACATTAATCCTATAATTTCAGCAGCCATATGACCAGTGATATCAATACAAGTACTTTGTCACGTGACTGTAATATTGCTTGTGTGACTTCGTTGGCTCTTTTTATTTTCTACACACAAAGCACATTAATCACCTAATAATTTCTATGAATGAATAAGATCAATTTCCTCTGCAGCAGTGTTTACGGGCTTTGTTGGAGCAACTTGTCCATTACATGTGTATCTATAATATAGTGTGGAATCAATGACATTTCCATAACAAAACAAATTAAGAGTGATCCTCGGGTGACGTGACAGGTAGATACTATTACCAAACGGTAATTAATATCCGTGTGATATTGCGAGCTATAATCACGACGGTGAACTCTGTTGGATTTCACTTATTATTTCTTACTTATTATGTTTCACTTATCTAAATTCAAAATGTTGTTCTCCGTTAACTTAGACATTATCTTGGGGGAGTGACCGTGCTGTTCCCATATTCCCGCCTTTTTTATTTGCCTTCGGGTCCTATTCGACAAAGAGCAAGCCTGCCATCAGGCGTAGCATCAAAGACTGAAGATTTAAACCTAAGTCAAGCACACAGTAGTAGGAGTATTACTTTGATGGGTTGCCTTCCGATCTACCTGTTACAGGAGTAATGATTTTTTTAAAACACATTAATTATTTAAATCAATATTGATACCTAAGAAAATATGGATCAGTAGAGCTACTCTCTTTTGCATCCTACTAAAAAAAAGACCTGAGATGCATAGTATATCATATGGCACACGTAATGGTATGAACCCTCACATCTGCCCTAAAAATCTCAGTTGATCAGTTCAGTACACCCGCATTCATGTTTTTAAGTTTACTTTGACTCTCACTTTGCTTGTCTTTTCAATCATAAAAACGCGTATCATAGTCATAAATATCACTATCAATTCCACTTCCATTGATACGCTAATCACAATATTCATGAGGTGTATAATTGTACTGATAGCATATCGGAATAGTAAAATCACGGGATCTCTCGTATTCTATAAAGCTGCCTTCTGAGATTTATTGACAGGTAATGAATTACCTGAAACTACGTAACATTTTCATAGCATAACTGCACAGAATAGAACATTACAAAACATTATATTAAGTTTTTATGTATAGCGCCTATCTATCAGCAGTTATTCAAACTTACATGTACAGACCTAACATTATAGTATAAACATGGTATTCAAGGTGAATATTGGAACAAATGATTTGAAGAGCTTCTTCAAACTGCTGAGTGTATTTACACGAAGTTGCTTTGTTTGAAGAATCATTCAACTCATTAAGTCGCCTCCGCAGACAAGAGGTATATGATATACTATCCGACAATAGTGATGTAATGATTAAAGTTTGCGGCCCTATAGCGCTATCTTGGAAGCTCCACCCTTGATCACTACTGAGTAGCAAGGCCGGGAACTCAGGGAGTGGCCGTCTGGCACGCATTTTCAGTCTCAAAGTACACACCACAAAGATCTATTTTCAAGACCCCCAACTATTTATAACCAACCGCATCAGACGTCTCTTTCTGGCATGTTTCCGCGGGTTATTCATGTTTAGTGTGCATCAGATGCAAGTTTGGGCATTTTGAATACTATTAATGACTACTGTGAAACTTGCATGGATCAGGGAACCTCCCTGCATGGATGTATCATTTACAGGTTATATAACTTATAGTTTTGCTTTGTTTGTTTGTTTGTTTGTTTTTTTATGTGTTTGTGTTCTGTTAAGATGCTGTCTTCGGTGGTAACGCCGAAGTTCTAGTGGCAACTTTTCTTCAACACCTTTCTGATTAACTGATAACTACATACACAATAATGTCAATATCATGATTTAAGCAACTGAACAAAACCAAAACAGCCGGCGCAACCGTTATCTAAATAATAATGTACACAAAAAGTATAGGCTTGTATCGCGTCCTCTGCTCAATGTATAGTACTTTGATGGATCATCCTCCAGATACAATTTTGCTCTCTATACCTCATATCTTCAGATTTTGTGGAGATCCAGAGCTTCTTCAAGACTACATGCAAGTAACATTATGAACCTGTTTTATGATGTATCTAGTTATTCCCCCTCACAGACACACGCGCAAAACACACGCACGCACGTAGACACGCGCACGCCGGAGGAGTTCTGTTTGATTTGGTCAACAGCCAAATCCAACCCCATAGACACGTGCGGGTGGGAAGCCGGCCAAAAATTATCTGTCACCCCTTTCCCCCGTTTATTCTTCTTTTTACGTGACTTTCTTGAGAAGGTATGATAACTGATGTCCGCTCACAAGAAATATTATATGTAAAGCGACTGAAAAAGAGAAAAGGATGAAGAAATTCCTGACCCCTCTCTGAATAAAAGCAAAGAACGATATTTCGGCCAAGGTCTCCAAAACAGGCGGCAATAAATAGCCAGACGTTTGAACAGCAACAATAAACTGATAAGACGATTTTATCAATCTAAAATCATTTGTGCGCCGCACTGACATGTATTCATGAAAACAACAGACGCTTTCTGATTCATGAGGTTGACTTACTTCTGCCACATTAGTGTCTTGTCGAAATCGGGCTAACGAGCTTGTTTCAATCGACGTCAACTAAGACAGCTAAGCCCAAGTTTGCAACACCAAGGAAGGGTTGTTTTAAAGATACTAAAAAGCTGGAATATGGCAAACGGCTGCTTGAAAGCGTACTTTTTTTTCTTTCTTTCTTTCAAGGGCGCTGTTTATATAGAGGAGATCAGTGAACCCGTCCACGTCACGCACGCTCCGCATTCTTATTCCCACCAAGGAAAAAGAATATTAATGGGCGGGCAACAATAGTGTGTTGGTATATAGCTGCTGTACACGTATATATAAACATGTATATCATCGGTATCTGTTCATTGTCCGTTGACTTCTTCGTTTCGAATTTATGAAATAATTGGAGTTCTCTGAAGGCATCTGTATGTAGGTCTGGCAGACAGCAGGCCTACTGATGACGTCGCGCCGCAAAGCGATATAAAGGACGATAAATAACAATATGATTCCAAATTTCGAATATTCTGTCTCCATTTCAGTTTCTGTTGAATGTGAATGTGAGTGCAGTTACTAAATCATAGCTTTCTAGGGGAGCGTCGATTGAATAACAGCCATATAGCAAGAAGCTCTTTCTTCAATCGCGCGTGGATGTTCATGTGCTAAGTCATAAAGTTATACAAGAGCGACTCTTTTTGTTATAATACTACATTGCTGCCTTGCATAAAGATAATAATCACTTTGAAGTGATAATTGTCTTATTTTCTTATCTTAGCATCTAACAAAATTGTTTTAATTCCAACTTCAACAAGAAATGTAAAATGGACAATTGTGTAATGATAAGTAATGGACATGCCTTTGTCTGATGTTGTGATGATGTCAGCAACCATGTGAAAAGAACATTGACTAGTCGGTGGATGCCATGATGTGTAATACATATACAAAACGATTGAAGAGAGATTACCCACTAACATTGTACGTCACAGGTATACAGTGAACAGACAGGAGAGCAGGAAGAGAAGTGAATCTGATATTGATCGCCCCCGCATCAAATCCACCGTCATTAAAATTTGGAACGATTTTTGTAGAACGAGCATGTTCGGTAGTGATGACGAAGGCAATAAAGCACCTACACATAAGGGTGTTCATTAGATAATGTGTAGGAGTGTAAGCTTACAAAACTTCCGTCGGACAATGGCGTTATCAAATGAGCAAAGGAGTGACAAATTTCGCGAGCAGGTGAATTGATACTCGTCCGTAATACGTTTTCCCATAAACCCATGCATGACTTCGCAGCTTTTGGAGTTAAATGTATAGTTAAAATGAATTTCACTTTATTAGGCTGTGCCTGAAAAATTAATTGATCACATTTCAAGTTTTGTTCGATTTTTCTCAATATCTAGCTATCGCGAACAGGGTTATATCTGGAGACAGATTAAGATGTGCTGTAGCTGTGAATACGAGCTCCAAATATCATAATATTATCAAGTGAGAGAATATTTTCGATCAAGTTAAACTGAAAAATCAATATTACCCAAAAGGGTTAAAAACCATCACGAGTGCTTTTGTTTTGTTTTGTTTTCAGAAGGGAAAAATACAATAGGGTGTGCGTTGAATTTGGAATATCATCACTAATTTCGCAAGGACATTTCTTATAGATTCGAAGGGGAAGGCGAAGCTTTTAAAAAAAAAACTAACAAGCATCAGTGTCTCAATCTGTTTTGCCTTGCTTGACGGTCTACAAACCGTGATATCGTACACTAATCACACACACACACACACACACACACACACACACACACACACACACGCACACACGCACACACACACACACAAACACACACACACACACACACGCACACACACACACAACACACACACACACACACACACGCACACACACACAACACACACACACACACACACACACACACACACACACACACACACACACACACACACAACACACGCACACACACACACATACATGTGCCCGTCCTCGTGAGCATACCCCTCTGTTCGTATCTCAAGAACCTATAACCTACATCTTTCGAAATTTTGCACTCAAGGTAGGCCATGACCGTCACGACAATAAATCCCATACAAACTAAACGCCTAGTTCACAATGTCGACTTTACACAGCAATGACCAAGAGGATGAAAACAGACCCTGTCTATTCAAATTTCCCCATTGAGTATCCAGGTTGTGTAGGCCTACTGCCAGTTTGGTCAAAGCAATGATCAAGAATCCTTTACTCTGTTATTTGAAATACAAAAACAAAGTGATCAAAGTACCAAATTTGGATGAACAACGCAAAATTCTACAGCATCAATAGATTCGTCTTTGGCGAACTTGAATTCACATAACTGAAACTGGTATTGTCCCAACTAGAGGAAACATTGCTAATAAAGCATCGCAGCTGTTAGAACGGAAAATCGGGACAGATCAAAATTATTTCAAATTATTTCAATTTATCTAAGATGTATGATTGTTGCCACAAATTAACACAGTCATGAGTTCATAGCTTAAAAGAGGTATGATACACATGTTATTAATTATCCACTGTACACCTTTCTCGAATGCAAGAGTGTCGCATACGTACTGTGGTGACCTAGCGGTCATTTTCAAGTATTTGAAGTCATCATCGGTCTCTCACATTTTATCAATGGCCTTGAATCATCTTATCTGTTCTTCGCTTCAATCAGGCTTTACTTTGCTTTCACTATGTTGCCTAAATACTTGTAGTGGGTGGACTGTTTTGAGTGGGGTTCCTAATGAGGCCACTGAGGATTGGTGATTATCTGTGTCACACTAAGCAGATCATTGCAGTATTCTTGTCATGATTTAACGATAAGCCCGAGCGATGTTAGCCTCCTCGGTCCCATTGTCTCAGCTGTGATTGATAACGTCTTATTGCAATAAATATCACGTTACGCCATTTCACGAATGGCTCCATAATGAAACTACATTACAGATCAACATGAAATCATTTTTATCCTCTGTAAGTGCCGATGGGAATGTCATCATCCTATTAAAGGAAACTTACCCGGAAGAGGTGGTAGTTTTCAATAGCAATAATTGAACGGAAATATGCAGAAAGGCTGATGGCATGATCAGTAATTTCTCTGTCTCTTTTTTTAATTTTTATTTGACATGGCGTCATAACACATGGCATCCTATTTGGGATTTAAGAAGACCCTTGATGTTGGTCACGTGACGGAAAGATATACCATGCAAAAGTGTTCCTATAAATTTTGTTGTTCAAACGCCGAGTCATATACAGCAATACTTCACGAATTATGGTGAACAATGTTTTTATAGCTATGTGTTAGAGGCATACATTTTAATAAAAGCTCATCCTAGATGTACATTGTGCGTATCTTGAAGGGATAAAAGGACTTATGATAAAATTATTGATAAATGATAAAAACAGCGTCACATGCGTTTTATCATTTTGTTTAAGTATATTCGTTTTTGCAGATACATCCGATGTTGTTTTCTGGCTTTTATGGAATACACATTTCTCCTCTATGTTGCGTCATGATATATTTCACAATTTAGGGAAATGATAAATATGATATCTGATATACATGATTCGCGTAGGCTAATTCCAATAAAATTGTTTTAATGTGTACTGGTATCTGGTGACAAATATATCTTTTGGTCGGATCGTCAAGTACATTTCGAGGATGCATGTTCTAATTTGTTTTGGTAGGGTTGTGGCCTGCATGATTCATGTCATGTTTATAGCAAGTTACAGACAGTGCACACAAAACACTACATAACTGATCTACTTCAGAGGAGCTACACGTGTTGACTCTTTTGGTTTAAAAAGAGGATACCCAGAGAAAAGATGGCCAAATGATGCATGAAAAAGGATGCATCAAGTTGGAATGCAGCGACGGGGAGAGAGAGAAGGGGGCGGGGATAGAGAACATACCTGATATACTAAGTGTCAAATATGAAACGATTCCCTGAAAATGTGAGAAATGAGAACGAAGACAGTCGCAGTGCCAGCATCCAGTAGCACTGACATACATGTATGCAACACATGAAGAGTTTTCCGATTCTCATGGGCACATCTTTATATACATAGTACTTTACCAGACACCTTACAAAACGGACGATTTGTTCAGAACTTTAAAATGAAGTATGTATACATTTTTTGTAATGTTTGTTATGTTTTCATTTTCAAATGACCATCTGGGCTTCAGTTATTATCTCTCTTTTTTTTTTGAGTATCTTTTTTTCCCTCTCCATTAGGACCACCTCAATTGTTTTATTTCTACATTTTTTCATGTACAAAGAAAATCATTCATAACATGATATTCAAATAGCATGACATACGCCGGATACATTACTATACATACCAAATACAATACAATATGATTTAAAAAAAAAAAAAAAAATATATATATATATATATATATATATAAACCGATACCATATACCTTGCAAATAAAAACAATAACATTTCCATGACTATCATGTCATCGATCTCTTGGAAATGATAATTGAAAATAATGATGATGGGGACCGTCGTCAAAAGCAATTGCTTTATTTCGATGGCGGCCTCGGTAATACCAAATGGCCCGAATTCACAAAGGTGGTACAAATGAAACCATGGTTTAAACCATGGACAAAAACCATGGAGCGCCAAGTGTCGCACGGAATATTTCGTTACGAAATTGGTCATTTCGTCGACAAAATGACTGTTTGTAACTGAAATGTTCATTTAGTGACAAAATGTTGTCATTTCGTTACAAAATAATAATTTCATCGACGAAATGACTGATTTCGTAACGAAATATTCCATGCGACACTTGGCGCTCTATGGTTTTTGTCCATGGTTTAAACCATGGTTTCATTATTGTACCACCTTCGTGAATTCGGGCCATGTGTATGGACTTTAGATGAAATCGATATGGCCAAATTGCAAAAATAAAATAATCAAGGAGAGAGAAAATAGCGTTGGGAGCTGGAGTTGATCAAGTGCATATTATAATTCATATGAAGAGATTCCATGAGCTGAGCAGTATAAAGGAGGAAATCGAGGTACATATTAAGCCTTGACTGGCAGATTGTTCCATGGGAAATGATAGGTCACCGGGCCATGGTTTGGGTTTGTTCAGGGAAATTTGGAGAGTTTCGCGTTGGATAAGAGTACATTGTGTTGCTTAAAATGAATTGGTGAAATCCGTTGGGAAATGATTGTTGCAGCATTTAATCACAAACATTGCTACCTGCAAAGAATCATATCAGTAACTGGTGATGGGATTCTAGCATATATGAAATAGGGATTCTGAGTCGGTACTTTGACATGAAACAGTGCATATGGGTGGCGCTTTCTTCCATGTTCTTCTGTAATGAAAGAGTGGGAAAAGCAGCTCAGTCCTAGCACAGCTCGCCCAAACAATATCATGATACATTATGTTTGACATTATCATATTATCATACAATAAACAAAGTCTTTAGATTTGAAGCATAAATTACTTAGGCCTATATTTATTTATAAACAATCTACCCACGTCTTTAGAGAGCTTAGTTCTGATGTGGCCTGCGGATGACACCACGAAACTCAGTCGAGTTGAGCATTTTTCTGCGGGGAAAGCAGTCAACATTTATATTGATGCAGCCCACGAGTTCGACGTTAGGGAAAAAAAAAAAGGTCCATGAGTCATACAACCCACGAGTCATACAGCCCATGATTTTGACACAGGCAAATGAGGTCCACGGATTTGACACTACTGTATAGGTAGAAACATCCCAGGAGTTTGATATCACAACATGGTGCTTAATGTCACGGTGTCGTGGGTCTTGTTTGCTTAGTGTCGAAGTCATGGGCTGTATGAATCGTGGGCTGTATAACTCATGGGTTGCGTGACTCAGGGGCTGTAGGCCTATGACTCGTGGGCTGTTTAATTCGTGGGTGTCGAACTTGTGACGTGCACCCATGTGATGACCCTTTATAGGGTGTTTGAAGTGCGTAAGATACTATGTTTTATTTATATTTAGAGATTACTTTTTTGCACCTAAAGCATGATAGAATTTCCGTAGTTCGAAATTTTAGGTATTTATATCCAACGTTTTGATTTTATGTTGTGAATAAGTAGAAAATTTTCGTATAGTCGGCAAAGAAGAGGAATGACTAAAGGGGTGGCGCATTTGCAATATCATTAACATAATGATTATTCGAGAAAAAGAGATAATCACAGAATTGAGATATGGCTTTTAATTTAGAAAGCATATAAAGGCCTGTACCAGGGATACCATTATATTTAACATATTACTGTTTATTGGACAAATAGTCTTTGAACCAATCTTATGCTTGTCCTCGAATCAAAAAAGAAATGAAGTAAAGAGAAGAGAGCGTGATTAACCCAAGTCGAATGCTTTACTCAAGTACAGGAATATAGCTAATCGAGTATTTTCCATATTTGCCATTGCATTAGTAATCTTATTGTGTATTTTGGGCTAGGTCAGTGGTGGGATTTTTCCTAAAACCATATTTATTTGAATTTCGTAACTTATTCTATTAACAAAATAAGAACATATAACGTGTTATAGACTATTTCAAGTGTGGATATCGGACGGTAATTAGTTGTTGAGCGTGGATTGCCTTTCTCATAGATGAGGTGTCATTTTTGCTATTTTAAAAAGTTTTGGACATACTATACCACATAATAAAATGGATTGGTTGAAAGTGTGTTAGAGCTAGAGCTACAATGAAATAGATGATTTGTATTAAGAGTAAAGTACTTATTCTCTCTTGACCTAATTGTGATGTGGTGAAGTTGGGTGAGTATAGTGATATCGATTATTTCGGTTGAATTTGTTGGATTGAAAGAATTTCAAAAGGTTCTGGAAGAAAATGTGCAAAGTTAATATTCCTCGGAGACTAGTTGGAGTATCACTACTTTCTGCTAATGAGGGCCGATGTTACTGATAAAAGTCGAAGTAGCATGATCCATGGTGATTCAGAAATTTCATTTCCGTGTATTGTACATCTATCTTTTGGTGAAAGGTCTGCTTTCTTCCCGTTTCTTATAAACTGTAATTAATTCAATCTTTATACATTCTAAGATCATTGCAACATTCGCAGCTTTGTCTTTGTACGACGAACTGAAAGAAAAGTCTCATGTTGGGTGAATGTTGTGCTATTTAAACATGTTTTGAATAAAATACAGACAGACTCATACATAATCATACATGTACATACAAACGTACTGAAACTGGTTCAATATGCGAATAGATTGATAAAATGTGTGGCTACTTGAATGAAGCAAAGATATTAGAATAACGAGTAAAAAAAATGTAAGTTGCAAGGATGATGTTTGTTATTCCGAAGGTTCGTTATTCCGAAACTCACAAAATGCCCTCCTATACCTATATGTTCGATAAACCGAAAATAAAATCGAGTTCCTTTATGCGAACATTTGTGGCGTTATACCGAAGGTTCGTTAATCAGGAGGTTTGTTCATTAATCTGAAAATGAAATAAGGTTAGTTATTCCGAAGATTCATTAATCCGAAAATGAAGTTGGGTTCGTTAATCCAAAAATGAAAAGAAGGTGCGTATTATTATTATTATTATTATTATTACTATTATTTATAGTGCGCTTTTCCCACAAGGCCCAAAGCTCTTACAATCAATTCAAAACATGTACGACAGTATGTATAATTGGATAAATGTTATATATACAGCTACGAACTAGTTGCTACTGAAAAGATGTGTTTTCAAGGCTTTTTTGAACAAACTGACTGATGGAGACTGTCTAACGGTAAGTGGTAAATTGTTCCAGTGCTTTGAAGCAGACACAGTAAATGTCCTATCACCGGCTAAGGTGCGAGTAACAGAGTATGTGAGACGAAGCGGATCACTAGATGACCTCAAATTTCTAGTAGGTGTATATAAAGTCAAACAGGCGTCTAAATATTTCGGAGCTTGATCGTTAAGGATTTTATAAACAAACAAAACTAATTTGAAAATTATCCGTTGCTTCAAAGGAAGCCAGTGCAACGACTTCAGAAGTGGCTGAGATGGGTAGTCCCTAGAAACCTGAAACACTAATCGGGCTGCCCAATTTTGAAGTCGCTGCACACGATCCAGTTGAGTTGAAGGAATGGAAGAGAGAAGCCCGTTACAATAATCTATACGGGATAGAACTAAAGAACGCACTGCGTTATGACATGCAGATTGATCAATAAATCTCCTAATCCTAGCAATATTTCTTAAATAAAACGTAACAGTACTACAAATTTGAGAAATATGTTGAGACATTGACATTCGACAATCAAAAATAACACCAAGATTTCTTATTGTTTCTGAGGGGCTAATTAGTGTGCAACCAACATTGAGCTGAATGTTTGAAAGACCGCGCAGATTGTGGGCTGAAGCTGCTACAAAAAACTCAGTCTTCGAATCATTCAGTTTCAACTTATTTGCTACCATCCATTTCTTAATATCTAAAATACACATTTCAAGTTTAGTGATGGCATTAAAAGAAGCTCCTGGAGTCTTCGGGTCATAAGAAATATATAACTGTATATCATCAGCATAAAAATGATAATTAACATCATAATGTTGGGCTATCTCGCCAACTGGAAGAGTATAAATTGAGTATCCTATGGGTCCTACTATTGATGCGTATACGAACATTCGCAATAACGAGCCTTAACTTCATTTTCGAATTAACGTTAACGTAAACTTTCAGAACAACGAACCTTCGGAATAACGAACTGCAACCATGCTGGAGTCATATCACACAGTAACAAGGAAATATTTGGCCTGGTTGTGCTCATCGTTTTCTCGGTTGAGAATTGATACAGCATGAAAATCACCATTGTTTCTTTCAAAAGCAAATATACTGTAATTAAGTCAACTGTGGGGATTTGTCAGTTTGTAATTATAGACGGATAGTATAAGCATGGACCTAGGTATAAGACACCGAGGGCGAATTACTAGTAAGTGAATAGAAATGGATTTTAAAAAGTTCTCATCTCCGAAAGCAGATCTCATAATGTTTCTACTCTTGCCAAGATGCACAGTTGAAAAGAGCATGGTTGTTCTCCCCAGATTTGCGAATAAAACTTCGGAAACCATTTTCATGTGTTGCATTTTGCTGATCTCATATGACTAGTAACAAATAAATGGCGTACATTGTTTGTTTGTGTTTTGCTGAATCAGGCCCGGCGATACGGTGCAATTGACTCTATGGACAATTTTATTGATTTTAGCGAGCAGATCGAGTTCAAAATGAATAAACAATATACGACTTCAAAGTATCAATTGCTAAAATTGTCAGTATTGCTTCATGCAAGTACATACTGACGGGGGAGGTACATGGGAAATCAATCCAGTATGCAATCATGTCAATATCCTGGAATGATTACTTACAATTTGAACCATTGGGTCTTTGAACCCATTTTGCCAGGTTCACTGGTGGTTGTAAAACCGTAAAACCAAACATTGGGTATTTTCCTGGCAGGGCGCCGAAAACGGTTTACGATGAGCTCGTGCCTAGTGCGGGATACAATCGAGATTGTGAGAGACGAAATTTTGTCGAGTTTCGAAATAACTATGTTCTTCTTCAAATTAAATACGAAAATAACCACAATTTGATTCCTTACAATTACGACGAAATTCGGAGAAATTTGGTTGTATCTTCACATAGACTACTAGATCAGTGATACTGACTGGATATAAATCTTAAAAGATATGGGCGTAAATATGGATTTGTTTGCGCGCTTTCGTTATGTCACTGGAACGCACACTTCTCTTTAATATTTGCTTATGATCTGTGTTATCGACCAGAATAGATCGATAACATTTATACTTATAAATTTCCACATCATTTTCACACATCATTTACTATGCCTAGTTCAGAACGAGAATGTGCATCCAAGATAATTTGGGATTTTAAAACACAGGACTGAATAAATAACAGAAGCAAAATATTTCTTTACACATGAGCTAGTTGTATCACAGTGAAGGAAAAGACACTATTACATTTCATTATTGTTCAATTTTATATACGGCATGTAACATCACGTTTTTGGTATCCGCTATGTCGTTGATTGCTTGACATGTAATACATCTTACCACATTTAACTTTTAGTTTCGCAGCAAAAATCATTCCCTAATGTTTATTGTAGTGCTTCAATATTATACACTGTTTGATCATCTCATAGAGAATATTGGATCTTCACCACACAGGAGGTTAACTAAACGCATACCTTTCACTTCGATAGAAATACTTACTTGGTTTACTTGGTTTTTCAGAATCCGCATTTATATCTGGGTCGCTCGTCTTTGCACTGAAAAGGCAAACATAGCACCTTCACACTCAGAGCCCAGAAAAGGTGTGCGAGGAGGCGTGCGTTGATTTAGTCTGTGTGCCCGACGTTAGCTTTGTGTCTTGACGTGCGAAATCGCAATAGCTTGACTGAAGTTGACAGTTTCTATGGCAACGACATGGGAAGTTTCGATACCAAAGTGTACAGTGTACTTCCAAAATGGGGTATATCAGCCATTTGTTACATCAAACTTATGTTCGATCCTTTTGTTCTGATCCACATGACAGTGAACTGTGTATGCATGCCTGCGTGTGTGTTTTTACTTGTCAGTATTCGTATGATACAATTGAACTTTATTCAAAACTGTTATGGCATTGTGCATTGATCATTTTCATACCCACATAGGTGGAAGTACAGAGATCAGTTGCGAATACCCGATTCGTAAAGGGGTAGGCGGTCTGCTTAAAGATGTGTAGACCATTACTGTCATCGACAATACCAAAAGTGGCCTTTTGCCCTGGTCAACCTTTTTTTTTACAACAAAATATTGATCGCGGCTACTCATACATATCATGTATCGGACAGTGTTCTAAATATCAATATTGCAAAGTGTGTTCTTGTTTTTAAAATATAATGTAATCTAATACCGAATTATCTAGAATCATTGATATATGAAAACGAACTGTAAATTACAAAGGACACGTCATTTTCTAAAATGCCCCTGAGCTCCAACTTCCCCGCTGAAGGACAGAATATAGAAGAAATTCTTTTGCATATACAATAATGTCGGAGCCAATTTGTTTAATGCATGTACTCCCTGCAAATGTTCAAACATGTACATTCCTTTATGAATTAAAAAAAACGACGCATATCCTTATATATTGATTCAATTGATTTATAACAGTGCAATGTATCCAGGTATCTACGTGTACTTATTTACCATTAATCCACTCTCCATGTTTCTTACTTAAATGTTACCAAATAACTGTTTGGTATTTTGTATTTTAATGTAAATGATATTGCTAATACTGCAGGGCGCCATTGGAAAGCAGTTTTACAATACTGAACAGGCCAACCCTGCAGTATGAAATAAATAAAACAAAATTAATGATAAATATGAAATAGTAATCATTCTCAATATCATTTAACTCGTTATTTTCCCAGGTCTATAATAGGTTGAAATAATGCTACATAAAGATTTTTTTTTTTTGAAGTCTTAAAATAATGTTGCAGGGGGCGATGTTTCTCAGTCGGTTGCATATCTGTCTTTCAATCGAATGACTCGGGTTCGGGCGTAGGTTTGAATCCAATCAAGCAATATTGTGCGTTTTCATGCTCTCCTATCTATTAAAGCAAGATTCAAGAGTAGCTCCATGATAGAGTCAAAACACTCTGTCCTTCGGACAGGACATAAAATGGAGGTCCGTGTGTGAGACATTCACAACCCACGCAAGGGAAGATCCCGCTTCATTCGTATAAGGAACACTCAAACTCAACCTACGTCGACAGGCGTTTAATTTGTTATGCTACATCCCACGTTGGAACTGCCAAACTGTCAAGTGATAGATTGATTTCTAAGAAGGGACAATGCTCATTTAAACATCTCATTGTGACAGACGTATCAATAAGAGTATTTGGAAAACAGTTGATAAATCAAAATCAAGACAATTCATTTGATGCGACAAGCATGCTTACTTCAGCAATACCCATTTATGCTTCAGTCTGTATACACATAGATATATTATGATGCATTGTAGGCCTACCAGAAAACAAACAACAACGACAACAACCTACACACACACAGATTGTACACACACAGTATAGCAGTTATACACGGTCATTATGAACGGCCAATGAACTGAAACTACACGAGGTACTGAAAAAACAAAAAAAACAACCCATACATCTTATGCAGGTTAGTGTCTGATTGTGGAATGATCATAATTTTCAAGTTTTTACCATGAATTTTTCAGAAACGAGGCTAAAGCTGAGACCCAATGCTCATCCGGCAGGAGAGATCAGCATGTTTAAAGTCTATGTCACTTAATGATATTAAGTAACATAGACTTTGATGTAACTTTATGTAGAAATTAGGGGCTTAGCAAAACTGACAGCATGATGCTATTCTACGTCAGTTTACAGTTTGATATAATCTATTGTAGAAAACTGGCACTCAAAACAGCAAACGATACCTTTAAAGTGAAAAAAAAATGCCTGTTTCAATTACAGAGAATGAACGGGCATGAATAAAATAGAAATAACTTAATCACAATCTCATACCTCTAAATATAAAAATTTAATATCTGTTGGGAATTAACTATCTGTTGACACGGGTGCTGCTTAGTCATAGTTCGACTTTCGTGTTACGAACAAGATAGCACATTATCAACCGACATAATGTTGCTTCGAGAAACTGCAGGGCTTTTTTTATTTGTTTGTTTGCGTTGCTTTTTTTTTTGTAATCAGACCGTGAAATGATTAACACCTTTGTCGCTGTTATCTACTGAATCATTGTTACCAAATAATAACACGGCGATTTAAGTGAAAATATTTCTTTATTTTCTTTTTACTGCGAATTACTTTACAGTGTGTATTATGCGCTCTTGAAAATAAGTTGCTCGGAAACATTGTCTTATTTTCGAGACTAGTTTATAAATTCAAAGGAGTCATAATAACGGTGTATGGGCAACGTTTAGTTAGTTCACTTTGACAAGATGAACAAACATTAGAATGTCATTCTCTTGAATGCGGTCCAATGCACCACCGAGGCCAAAAACACCGGTAGTCTCAAACACACACTCACTTGAAGTAGTATTCAAACACACACTCACTTGAAGTAGATTCGGAAAGGAATGCTGGTTCCATATCTTTAATCTATGAATAGACAATGGAGGGAATCTATAAACAAACAAACAAACAAGCAAAATTCTCAACTATGATCTTTGTAACGCTAACAGGTTTTGGCGTCATTTCGTCATGTACTGTACTTTCCTGTCTGAACAAGAAACTACGCATTGACGACGTTGCACTCATTCGCTTAGTAAGCCAAGTGTGTTTCATGAAAATATGATATCTTATCCAGCAACACTTACGTGTCAGTACTACATGATAGTTTCTGAGAAGAAACTGTCAGAATTAGCGTCCACTTGGCAAGGCCTGATGCGGATTTAGCGCTTCTGTGTCTCCTAGCCACAGGACCCACGCGTGACGTGCCCACGATACCGTTAGAAGTCAACCCGCACGCTGTCTGTACTGGAGCTGCAAAAAACATTACTTGCCATATGATACGCCATTTCTGCCTCGATACATCATTCTGAAGATTAAAAGGCAGAACCTAACTTTATGCCGGTCTATAAGTATATCTGAAAGTATCGTTAAATCAACATAAACTGTACTTGCCCAACCTCTCAAAGCTTCCCCACGTCCATTCTCTCGTGCACAGTAGCAACCGATTGTGATAAAGAATGTATAATAAAAATGAGCAGGAGCGACATGGCACGATTTTCTGCCATATCTTAATACCTAGAGCTCAGTGAATAGCCTGCAGCTCAGTAACGAGAACTCCTTATCTCATGTAGGAGTGACCCAATTATGAGTTCACTGGCCATCCTTCCTCAAGTGAAAGTCACAGTAAGTAATAAGTATATCACACAGGGGATTAAAATTCGTAGATCAGCTATTAACGAAGCACCCAGAATACCTCTTTTGCTTCTGCGCTAATCGTGATAACGATTGAAAAGGAAAACCGCCTCAACCGAAATTCCTCGATTAAAAAATAAAATAGAATAAACAGTGTACATGAGGACGCTCTATATAGCTTGTTCACTTCCTCGTGTAAATTCATTTTTAAAAAGTCATAAAAATAGCATTGATTGGTGCATTGGAATTTGATGTGACATAAGTGGGATAGAAGCAAAAAAAAGTGTAAAAGTGTGTGTGCATCCGTGCGCGTACGTACATTGTTTTTGTATGTTGACACATCCAATATTCATCGTGATCCTTTGCTCTTCCGTAGTTCATTAGCCCCTGAACGAAAATGGGATGTGTACTATCGCGTAAAGGTGCGAATCTTCGATGTGGACTTGTAAACTCTGAAAGCAGCAAGTTTCAGTGGGTGCACGTCACGAGTTCGACACCCACGAGTCACTCAGCTCGATACTAAGCAAATAAAGCCCATGAGTCCGACACTAGGCAAACAAAGCCCAGGAGACTTAAGTCCCGTAATGTAATGTCGGTCTCATCTCCTGGGCCTTTTTTGCTCTCGTGGGCCTTTTTTGCCCAGTGTCAAACTCGTGGGTCTTGTTTGCCTATTGTAGGACTCATGGGCCTTAATTTGCCTTGTGTAGAGCTCATGGGCTGTATGACTAAAGGACATTTTATCACTGTCGAACTCGTGAGCGGTAAGGCTCGTGGGTGTCGGTCTCATGGGATGATCCCGTTTCAGTGACCAATAATTATGGTGGCTGTCAGTGGCGCCTCAACCAAGGCTTGTAAACACAGGCAAGTTTTCATCGACCAACAAAGCTTGGTGTACGCCGAAATCATCGGTACATTTCGTTTCGTTCAATGTATGCTAAATTGACATTATTCAAAAAAGGGTGTAACGTGAATGATGTTGCAGTGGTTTAGCGGTAACCTATTATACAGTCAAACTGTTGCTCTGTCATCGACGTCTCACCGATTCTCGTTACAGAACATTCTTCTTTACATCTGTGGCATTTGATGGAAATGTTCACAGCAAAAGAGACGGTAAGAATGATGGGAATAAAGATGACATAGGTAATGGTAATGATGAAAACATGACTATGCCTTATGCTTAGTGTTAACTATTTAGAACAAATGTAGAACATGTAGAACGATATTAGTTGTCTTCCATTTTGTAACTGATGACTCGATCCACAGACAGAAACTGATATGTGTGTTGAAAAGTGCTAGGAAGATTATGAAAGTAAAGTCCATGTTTACTACATCTTATTACGAATAAAGGGCCTTTGCTCACTGCATGACAAAAATTTTGCTTAGCACCGTGATGTTCGTTATTCCGAAGGTTCATTAATCCGAAAAAGATGTAAGGTTCATTATTCCGAAACACGCAAATTCCCTATATATTCCCTATAAATTTCCTATGTTCGTTAATTCGAAAATGAAAAGGGTTCGTTGATCCGAACATTAAAATGGCGTTATTCCGAAGGTGTGTTATTCCCAAGATTCGTTAATCCGAAAATGAAATGAGGTTCGTTATTCCCATAGAAGGTTCGTTAATCCGAAAACGAACAGACGGTGCCTACTAAAGAACCTGCGGAATTATGAACCTCATTTCGTTTTCGGATTAACGGACTTTAGGAATAACGAACTTTCGGAATAACGAACTGTAACCACGGATATAGTACCGTATAGTAAAAAGCACCGTAGTAAAAAGCACAGCAAACTGGTGGGGCTAGCACTACTATTGCGGTGGTATGCAAACCAGTGAGAACAGAAACAGAAATAGTCCGGGGCTAAGAAAACCGACGAAGACAGTGTTACGCTGCACTCAACCCAAGGCAAGACGATCAATGAAAATTCAACTCCGCAGCGTTATCACGATGACGCCGCTCGGGTGTATGGTCGCCGAAATTATACTTCTTTAATGGAAAAAACACGTCTATGAATTGATATTGAGCCATAAATTCTTGGTAAATGGCTGAAAAGAGCTTTCTATTTTTTTTTTTAAATTCTACGACTGATTTTAAAAGCATGATAAAACAGATACGCGATGAAATAAGATCAGAATTCATGACGTTTTGAGTCGATGTAGAAATATTGCTGTGATTGACGGTTGGAGTGCAGTATGTAGAATGTATACACGTGATTTGTATCCGTGACACACACACACACACACACACACACACACACACACACACACACACACACACACACACACACACACACACACACACACACACACACACAAAGACATGGGAGACCAAAGTTTCGTGTACCAGGCGGGCACTCCGCATGCGACGGTGAATGCATGGAAAACGGATAGACGCACTCCGAAGGTTCGTTATTTATAGGCACACAAATTCCATATACCTGGATGTTCGTTAATCCGAAAATGAAAGAGGGCTTGTTAGTCCGAACTTTGTGGCGTCATTCCGAAGGTATATTTCGAAGGTTCGTAATTCCGAAAATGAAATGAGGTATGTTATTCCGAAGGTTCAACAATCCAAACATGAAAAGAAGGTGCGTATACTAACGAACCTTTGGAATTGCAAACCTTATTCCGTTTTCGGATTAACGAACCTTCGGAATATCGAGTCTTATTTCATTTTTGGAATAACCTCCGGAATAATAAATCTGCAGAAAGAACGAACCTTCGAAATAACAAACCTTATAATAAGGTTCGTCTCGTCAGTCCGAAAATGAAATAATAATATCTTATTTTCGGACTGACGAACTTTCGGAATAACGAACTGTATACCACGCACGTGCGGTATATGATCATAATCTACAAGGCGTAGGGGCCTCTCCCCTACCCCCTCCTTCTATAATGAAATGTGAAATATTAAAATACATCACGCTGCCTGAGATTGTGTAGCAATCAGAGTGAATCATCTTTTTCCTAAACTGTAATCAAGCCACGAGGGTCATTGCCGTTGGGAAGTCTGAGGGCTACTGAAGTTAGGTGTCAATTAGTGACCTCTCCCCTTCTGGACGAATACCGGAACTTGCAATTAATAGCCCATCAGTAATTGTGTCTCTTAATCTTGAAAGGAGTTGCAGAGAGACAGACCAAAAGTATTCACATGTTCCATCATTCACAGCTTAGAAAATCTGAGACCCTTCTGTGAAAATCTGTGAACACCTTCCTTCTCCCTTGTTTGACCCCCGAATCCTCGTTCCATGGGTATTAAATCCGTGAAATTTGGACTACTTAGGTGATTAGCAGACATGATATCATCGGAAGGGCGTGATAGTGCAATGACGCCGAAGTCCATGCTCTGACTAATCTCATAGGAGAATATAACGTCTGTATAATAAAAGTATAATGTCATGACAAGTACATTGTGCTTCCAATATTTTGTTTAGTACTATATGACGACTGTCTGTTCTCCGTACAGATTTGCTGGCCTCACTTTAAACAAATGTTTTTCCTCGCTGTGAATTATGTTTGCTGTTTGCCTCTTATTGTTTCGTCAGTTTATTTGTTTAGTTGTTTTGATGCTATTTAGTTAACTTTTCTTTTGCTCTATTCTGTTTTGTTTGTTTGTTGTTGTTGGGTGGTAGGTTGGTGTAGCTTTTTATGTCTTTTAACAAATTTCATATAACAAAACTCAAAAGCTGAACTTCTGTTGAAAACAAAAATATTATAAGGAATTGAACATTCACACTGTCACTTCCTTTGAAAGTAGGCCTACTACTTCTGTCGTACCTTGAAATGTGGACTTAGACGTTTCCTCCATAAAATTATTGTTTCATATTTTCTTCGTTGTAAATGTACTGTGCTTGTGTAATATCGCACGAAAGACCATTATGACATATCAAATCCTTTGCATGATAGAAGATGTTTCTTCGGCTCCCGCAGTACGAATGACGTAAATCACCTCATATCCTTGATAATTTGCCAGTATATCGTTTAGCTTTGTAGTCATGAATTCACATTAATTTTGTCACCTGAAATCGTCGTTGATAATTTTTGCATTTTTACGGTCATGTATCCACATAAGATATTCTATTTTAATTTGTTGCTCAGCGAGGATTGTCAAAAAGTATACTTGTATACTAAATTATCTGTTTATCATACCAACCATTATAAATTTGGCTTATTCTTCTTTCAAGGCTTCATTTAATGAAGTTACCTGTTCATGGTATACTTCAATAACAGTCTGACATCAAAATTTCCAGAGTCACCTAACTTTTGTTGGTTCTGTTCGTACTTTACCTTAGTTATATCTCTTCATCGTGCAACATGGAGAAAAGCTTTAAAAATTACCTGTTATTAGGTAATGCAGTTCATTATAATAATTTTGAGATAATAGAAATGCGCATTCATTTTTGGTGCGGATTGATGCTAATGAATCTGTATGCAGAATGCGTAAATCCACCTTTACCCTTGAATTGATGAATCCCTTTTTTTTTAACAAGATAATCTTTTAAATCGTTTCAACAACATTTCTCGTCAAAAGGAGAATCATCGACGGTGTGTTTTTCTACAGTAATTTACGTTCACTTTTCCATGTTCTTTCCCAGCGAGCACTGTAATGAGTGACATAATAAACTACTATTATCAAACATGCAACTGCACGTGCATTCATTCTGCCAAGGTTAAACACGTCATGGGCTTCTAATCATTTTCCTGACATATTCTAGACCATGTGACCTCCCTCTCGACTCGCTCCTCCTCCCTTGATTTCCCTTCTCTTCCCTCCCACGACGACAGAGCTCAAGAACCGCTGCTCTGCGTCTTCAACGCAACTGCTAGCCCAGAATAGATCACTCCTTATAACGAGGAGGAGGATGAATCACAAACGCTCCAAAATTAGCAGTTTGGCTGCATGACGTTCAGAAATCTTCTGCGCAGTTGTTTTCGGTCAATGAGTAGGATAATGCATGCATGTTTCCCTTGCTATAGGAAGTACTAGTAATGGATATCAACGCAGCGATCGGACGAGAGTGGCGAGTATCATTTATACATAAGTGTAATTACCATCAGATAGTCATATTCACTTGAAATGCGTCATTCATGGCTATTGTTAAGAACTCAATTACTTACCTGTCAGTATAACATATTTGATATTGATGTCAGATGCCCAACCTGACAAGACATCTCGGTAGCGGTTTATCGATTTGTCCCAAATATCTTTACTTGCCTTAAGAAATGAGACACCTTGCAAACATGGACTATAGTGATGTTTGTTTTAATTTCATGTATTGTAAAAGGTCAGTCATGTGTTTTCATTAATGGTTTATCATGATTGTTTTAGTCCGGCTGTGGTAACAATAGACGCATGTAACAATTCGACGCGCAAATGGTTATCCATGCGTACATAAAACACTAATTACACTAATTTCACTCTCTTATTCTTACGATAGCACAACTCTCTTATTCTTACGATAGCACAATGATAGTCAGATCAACTATAACTTAAAACCGATTGTAGAGGCAATCCAAGTTACTAATTCAGTCTGTCGATGATTCTCATTTTGACTTTAAATTTAATGTCCATTTTTGTACCTTCTGCCTGTCCATTGTTGTAGTAGGTTACCTCCTAAGTATCAATCTCTTTGTATATTGAGATTCACCACCTTTATGACAATCATATTCAAACTGAACAAGTGCCTGTGGCAAAAATGACATTTGTGACAAGAAAAAAAAAGCAACAATAAAAATCGTACTAGTACTGCTTTGAATTTTTCGAGCCTATTACGAGTATATTGAAAACTATAACAAAAAGTATATTTTACACAATGAATAACGCTGTTACCTCCAAAGGTCAATATAGAGTGGAAAAAATATGAAGTATCTTTTCACGCGTTGATTGTGATAGCATTTGCCTCATATTCGTGTAGTATACGTGATTAATGTGACCATGTTGTCGCATAAGAAAGCAATACGTATAATACTACGATATATGCCGTATTCTGGTGGCGAAAATTCACTCAGCCGTCAGCAGCGCACACGATGTCGAATCGCACATACTTTTCACCGGGGGATTCCCCCCTGGAGGAAGAGAGGGAGAGAGGGTGAGAGAGAGGGTGAGGGGGAGGGGGAGCAGGAGGTGAGAGGGAGGTACAGCGAGGGGGGAAACAGAGACTTGAAAAGAGTGCAACGAACCAGACGGAAACGCTTGGGAAAGCTGATAGGTTGTCACGAAATTTGTGTTAATGTGATAAGATCCTTTGACCAAATTGTGACAGATCTGTGAAAACACTGTCAGCGGCTGTTATTATTTTCTTTCCCCATCTTTCCTCATTTCGTGATTCGTGGTTCTAACTTAATGAGGACATTAAATGAAACTTGACTTTCACCTTCTCACTGTAATCTTATTAAGCTGTCGCTCTGTTCCTACTCGAACTATATGGCTTTGTGGCAATTACGATTCGCTTTGGACAACGTCTTTTCGGGCACAATTAATAATCATGATAATGCAACATCACTTTCGTCGAAGTACACCTCCTGTATGCTATATAGACCTTCACAGGAAAGGAGACATTGTAATTGCTGATTTTTGGTCAAGTCCACAAAAACTATAAAAAGTGTTACGGATAATTCAGTACAAATGTAGCATATTTTGGACAATGAAGAATTTGAATTCGTAATCTACTTTGAAAATTGAAAACACAAACTCTGGGTATTTCTTTTAAATTTTCATTCTGTTTTGTATCACCTCGACGCGGAAATGGCACTGCATTCACATCCCAGTATGCATCACAGATCACAAAAAATACTTTTGTATGTGTCTTTGTGTTTGTGCGTGTGTGTACCCACAGGATATACATAGGCCAACATTCTTATTATATAGTACACGTGTACCTATCAATTTCAAGCATTCCTTCACCTTTAAGACTGTTTGTTGATTATGTTCATCCGTTGACTATTTCACTAAAATATTAATATTTATATACGGCATTGCATACAATAACTGCAATAGTATGACTATATGGTAACGCCTTTTCGAGGTCTTATAAATAGAAGTCCATTTCAGTGCTTTTATTGAGTTGAATAAATTACCAGTTTCCATCACATCTTTGATGTAATTCTTAGATAGCAACAGTTTACATTAGAGAAAAACATCATTGAATAGTATTGATCTGAAAATAACCATGTCCTTCTCAGACGACGAAAAGGTAGAGAGATGTCTGTGACAAAGACACTGCCAAACTTCAGCTTGGGTATGTCATCAATGGGACTGAATTTACATCCCAGTATGCATCACTGGTAGGAGTGTAACAGCATACCCCTCCCCGTCCCCCTTCCTGTCCCCCTCTCAGTTTTTCCTTGTTCGATGTATCGACATCTGGAGCAACCTTAAGTCAAGTGGTTCGAACAGACATCCGTCCCTTCTATATATAAATCCTGGCACGCGAACGTGGTTTCCCGCACGAAAAGTGCGTCTACGTTCACTCGATGACTTCAGGAAATATCGAATTCATTAGAACACCCTCATATTTCCACAAAGAGCCACAAAGCTCTTACAATATGCCGCCGAACTCGGTTGCAGAATTTGTGGAAATAAAACTGAAAATGATCCAAATGTTCATTGCCCGCAATTAATCATCCTAAGGCTTAGCGCAGTTATAACCACGTCCAGCATGGGGCTTAACACATTTTCGATTACGCTACAGTTTCCAATATAGCAGTGGACTCCACTAATTCGGGGTCTAGTCTGCCCGGGGTTGTGTTTTCCCATCTCTCGTCCTCATACGCTGCACTTTTGCAGTTCGACGTTGTCCGTATAATTTTCGATGCAGATTCTATAAAAAAAAAACCTGTAAATAATCACTGCTTGTCTTTGAGGCACTATTCGAGCGTTCATGTAAGATTTGGTAGCAGCACATGTTCCCAAACCACAACGAGGGATACTTTTCATCTCATTAAGATCAAACCCCGTATACAGTATATTCAAAGTACATTGGCATGATTATTGCGTTGAAATTCTAATTACTTCTTTCACTACGAGTATTTTTTTCTCTCTTTTATGCTGAAAAGTGTATTACGCATACGTGCAGTTTCAGAGGTATCTGTATGTTTCTAAGAAATTGAGTTCAACATTCTGAAATATTTTGGTAATCGTGCCTCAAAATAAAATCATACTCATTATGCCTGAGAGGAATATACCAATCTAAACCGTAATCAAACATTAACATGTCTCACGGCGTGACAGTGTAGTAGTCATTACCATATAATAGGTCTTCAGCGTTATCACAGTTTTTATTGTATCATACGATTGTCTAAATATTCACTACACCCCTAAGTGGGCATATTCACCATCATCTGACTAAAGTTAGCGATATCCCTCTGTAGTTTTGGAAAGTTTGGTAGCCGTATGGTGATGTCCCTATCCTTATTCATATGGCCTCGAAGTTGCAGCACATTTTCTGTCATGTCGAATTGCCGTGACATGTGTTGAGACTTTGAGTATCATAGAAAAGATCACTCACATCACGACTATTTACAATATGATGACAAAGGGCTTCCTTTAAAAGAAACACAAACCAATAGATACTTTCCTACCTGCAGGATTAGAGAAACTAAAAAGAAAAACCGTCAATAGTTGTGTTTGTTATCTTATCTGAAAAAAAATCACAATAAAAATAAATGCACGTGTTGACAGTATAAGATAGGCATACAGTTCAATTTGCAATAGTCTTGGCTTCCAGAATTAACTCGATAAACTGGGTTGCTGTCCTCGAACATTATTCTCCCCACATCAAGGTCATTGCATGTGATGTCCACACGACTCATGTTATACTTAAGCAATGACACAAGATCAATCACAAGCTCATTACAAGTATATAATGATATCAGCTATCATGTACAGTATAATGTATTGTTACCTTCAGTGACAAGCCAACATGTTATTAACTGCATCTTTCTATAATCTACACACCTTTAACGCCATAACCGTTTAGGAAGAATCATTCTGTGACAACAGTGGCGTATGTGATCTGGATGTGACTTGCTTAGACAGAAAGTCATATCAGCGTACGTGAAAAAATCCTTTAAACACTCGCAGGGCTCGACACTGAATATTTTCTTTGGTAGCCTGTTTGGGCCACTAAAGTCTTTGAATGTGATATTTTGGAAGCTCAAAAAATAAATGTATCGTCAAAAAATAAAAGCGAACATGACAATCCATTTCAAATCTATGTTGCCCGATATGGCCACCAAAAGATAACCTTTTTGGAAATTTGGTGGCCCGGCATCATATTTCAGTGGCCCCGGGCCAACGGACTATATACTTAGTAATCGCCAATGTCGAGCCCTGCATATACGTTCATAAGAGGAACTAAATTGCCAGTGAATACAAGATATTTTACCTTCGTGACATCACACAATGGTGACCTCCTCACGTATGATAGAACCTGTACTGTATCAGCTTTACCAAATTTATCACAATGAAATGTATCTGCAACTATAGTGTGATCAAAGTGTGTATAATGTCTATCCTCTAGCCCAGCACTTGCTCGATAATAATTGGTGTCAAACCCTCTCTGCGCCCAAACAAAAGGTTTTAGAACTTTGCACTGTACAAATTAACTCTGTGGACAAGGATCAAAATGACAAAACTCTTGAAAAGAACAGAAAAAGCCATTCCCGTTCCACACATGTAAATCGAAACAAACCGGCTTCCGGAGCTATAAAGAATCAATATTGGAATATCTTGGGGGGGGGGGGGGGGATAGACCAATAGAGAATGGTTTATTCAATGAGACTAGTGTGTAGAAAGAGGTAAGCAAACAGACTCAACAAAAACAAATACTCGAGCGTGGCGGACAAAGAAAAGCGACTGAGAAAATCGTGGAGGCGTCATAAAATATGGCTGGCTTTTCTTCGAGTCGTGTAAAAGACATGAAGAGTTGACCGACATTTTTGTGTCGTCAAGTTCCACGCCTGTTGCCGGTTTTCTTCGAATAAGTGCGGTAGTAATATTTTGACTAGCAGCATGTCATACCTTTTCACAAAACTTTAATTGACGAGTTTCCAAACAGTACGCGCACTTCCCCTGGTGTGGAACTAAAGACGAACAAAGAAGGCGAACTTTTCAGTCTGAAGGTGTAGAGGGAGTAATTTTGTGGGGCGGTGATGTAAAAGCAAACGAACAAACAAACAAACAAACAAAAACACCAATGAGCTGATATTCGCAAAATTGTGTCATCATATGTGTTTTGCTTTTTTAGGTTCTGGGTATTTTGTTCATATCGTCTGGTGAATGAGACTAAACGTTGCCAAACGATCGGGTTACTCAACCTGCATTATGACGTCAGACCACACCTGTACAAACGCTCTGTGATGCAGCCACCAATGTTCTGCTGTTTGCTGTTTTATTTGGATAATTGTTTTTAATTGTAACGCAGTCTGCTGACATTGACACATTGGTGATTCTTTGGATGTCAGATCTCCTTGTAACAAGTATATAGATTAAGTTATTTGAACTGGCACAAGGATGAATTAGACCAGGGAAGCAACCATAGAACTTTGTAATTTCTGATCGCTCAAAACTACAGGAGCGATCGCGAACACTCACACAAACACACACACAAACAAACAAACACTGGAACAAAGGCTGCCGGTAACACTAGTTTAATGGTATATAATTGGTGGAGAGGAGGATTGGGCTTTTAACTTTTTGCGAGATGCCAAGAAACCACTCATGAAATAGAACAAAGCATACCATCCTAAGAGGAATTCAAAGTTTATTTGATGAAAATCGGTTTTGGAATGGTAAGACATAAAAAAAAGTAATGAAAGGTGAGTCCCAAATTTTACTATGATCACTATGCTTTGGCTATCTCGGCAAGTTCAAAACTATTTTTATCAAATAAACGTTGAATTCCTCTTGAAATTACATTCTCTCTTATATTTCATAAGAGATTTTTCATTATCTCACACACAAAAAAAAACACCCCAAAATGTTAGGTCTCAACAAAATCTATACGACTATTTACCATTCGCAGATGAAACAAAACCCAGCTTTGGTGCGTCAAAATACACCGTGAAGTTCTAGAATATAAGTCAATGATAGAATCAACAAATGTAATGTAAAAATGTTAATCAGTATAATCAATGTTAAGTATTGTTAAAAATGAGAAAGATGTGAACAATAGTTATAACAAAATTGTTTCTTGGATAAAATGTCTACAGTTATGGTTTATTGGGAAAAATAGTGATATCTCCTTATTATTTTAAGCTTTATTGCGAAATTTTTATATGGTAGGATGGTAGGATGTTTTGTGATATAACTGACCTACATAACATGTGCATCGAAGGTCTACAGTTATGGTTTATTGGGAAAAATAGTGGTACAAAAAATAGTGATATCTCGTTATTATTTTAAGCTTTATTGCGAAATTTTTATATGGTAGGATGTTTTGTGATATAACTGACCTACATAACATGTGCATCGAATGTGATAACTCGAACATTTTTAAATCACTGCTCCCCGAATGGTAAACAATACCTTTAAAGGGGGATTTACCCCAGATTTATACATATGGATTTAATGCATGCCAAAATATTAGTAGTACACATTAGCAAAGTTTAGAGGTAATCGGACTGTCCAGCTGTTAGCAACTTTTACACTGTAGTTTGGTTAAATCATTATAGGTCATCATCGCTGGATAAGCAGATTAAACAAGTGTTGCCACATTAGGGCAACGATATAAAGTGAATATAAAGAGTAATCATAATGGAAGAACGTTGACTTGTACCCCTTTCAGAAGGCATTAAGGGCAATGATATCACCCTTTACAGTGTGTCAGTAACAATTAAGTCGAAGGAATGTGTTGTTGTTTTTTCATAAAAAATGAAATTTTGCGGAATTCTCTTTGTGATTTTCTCTATATCGTTGTCCTACTGTGACATCATAAATTGTAATGTTGTTTTCCCTATTTACCTTTCTCTTAATATTCACACTCTTTATCATAGCAGGCATCTCTTCGCGCTGTTCAAGACATTATGATTTAGTATTTTCTTTGTGCTTGTGTTTTATGTTGAAATGCCAAATAATTTATACTAATACTAATAACAATAACAATGATAATGAATAATAATGATGGTGATGATAATAACAATAATAGTAATAATGATAATAATAATAATGATAATAATAAATTACATTTGTATCTGATTGATTACTGAACAGTTTCCCTCGGACCCTGAATACATTACTCCTATCACTGCATCCTAATTCGTATCCTGCATGGTTTGTGTGTAGCTTTTTACATAAATTTCATCCCTTTCACTTCCTTGGTGCTTTTAATAAATGACAGCGAAATCGAATGAATGTTTGGCTGCGTAAGCAGATTTAGGTCCCCACGACTGGATAGTAACATTCCGAGACGTCTCGCGTTCACGTGCATTTATTAAAATTTAAATAAGGAAACATGAAGATGAAATTGAACAGACTTTGTAGACTAAAGGAAGACACGAGGCTAAACTGGGTAAATTACATCTCCTCATGTTTCCTCTAAATACGATGTTAATCCTTCGCAAACTGTCGTCGATGCGTAAAATAATAATTTTCTAGTTCGCGTTATCTTTCACGGTCTCTTCCCAACTTCCGTTTTCTTCTTTGCTCCCTCATCATCACCACCTTCTCTTTCAGATATCCATATCTCTCCTTTTTGTGGACTGCTTCAGTCTGACATTTCGAAAATAACTTCCTTTACTGTCCATCGCAAAATCATTTCCCGCCTATCGGTCAGTGTTCCCGCCCTGACTTGAAGTTAATCTCGTCGTCTGCGCAAGTGTCGAGACGGGTTTCCTGCACTATTAGTCCATGGGCCAAGACCCGAAAAATGGGATGTTGGTACCACCTGAGGTGGCACAACCTTTTTGGTGTCAGTTTGTTTGTTGGGCATAGATATGCTTATCAAGCTATGATAGCATTTCCAAATGAGTAGCTTAGTCATAATAAATGATTTTTTAACCAATTTGGTCTCGTTTTTATATCCCTATACTTCTGAATCGAAACTAACCGCTATACAAAGAAGAGCACTGTCTTCCGTAAGTCCACAGGTGTTCTGTTGTAAACGCGGTGCGCTTTGTCTTTATTCAAGTCAGCGAAGGGAATATCCAAAGGGTTATGATGTCCACAGCTGTCACGCGGTGCGCTTAGTCTTTATCTAGACCAATGTACCGTTATCATATCTAAAGTTCCTCATAAAAGGGATTATCTTTACTGTTTTTATACTACCCTATCAACAAATACGTCAGTTTTAAACAAAAATCACTCTGTTCATTTACAATATTATTCATTATGATGTATCGTTGTGTACCGGTACATTGTTTTTGCATTATCTTATATCATTGGAGGGAAATAACGCAACATTGGCGTGGTATTAGCGTTTTCGTCGGAAAATGATAAATAATTGAAAAACACGGTAAAATTCACGAGGAATTGCTTTTGTTGTTGTTGTTGTTTTTAGATAAAAGGATATACACTGTATCATACGCTTTGGATATTCCCTTCGCCGTCTAGAATAAAGACTAAGCGCTGTGGACATCATAACCTTTGGATATTCCCTTCGCTGCCTTGAATAAAGACCAAGCGCACCGCGTTTACAACAGAACACCTGTGAACATACCATAGAGCTGCATTTTACAGCTCTATGGAACATACAGAAGACAGTGCTCTTCTTTGTATAGCGGTTAGTTTCGATTCAGAAGTATAGGGATATAACAACGAGACCAAATTGGTTAAAAATTCATTTATTATGACTAAGCTACTCATTTGGAAATGCTATCATAGCTTGATAAGCATATCTATGCCCGACAAACAAAACCACACCAAAAAGGTTTTGCCACCTCAGATGGTACCAATATCTGTGGCCTGGCCCATGGACTATATTACCTTTACAAATTACCACAAATGGAATGGGGATAATGTATGTGCTCGTTCACAGTAAGATAACATCAATTGGCAGTTTTGACACTTTGAGGAAAATTATTTTAGGTCACAAGCCCTGCCTCGCCATATTGGTGACTCCGATATGCCATGGTTATCAGGATGCTATACGTGGCGCATACGCCTATTCAACTAATGATTTACATCAAGCCTTTATTTCCCATCAACAGTTACGACTGCTAGGTATGAGTTTCACTGCAAAATCTCAAATTGAAATCTAATGCATGTATCTCTTAAAAACGGTAACGACCAGCAGAATGACAGAATCAAGGGCTGACGTTCGCTCATAGCTCCTGTTATACTTTGTCTCGTAATGGCATATCTCTATCACAGAAGCATAACGCATTCGCGAACATTTTGACCCATTCAGAAAAATGTAAGAGTCGAGCGACATACTTCCGAGATACACAGCGTCCACGTGTGCACCATACTAACGAGAAGTCTATGACCTGTATCATTGGGCTGTCATACGTTCAGAATTTGTTCTTCTTGGCGCCGCTCCCCAGCATGAAGAATCCGGTTGTTTATAGGAACATCCACGACTCAGCAGCTCACGAAGGAAGCATGTTTACTGAAACTCAAAGCTACGTCGAAAAACAACAGCATTATTGTGACTACAAATTCAAACTGCTTAATTGATCATCAACCGTGACATTCAATGATCATCTCGGTCAATCGATTGAGAAGACAACAGAGCTCTCATATTTCTGTTGTTGTTAACGCTGTTGTTGCTTCTTTGTGTGTTTTTTCGCGAGAGAAATGCTTTTGATTTGCATGATTCTGCCCAGGTTGATGCTCATGGAAAAGATAAATGCTTATGCACATCCCTAATTAAAGACACACAAACACACACACGATATATGCACCGAAGAAAATTCGAGGAAATTAAGCATTGATATCTTTTAGATAAATGCATTCTCCTCTGATTGTTTATACTATGTCTGTCGCTGGGATAGTTTGCGGCATTTATCAATTGTTGTTTTTTAATGTGCAATTCTTCACTGGTCATGCTGATCGCGCTCAAGAAAAGAAAAAAAAACAAGAGAAAGGAAAAAATGTCTCTAAAACTTGTTATGCCTTGAGTCACGGACTGTCTGGTTTGAGAGCAGATTCATGAGGGGACACGAAGAGCCCCACTTCATTTTAGCGCAGATCTATGGCCAGGTTTCCTATTTTATAAAGCCTGAACATACCTCACATATAAAGGTTTCATTTGCAACCAGATATCCAGTGACATGTAACTAGTATAATCTCAACAGTTATTGTTGAGAGCCACATTGAGCGTGAAATCCCTTGCCGCTTCTTCCTTTGCCTACGAAAATCGAATATCTAACGGAAAGTAACGGTCGAGTGCACACTCAGCATGTTACTGGTTTCAGTGTTTATCTTAAGAAGTAGTGCCCGCCAAAAATACTTTCCTTCGTCTTAAAATTCTGTCAGGTTTCTCTCCTCGAAGGTGATATTCAGTGGCAGAAAAGAATCCGTACAAATATGTAGAGACTTCTTGACTGGAATTAGAGTTTACGAAGATGTTCATATCAGCTAAGGACTGATGTCTTACATTTCAATGAATCTCAACGAGGAAAAAAAAAAGACTGCGCGTGGCACATTTTATGATATCATATATGACAATCGTATCATGTTTCTTTGTTTTTAAGAGCTCTTCAAGTCTCGTCATCACTTTGTTTTACTCGTTTTGTCGTTTCTCAGTGTTTTGCTGGATTGTGAATTCGCCATTCCCAGTAATCCGGGAGCAATAGGATGTGTGCATGGATGTGTATCCATACATTATCTGGTCGATTATATCGTGTACACGCCATTTTGCCAGAATGAATTTACGGCGTTATTTTCATGTTGATGTGATTCGCTGCGACGAAACACCGCGTCATGCATGTATAACTTGACTATATATAATTATAGTTCATGTGACTATACGAGCTATATATTTGGTGTTCAGTATTTACGAGGGTTGCGTTTTTGGCGAGGGGGCCTAAATTTTCCCTCTTTGTATGCTGTTAGAAAGAGAAAATATTGCAATCACATGTTATCGAGTGATAGGGCAACTAAACTCTCATTATCATAATGGACTACATGAAATAAATCTATACAATCATGTTCATATTTTATGAAAAAAATGATTATATTATGGTCAAACAGTGTTGATGAATTCAGTTCAGTTCAATTCAAATTAAATTTTATTTCCAATATGACATATTTTGTTGTCGATACAAGTTCAAAACAAAACGTACAATGTATTACAACAAAATATTTTGTATACATATGAAATTGATTGTTCAATACAATTGGGTTTGATATGGATTCATCTTTGTTGGCCTGCCCATGGTGTTATATCGTATGACTGTTTACAAGGACAAAATATGCATAGCATTTGTCCCAATGTTAGAAAAAAAAAACATTAAAAAACATACGTTTGTCGTTTAGTGATTATACTTTTTTCATATATTATGTACATCACAACTATAACTTTCCATATAGGTGTACGCTTTAATTCCCTCTCTAAATAATACATATAAGTGTTAAACTGTTCTTACATCATGTGTTGCATTACCTATATAGTGGGTTACTGAGAGAGCGATTTCTCTCTTTAAACAGTTAAGATGACCAAATACAGCTATTAGAAGTTGTAATCGTAAACGTTC
This sequence comes from Diadema antillarum, assembly GCF_040938485.1. NCBI lineage: Eukaryota > Metazoa > Echinodermata > Echinoidea > Diadematoida > Diadematidae > Diadema > Diadema antillarum. Next base: position 1,663,583 of record NW_027270928.1, on the reverse strand, counting down.
TCCAAGTATATGCTCACGGGATTGCAATGTTTACTTTGTTCTTGATAATTCAATGTCGTGAAATGCCATTCCATTTTCTTACTATATTCAATGATGTTAGCAAGCACACAAAATGGAAGTTTAATAAAATTAGGACGTTGGGTATAGATAAAAATTATTGAATCATAATAAAGTATTAGTGGAGACTTTGATGTCCCCACGTCACAATACTCTTATTATTGTTGTGTCCACAAATATATTGATAGAACTTTATTTGGCTAATAATTTAATTATGGGATATGGGATACATTTTCTTATTGATTTCACTGACGGAAGAGAAAATTCAGGGAAGCTTTGCAATCAAATCGCAGTAGACTTGTGAGATGAGTACAACATCACCTTCTCATCATAGTGCGTTATCACCTTCTCATCATAGTGCGTTGTATGGTTGAAACAAAATAATGATATCACAGTCATTTTGGTCGGAACATATTCAAACTTCAAAATCACATAGCATCTTTACATTGTTTCCAAATTTAATGAAACTTTCACTATACTGTTTGTCTGATTTTCTTCCACTTTTTACAGCTCACAAAAATTAGAGTGGAAACTTTATCCGACTTAGGTCAAATTTCATTTGATATGTTTCATAATGTATACCGAGTTCCTTTTAATTTAAATGAAAACGGTTTGTTTTCAGATGAAATTCTTCATAAAAGGGCCACCTCTGGGCGTGGATTTACTTTTTCATGTTTTACCTACCACAAGGTAAAATTATAGCACCCGTTCCTCTGCAGGATAAGGGTTTTTGTGTACTCTCTCCAAGGATATATATATATATATATATATATATATATATATATATATATATATATCGCATCCTGGTCGCTGATGAAGAATGCGATGACTGACCTGTTTGGTGTCTTGTTTCTAAAACATGCGCTTAATTTCCTCGCCAGGATAAAGCGCTTTAATGCCATTTTAGGTTTTAATCTCATATATATATATATATGTATAATGTATATACATATATATATATATATATATGTATAATGTATATACATATATATGTATATAAATAAATATATATATATATATATATATATATATATATATATATATATATATATGTTCATACACTTTATGGGAACAGCCATGATGGAAATGTTTATGTGAGCAAACGCTAAATCTGTTATTCAAGTAACACGTGAGGAACCGTCCACACTCACATGTTGTAGGCGCCTTTTGAGGTGAACAGGAAGCCGGCTGGTTTAATCGATAATCAAGGTGATAACTTTCGGGTGTTTTTTGAATGGTGATTAAACTGAAAGACGAAACGTTTAACATACAACAGACAACTTACTCAAATGATTTCCGTCGCATTGACCGATAGAGAAACAACAATATTGAAGCAGTTAAGATTAGTTCATCTTTTCTTCTTCTTCTTCGTCTTTTTTTTTTGGGGGGGGGGGAGTGTATCATTTGGTAAGGCGTAATGTGAATAGAACGTAAAGCAGCACCGCAAGGAGGATAGCGCTGTTGAACGAATGGAAGCCGAGTTTCATTTCATGAGAAAACATGACTATAATTAAAGCAAATTAAAGCGAATGAGCCATGACCCGACCGTCATCAACCACCATTTCATAATTGGTTCGGTAATTGTGACAACCGTGAAGACTGTAGCAGAGAGAAAACTCCTGCAGTGATGCCACCAAACTAGTGATAGATAGAAAGACTTGTATTCATAATGTTGATAAAAAAAAACCCAACTATTATACTATGCGGCGATTCGCGTGCATTGCAACCTCAACGCGTGTCCCTCGCACCTGAGCGTGTGTCTACGACGTTTTCAGTGATATTTGCTCGTCCCCGCCCACGATTCAACACAACAACAGTCTCCCAATCTTGTATTTTTCCCTTTTAACCAAATGATAACATATGCGGTTACAAGGTAAATAGATTTGTGCCAACATTTTCTTTGAGACCAGCAAACGATGACTGCACAAAAAACAAGCCTGAGTCTCAGTGGTGGAGCCGTATTTACTTTTCGTGAAACTTCCCGCCTTTTTTGCTGCCTGGCTGTCGTCTGCGGAGCAGGGTAAATCTGAGCGCTAAATGCTCAGCTGCTGCTTGGAATAACAGTCAAAGGAAAAGAAAGAAGGTATGAAAGCAATGGGCATTGTGTGTTTATAGTCTTGAAGCGTTAGAAACGTATCCACTTCATTTACATATCTTCTTTGTGGAACGGGCTTGAGGGGAGGAATACATTTGAATACGTTCTACCCGATGGACGAACGCGATTATAAAGAGAGACTATACATCAACGTTTTACCACCAAATTCGACCGTTGGTTTACTGTCTTTAGCGGTAAGTATTTGCTGCACTCTTTGATGAATTGTTAATGTCTGATAACAAAATGGTCTAAGACAATCCATTGATCTTTTTAATATATTTGTTTCTTTCTTCCCCTCCTTCTTTCCCTTTAATCTTTCGATCTTGTCATGATTGGATTGTTGGTAGTCGGCCTTGAAACAGTAATTGTTTCAGAAAATGGAGATAACCATGGCAAATAATAGTGAGATTCATCAATAAATACATTATTGTCAAAGTTCATTGTTAGAGATGTACAAGTGACATCGACAGAAAAAAACATGTATACTGGTCGGATTTTCTATTCCAGCAAAATTTATTTTATCTTGGTACTTAGTGTCTCTCTATTCAAATAGACCCCCCTCCACAAAAGAAGAAGAAGAAGAAGAAGAAGAAGAAGAAGAAGAAGAAGAAGCAATTGCACTGCCTGTGACTCCAACAGAAAATGGTTTTAGTGGGAAGATGACTTTGTATTCTTATCCATGCGAACGAATGGGGGCACGGGCAAGTTCGCCGCTGTGTGTCGATTTTACACTACAAACTGACCTGCTTTGGATCTTACACTGAGATGGATGTTTTCACTCAGGAATACGTCAGATAAATTGACTTTTAACAGAGAACAAGGCGGGTAAAGTAGGTCAGGTGAAAGGAGAGACAACGTGTAGAGGAAAGGGGGAGAAGGATGGCAGAAGTCCGATTCGAGTATACTGCTTACTGACTGCACTTTGGGCACAGAACAACCTATTGGACATCAATGTCGTGTGTGTACATTGCCTATTGCGTTTTATGATGTGTGTGTGTGTGTGTGTGTGTGTGTGTGTGTGTGTGTGTTTGTGTGTGTGTGTGTGCGTGTGTGAGTGTGCGTGTGGTTAGACGTATGTTCTTATTCATTTCATGCTTGTATGTGTAGACTGATTTCTTTTCTTTCATTTGCTCTTTGGACTTACGTGCTTTTTCGCTCTTTGCCATCTTTTCATACATCTATTAGATTTGGTGTGAACACCTACATTTCCAGACTGCACAGAACTACAGAAAACATTGTGACACGACTGAATAATCGCTTGAGGTGATTCACTTGTAGGGGAGTTGTATTGACATACTACTGTCATTCACTTGTTAGTATCTAGTATGACGTATTATACCCCGGTAGAATTACACTGACTGACTGTGCTGTGTGATGTTGGGATCTCATCTCAGTAGACACCGTCTGTAGCTTCCATGACTGTTAGCGGTATGGTTGGTTTACGTCACACGGTTTTGGCCTATCAGAGGCAACTTCAGCAACCGGCGGCATGACCTTAAACGTCCAAGGCGCTATTTCAATAGGAGCATATGCGTTTCTTCCCTCCGGTGGACAGCCCTGATATAGAGAGAGGGGGAGAGAGGGAGAGAGAGAGGGGTGTACGGTTTGTGTGTGTGTGCGTGCGTGTGTGTGTGTGGGCCGTTGAGCACGTGTGTGAGTGCATGTGTGTGTCTGTGTGTGTGTCTGTGTATCTGTGGGCAATATACCCTAGGGGATTTGAGCGAGACAACTCATTCATGAGAATGAAACGTATTATAAGGGATTCCTAGCCGGGTGTAGTGCACGCGACACTGCAGCGCTCGACAAGGTACAAAATCCGACACGCCAGCTGATCAATGCTCATACACGATTGGGAACCCACCAACGCGAACTTCTCCAGCAGTACTAAAACTGGGTCCTCACCATTCACTTTTTATTTTCTGGCTTCATTCGCTGAGCCCGTGTGTAAATCTGTGCTTTACCACCTCCCCTATTTTGTTAATCGTGAATTATTTTTCAGTAACGTGCTCGGTATGGCTAATTCGGATCCCAATTTTGGATGTCTATTCAACTCCGTTCAAAGGGAATACCCCGATCCTGTTGAAGCAGAAGTTAAAGGTAAGGGTGCAAAACTCCACCCCTATTTTCTCCCCTCTCTTTCTTTAACTTCTCTCCCTCCCTCCCTCTCGGTGTCTGTCTGTCTCTCTCTTGCTGATACATTTCTTCCTCAGATAATATTCATCCTTACGGCAATCCGTGTTTGATTTACATGCACGTGGTTTAAATGTATAACAGGAAAAAAAGTGGCTCGGAGTCTGACCGTGCAGGTCAGGAGAGAGCTGGTCGTGTTGGTGTCAAAGAGGGCATTGTAACCTCTTTGCTCAGATGCTATCTTCTCCATCAATTAGAGAAGAGGATCTCATATCTTTCGGTTTAGAGCTGTAGAAAGGATGGAATTGTGCGGAGATGCTCGCAACCAGGGCCAAGAGTCACAACTCTGGGTGACAGATCATGCATGGAATCCACCGATTCGTGAGAACAAGACTCGCTTTATCATTGAACCCTCCCGATTCCAGGGTCTTCTGAAGACACGCTCATTCCCCTTGTCATCATGACTATCCATCTATTTTTCTGCGTTGCTTGACACTGGCATACAACTGTCGTCCAGGGTGCATACCTGCTATATGCGTAATCATAACTCCAGCCGTCTTCTTACTAATCTTGAAATGTGCACCTCCAGTCGTTGAACTATACATTCAGGCAGATAGAATACTGATGGAGGCTGCTGGTATTTGAATGATACTGTGAGAATTCAATGGGTGCTCGATTTTGACCTAAGTGTGCCAAGAAAGTAGATTACCACGTTCCAATTTTATCATGGTATCGGTTAACCATATGATTAATAAATGGATCATTTTCGCCTACTTAGCTGGACCATAGCTTCCAACACTCGGGCACAGGGTCCAGGTCATTACTTCATTGTCATCGTTTCAATTTCATTTGATTCGTAAACCATGCCATTCATTCAACCCACACCAGACAAGGCGCGTGATTTTTTCCCCTTCTCTCGCGAAAGTTATACAACCTCGTCGTCTGGAGCCTCTTTTCCTCTCTCCCCTCCCTCTTTTCTTTACTTTTTCCTCTCTCTTTCCCTGCCTTTCTGTGACTGTCAGGGCTAACCCCCTCCCCGTTTTCCCATGTCTCGGTTAAATTGCGACCTTGTCCAGCAAATTCTCATTCATCTACACCGACCGGCAAACGACGGTGGGTGTGAAAATCAAACAATGTCTGATCTGCAGTGGTGCAGGCGCTTAAAAAAGTCAGACATCTGACTGTCCAGAAAAGATGACACAATTCAGGAAAAGGAAAGATCCGAATATCATTGCAGTCTGTAATACGTACTGGTATGCAGAACGCCCAAGATTTACAGCATGCCTGCAGCAGGGAGGCCAGCTCCACGTGGGAAGAAATTTCCTGACTTCAAAGCCCGTTCAATGTCTTTTGTTCCAATTACTTTTTTTTTATTTCACAGTACGGGACATCCCACACAACAATAGTAGCCCGTGTACCGCTTGGCAAGCGTCCAGCCGGCCAGCGTATCTCAGTTAATGACTAAATCGAATTACATGTACTCACCCCCGTCCCGTCCAAACCTACCACGCGCTAAACTCGTACCGAGTTAGCGGGGACTCTTCCCAGCTAACGCGAATGCACGGCGTCCGCGTCCGCCGCTCCCAAGGTAGCTCACGCCCTTGCCATCCTTGTACAGCACTTGGTTACCCGCATAAATCTACACATACATAAGGCATTACTGAACGCTAACCTTAGCAGTTTGTTACTATTCAGGACTCACCCTTATCATGGCTATGGTTGCAAGCGTTACTCAATTCAATGTTTTCAATCTGTCAAAAGTGTACTTTGAGCTACGTTTCCATAAGTCACTTGAGTCAAACACTTTGTAGCATTAGATCGTATATAAAGAAGTATCATATACGAACCTATCTCTCTCTGTACGTATATGCGCTCATAAAGTTATATACTTAAATACCGTGTCACTCGTTACCCAGTGTCAAATATCTTGATCAACCAGTCTTTTCCCCTTGATACTGCCATAGAAACAGTGCAGGCATATCGGATCTTGCGCAATATAGGACCAGGTAAGGCGAAGTGATGACCAGCCCCTGGGAATCCAGCGTGCTAAAAGATATGGAAGGAAGGAGAATGGCAAATCAGCTGGCAAGAGACCTCTATCATACACCCTTATCGCCAGCTCTTGTCTTATCTCACTCTTTCAAGTCCCGTATGATTTCGTACACAATTCAAGGTCTAGCCATGCTACCGTTCATTGAACTGCATTGGAATTTATTCGAATGACAAATAGACAATAGAGCTATTGATTTTGCCCGTGTGTCTATTCATCACATATCTAAACTTAAATTCACATCTGAACTTCGGACCAAGGATGATCCGTTGTTTCTACCAGGGCTTTATGGGGAAGAATCATTGTATCGTTGCATTAGTGGTAACACGTGGCAACAGGGTCAAGCAAGTATTATATGATAGTATTAAATCCGAACTGGTGTTAGCGTTCGTCTTGCTGTAGAAGGTCCGTACGTCTTCCCATACATTTTATAGAGCAATGATAACTTGGTCGTGCTGGAGAATCGGCTAAACTCAAACTAGGCACTAATTACGTCTGCAGTCCCTGGTAAACCCATGGCCAGGCCTGCCCGTGGCTGACAGAGAAAGGGTCGCGTGGTAGAGAGGGTGGGGTCCGAAGCACTGTCTGGTCTGCAGCATCGATATGATGTGAGATGACGGCGAGCCCCACCCGGAGTAATGTGCGCCAGGCCACCCGTCTGCACATCGGGTAACTGTATCAACGACAAGAACGGCCAATTTGCCGAAATTTGCGAAGGGATGTCAAATCCAGGGACTGTCGTCTCCCTTTTTTTTAAATCTTTAATGTATTCCGAGTGCCATTATGTAGTGTCCCAACCAAAGGATTCTAGGATTTCGTTCAGGCTTTCTTTCACCATTTCCCCACCTTTTCTCCCGCCATCTCCTTATTTTCGTATGTTTTGTTCTTTCAGTCTCCCTGCTTATCTCACATGACGATGTGTCCTTTCAACCCACTCCCTCCATGTCAGAGGCTCTCATTCCCCTTTCACTTGAATTGACACGCCCATATAAAAGGCACACCGTCACTCTCGCACGGTAGAGCGCAAGAAATGAAGAAGACAATCGCAAAAGTTGTTGAAATTCAACCGTTGTGGTCTGACCCGCAGGCGCGACTTTCTCCTCTTTTGTCAAGCCTCTAGAGAGCTGGGCAATATAAATCGAGACGGGCCCGTTAAATTGTGCCCTAAATTCCACAATTTGTGTCTTTTTCTCCGGCAACCTTCACCATGCTATGTAAGCGTTGCCTTCAGGTTGCGTGTAACGTCCATTATACTTTTTATCCTAAAGCAAGCCGTCATATAGGAGGAAAGGTCAAGAGAAGTCGAGACAAAATCGTAAAATTGTGGCCCAAATACCTTATTTCTCCGACACGATTTCTTTTCCACATTAACCATGAAGGCCTACATCTACATCAGTCTGTAGCACGCAATACTCACCTCCCTGGTGATACCAAGACCTATGTTCTCATCTCTGCGATATCTAGGCACTCTTATCTTCCTTGATTACGCTTTTCATGTTTCACTATAAGAACATATACACTGTCAAGTTCTTGCCTTGGCGTCTTGCTCGTATAGGGCTGTTTTCTGAGTCGTATTCGAATGGTGTGTATAGGTTTGATGCTGCGCCCTGACAGGCAAGACAGGAATCTATGTGTGGTATGTTGAGCTCTACCGTAAATACACCGTAGGCCTATGTCATTGCAATCTAATTTCTTCACGATACTCGGCGCTCTTTTTTTTTTTGTAGCAGTTTGATTTGGTACTGTTAATTTCATGATTGTGTGCTGGTATTTTCCATTTCGTTTCACAAACAGAACACATAGGCCTAGTATGTTTGAATTGTGCTCATTCTTCCTTATTAAGACATGTTAGGTACGCGTAATGGCTGCATATCTCAATGTACATTATCCACGTTTTGTGACTGCAGATGCCAGCTGTCTGTTACCACATCCACTGTATTGGCCAGAGCAAACCAAACAGTAGAGACAGCTCTTTGTTCTCACACTTTTATCCTCTACTTTCGTTTTCTCAGTATTTCCATATCCAAAATCATCCTTTCCTCCTCCTCCTTCTCCTCCCCTCTCTTCCCCTCCCCTCTCCCTCTTTCCCTTCCCTTCTTCCCCTTCCCTTCTTTCCCTCTCTCATACACACCCTCTCTCTCTGTCCTTAGCTTCTAAATTTTATCCCCTTTCTGATGAAGTGCCCGTCTGGTTAGCTTCTTTCATGACTCAGAATTGACTCACTAATAACGTGTGCGATGTTCAGGTTTTTCCATTCCTTCGCTTCTTTTTCGTAGCTCGCCAATGGTTATGAAGAGAAAAAGTGCGATAACTCTGCGGTGAATGTCATGTAGAATTAGTTGCCTGCACCGACGAGGCCTCTTAAAGTTTCAATGTGGAAACAGGGGGCCCGCCGGCCCGTATACTTGATGAGAAACCAGATATATCTTTGATGACTCGATGAAGCATCATCAGTGGATCGGATGCATATGGGTTAAGCGCGACAAGGTTAGGGAGGCAATATCGCAAATGCGCAATGGACGAGGAAAAAAACCCGAGGAGTACGTTTTCGACATAAATCAGTAGATATGCGGTAAACTAGTTGAAAATGGAACACGTTCGGATGAAGGGTGACTCAATTATTTGTATAGTCCTTTGACCCAGGAATCGAAATCTACACAATACAAAATTTTCTGTCAGTAATACCATGGAGCAACTATATTATACTATATAGGTGGAGCTACAGATATAGACTGCATATATTATTATATTGTAAACTGGCGTATTAATGATCTGCCTGTTTCTACTAAGAAGTTTAAAACATCTTCGTGAGACTCGCTGTCCTGTGTAAAGTTTATTCTGTCTTCACAGCAAAGTAGTGTGGACCAATGCACTGTAGTATTCCTTCGTTTTTATCTGTCGTCGAAGTCAGCAAAGAGGATGAGATCCCTTGAGGATCTACTGCGCAAACTGTGTGGGGAAAATCCTCCCGACGGCTCTCCAAAACCACTGATGTCGCCCTTCTGGATTCTGCGGTTTCTGGCGCACAACAGTGGCTTTCCTTTCTAGTTCGTCACTCTCTACTATGTGAGGTCTCCTCGTCAACCACATTCGTGTCCATGATAGCAAATCCTTTCCTTGTACCTGTCATTCTAAAATGTTTGGTTTGTACACTGGAGAAGTCCGTTCCCACGCCGGAGCAAAGGATGCCAGGAAGTTACTGCCATGTTTTTGTACAACTACAAGGAGGAAAAAAAAAAGTTGTGAAGATGTGAAACTTCCTTGTTTAGTTGTCATATGTGGGGGGTCTTTTTGTTTAGGACATCAACATTATTGCTGTGTCCACAGTCAATTAATTGGGGCTGTTCCTTTCAGTGGTTCATTACATGTCAAATTTAGCACGCCCCTCCTACAGGTTTAAATTGCAAAAGAAATTTACTATACAATTTTCTGATGTGCTATAGTATATACTCCCACAGCCGATATCCTTTATGAGCACCATGTTACGCTAATCACGTTAAGAGCTGGCTCTCAAGACGCATGGAAGCTTTAGGTGATGGGGAAGACGAAATAAGTAATCCACTGCAATACGAGGTGTTGAGGTTATTCTCAAGCTCGCCGTGCGGTACCCGGATTCCGCGCTCTAATCTCCTACCCTAGATACGGATCTGTAGGCGATAATCCGACGGAATTAGGTAATGAGATCGCATTGTGGGTGGGATAAGCTATTAAGGTGCTCGCAACGGAACGACTGAGGCCCTGAAAAGCGGAGGTGTCATCATCTCCGTAAGAGAGAGCAGCATGAGTGTTGTCTCATCGTCTGGTCTTCGGAAGATGATACCCTCATTCGGCCAAACGAGTTACCTTATGAGTAAATCAATCCAGATATATGAACATAAGACATTTTGGAGGAGAGCTTTAGTTGCTCGTTTATGGTCATGCGAATAAATTCGATGAGAGCAAACCTACAAGGGAGGGATTGGAGTAGTTAGCGTGATTGACATTGAAAGAAATGAAGATATCAAACCTTGCCTTTTGTGCAGTTTATATCAAAAAGACACAATCGACGAATTTAAAGCGACATTTCTGTGGCTCGTAAGAGAATCAGCATGGATTGCACAAAATTGATGTGTAACAGAGGTTCGATAGTGTAAAGAAAATTTTGATCATGGCTGACTTTTGAGACATAAATTATACACAAAAACCGCACGTGAACGTTTTTGAGGTTGTGAAAAGCTGATAAATGGAAACCAATGAGGTTTATGATGTCTCCCTGATGGTGTACTCATGAGCCATTTTCTGACTAAGGACATGTATAAATTTTGTCTTTGCATCATTAAAAAAGAAAATATTGGATAACATCGAATCTCTGAACAGGTGACAATACCAGCCTCATTTTATCTTCCTTGAAGATGAAAACGTGAGACACGCTATAATCTACATCATCTCATCGTACTAACATGATGATATATTATACGTGAATCACAAAATGTTGTTTCATAATCATGTCATCGCTTTTGGAGTCTAAAACTAAGAATTGAAACACACAATGTGATTCAGTGAAATTCAGTGATTACATTGTAATCATGTGATTTCACCATCACTCAGGGCGTTTAAAGGTAGCAAAGACGGATGGTTTCCTCCTCACAAGTTCCTCGAATATGTCGATTGGCATTCTTCATAGAGATGTACTTTCCCCCCCCCCCCCCCCAAAAAAAAAAAACAACAACAACAACAACAACAACAGCTAAAACACAACTTACAAGAAAATAAAACTCACTAAAGAAGAGCAAACGTGCAATAGAACAAACCCATAAACGAGGCACGAGGCAACAATATTATATCCGTGTTCATCGGTTGTTCTAACCGTAGAACACGATTATAACATCAACAATAAGATGTAATGTGCTTACAATGTGCTTTTTAAGTTACAATCGATTCCATTTACGGTTAACAGTTATCTTCCGTTTCCAATTTCGAGAAGACTTTCCAGACCACAGGGCTCTTGAGGCGAGATTTGCTTCCTGAAACCATATGTGAGCTTGTTGGGAAAGCAGGCAAAACAACCGAGTTCCAAGCAGCTTTACACGCTGTGGTCAAATACATTCTACTCGACGCGCGATCGAAAATTAGATTACGTTTGGTCCCCCAAGACTCGTTTCACGCTGATTTCTGGCGCTGTTTTGATCGAAGAAAAGCTAGCAGATTCTTGTTTTAATTGCTCAGTCTCCTTCCTAAGATACAATTAACGTTCTCTTCCTCCTTCCACTCAAATCGGGTTATGAGAGTGAGCACAGGCTCACTGTGCTTATCCTTTATCTCGTTCTGAGCTCGTTCTTATAATAGTTCATGTGAAGTGAGGAAACACTCATACTTAAAATAAATATTCGATATATTTCAGCTACTAATATTCCTGTGTACATTGGGGTATAATAATATCTTTAGTTAAATTGCAAGGCTTTGTGCTATATTTAGCACTTTTCGACGTTTATAAACTGCTGTACGAGTATAGCCTCATCCTCCCACACACTTCAAGGGCACTTAGGTAGAGATCATAATGTCATATTCATTCATTTCTTAAACAGAGAGGCTCAGACAGCGGCTCCAGCGGATTATATCGTCATGAATAATTTGTGCTGACAAGTTGCTTTCTGTACATGGTAGTTCATTAAGATAATGGAACACAGGATACGTCATAACGCGTCTGGATGCATGAGTCGGGAACAGGGCAAGGACAAGACTGCACCTTCACTGTAACCACCAAACCGCTACTATGATGTGAATATATCTCATATTTTCGATATAACCAATGACCAAAAGTCTCTTTTCTTTGCTGGATTGTCACAGAGAGTAGCATCAGTGGATAGGAACTTTTACTTCCTGCATTATGTTCCATGTTGTATTTCGTCTTAAATACACGATATGACACAGTTTTTTCTTACATTGTTGGCTGCAAAAGGCCAACTCTCAGTGAGAAGAGATTATAAACGTAGAGGGCGATATCCGTAGTTTGGTTTGGAGGTGGGGAAATTATTATTAGGCCGTGCACTTGTCCTAGTTTTCTTAATGAAACACAGGTGGGGAGCTATTCGAGACGAGAAATTAGAACTGATGTCTGAGCTGTTTGTCCGATTTAAGTGATTGGGAATTTCCTATTGGCCACATGAGTGGTCTCCTCTATTGTTGCTGATAAACATCACTCCCAACCAGAAAATTTGCTGGTATTAAATTTTGCGTTCATCTCAAGGTATCGTTCATCATCTGAGGAGGTATATGTTGTACATGATACTCCACTGTTGCAATTGAAAGACTGTGGAGCTGTACCTCCGTCACTGATGAGATGGCGCCTTCATTTAACTTCGACCAGAACGGGACCAGTAAGCTCATTAACTTACCTTGACCAAAATAGAATCCTTCCAAATTCGTGGGATTAACTCATGACAAGACAATTATGAGCGAATATCTTGATAAATCTGAGACCATTGTGACCGCTTGCTCGCGTGCTAACTAGCCGTGACAGATCACCTGACACAGGCAGTTCTCTTTTGGTAGAGACTCCCAGGCAGAATCTACAAGTCCTCAACTGTCTGCTAAAGAGGAGCCTTACACATGTGGGCATAATCTTGTTAGGCGTCATAGATAATAGACGGGGATTAGTGGTGCTGGTGATGTATCAACAGCAGCTCGTGCTCAGCGCGAATTGGAAGCAGCAGGTGTCCCGAACAAATTATGATACAATGCGACTCAATAATGCAAAAAAGAAAAACAACCTAAAATCACTACTGTTTTGCTGTAACACATGTATCACAATAGTTTCATAATCATACACTGCATTCAGCATTTCTTCTTTTTTCGGTATTCAAAACTTTGCTAAACCCAGACAGGCTGTTGGTCTGGTATCAATAGTAGGTGCTGTTTGTATGAAGTAGAATGTCCTTCCAACCGTCAGTACAGTAACATCTTCTCTAACTAATGGTTTCAATCTCATTGAAGAGGAACAGACAAGATATGTAATCTGAATATGAAATGATTCAATAGACAGATGAAAACTAGTTAACAAGGCCTAGGAAATAACAACGTGTGGCGCTACAATTTTTCACGACGGAAAGATAATGTGTTGCAATCAATTCGTCCAGGGCAACGGAAATTTTATCATCTCTTTAACCTTCTAGTAATTCTCAGTGGTCATAAATGTTTTTGTGGATTTTTATGTTAATACATTGTGTGCCCCGGCCAAGTATTGTAGGAGAAACTGTTCGGTTTCTATGTATAAAGATTAGAGCACAGCTAAAGACTATTGCCATGTACAGTGTAATTATAGCTCAAAGGGCAGTGTGTTTGATCAGAATTTTGATTGATATGGTGTTCTGCGTTTCCTCGTTCTTCACAGGCAACCTCCCGGGCTGGCTCCTGGGCTCACTTGTGCGAATTGGACCAGGTCTCTTTGAAGTAGGGAATACGGCCTATCAGCACTGGTTTGATGGACTGGCACTAATGCACAAGTTTGCCTTCCACAACGGAAAGGTGACGTATCAGAATCGATTCCTTCGGAGCAACGCGTACAAGAAGGCTATGAAATACAACAAGATCATCCTCTCCGAATTCGGCACTGTCGGGATTCCCGACCCATGCAAGAACGTCCTCGAACGGTTCGCTACGCACTTTTTACCGCTCAATGTTACCGACAATAATCTAATAAACGTGTATCAACTTGGGGATGAGGTCTACACAGCTACGGAGACCTACACCCCGAGAAAGATCAACCTTCAAGACCTCAGCACAGAGGACCAAACGGTAGGTGGCGCCCCATTGATAGGCTCTTCGTCTCACTCATGACCTATTGTCTTCCAGCTAGGCTTCAAAGGCATCTGCATTTCAACAAGAGGCCAATAATAGCAAAACTTGTTTCATAGTGACTAAAGAATCTAAAAATACCGTGCAGCAAAACATCTTTGTTTAAACGTTACGGCACCTGCGCATCCTGTAGCATGCGGTGGTCTCACATTGATGTTATTTTCTTGCTTTCTTTTGCTTAATGATGGGAAAACAGCACCTCATTATCGTACCTGTCATGATTTCCCCTTGAACTATTATGTTCTTGAACACTCGTAGGAGTGCCTACCGTTCGTTGTTTGTTTTTTTAAGATCACTAACATGCTGATGTGGCCGCCATAATGATGATCACGACGGATTTGATGTATAATTAGGAGATTAAGGGAAGCTAAATAGTTGCAACTATTTATTGATGATGGTAAAACAGTAGCGACACTAATCATCTCAAAGGCTGTTGCGCCCTTGAATCACGTCCTGGTGCTGAAGTCATCGCTGAAGAAATTTAAAGAGAGAAAATTATACTATGATTTGAGAAAAAGGGCATGTGGCACCAGTAATCCAGTGATTAACTCGTGTATGATCTGCTTTTTACCCTTTTCGCTCTACAACCGTGCCCTCGTTTAGATCGACTTGCTGCAGACATTCGGGATGATGACGGCTTCAGTCCACGCCCAGACGGACAGGGACGGCTGCTCATATAACATGGGAACTTCCTACCTGACAGGATGTTACTACAACGTTATCAAATTCTCCCCTAAATCTCACACAGGTAGGTAAATAAGTTTGCGCATACTTAATTCCCCTGTCTTTTGATATCTCATCAAAATAATGGTTAGGCCTACTGTTTGTGGCCTTGTCACAGCGCAATGAAAGACTCTGAAGCATTGACGAGATTAATTCTCAAGTTTAGGATGAGACCGTCAAAAGATGTATGCCATTCCATATAGCGAAGTAAGACTTTAAGTGTTTCAACGTAAGAAAATTTTCCCACTAATCCAAACAATGATAACAGCATAGTGGAGACTTTGCCTCAACTTATGATAGTATAGGGTTATTCAACCTCCCATGATTCAAGTTTCATCATCGACTCTACACTCTTTTTTGTGAAGAAATTGACTAGCGTGCGCAACAATTTTGCCCTTGAGACAATAGTCGCTAGATAAAAATGGAATCGACTGAACTGTATGATTAAACACTCACGGCAATGTCAGTCTAAAGCTAGGAAACAGGGGGTGGATAGCATAGGCACTCTAGTGGGACAGGCGGACGCCTCGGTTGATAGGGCAGAGAGCTGGCCTTGAATAGGCACCTCTAATTCTACATTTTAACAGTGTCTAAAACTCGTAAAAGCTGATGAAAACTTACAGTGCGACAGTCAAAGTTCGGTTTTTGTTTTTTTTTTTGTCGCAGACTCAGCATTTCATTCTTTGTCATTACGGAAGTTCATTCCTTTCCCGAAACTAAAAATAAAATCAAACAAACAAACAAACAAACCAAAAACAGAAAAAAAAGCATCGATGTTGCGAACTCGCCCAGCGTGGACAGAGTTGCCACTAAGTCTTTGGTCAAACACAGTCTTTTGATTTTTTTTGTTGTCGTTTATGTTTAACACATATCATTAAATTCCTGTTGAGTCTCCAATATCACACTGACTTTAACGGCGATGTGTAATCGTACATCAAGACTGAAATAGGGAACGCAGAGGATCACTCGTGGGTTGCAGTCTTAAAAAAGGAAAAACAGAACACGCTACACCCTATATATAACCTTGCCAACTCACGATTGAAATCACATGAATATTCGTGAAATATAAAGACGTAAAAATACAATACCTCTAGTGATCCCCTAGACGACGCAGAGCTTGCTATGTTATGTAACCGCAAGACGACGGGTCTCCGAAGGTGAACTGTCTGAATCATCGAACTAGGATCTCCACAAGTCTGTGGTTGAGTGAGGCAAACAGAAGGCGTCGTGGTCTTCGCGGGACGGCTTGGGGTGCCGCCAGTCATCGCATGCACTAGTCACCTTGTGGCCGTATCACTTTACCACGCACTCGTGCTATGCGGTAACAGAATGCAAACATGAATCACGAACTAACCCGACAACAGACACATTTAATACACATATTCAATCTTTATGTAAGGATTTGTCCAATGTAACATACGTTACATGCTTTAATTTCTGATATAATGCATGTGTGAAAGCTTGCCATAAAATGTAGATCATACTTCGCTTAAAATGAAAGGTAAAGAAAAAAAAATAAATGATTCTTCGTTTCATAAATTTTCGCAGATTCAGCGTTGTCGGAAGATTCAGACAGTACGTCCTGCTCGACCGTTAGCCCGGCGATGTCGGCGAAGCTTTTGTGCAGCATTCGGGCCCGGAACCCTCTCAAACCATCCTACTTTCACAGCTTCGGGATGACCGACAACTACATCGTGTTTTCAGAGCAGACACTGCACATCAACGTTGCTCGTCTTGCGGCGTCACAGATGCTGGGGAAACCGGTTTCCTCGTGTTTCGAGTTCGACCGCGAGGGAAGGACACTTTTCCATCTCGTCGAGAAGCAGACGGGTGAGAAACTGGCGACGCGGTACGAGGCAGGCCCGCTCTTCGGCATGCATGTCATCAATTCGTATGAGGAGGACGACCACGTAGTGTTCGACATATGCTCGTATGACGATGATGAACTCTTGAAGAAATTTTACCTCGACTACCTGAGACATGGCGACCAAGATGGCAAAAGGCATTTCCCCATCACAGAAGTCAGGAGATACGTTTTGCCTTTAAGAATAGATGAGGTCAGTTCTTCTGATATCACAAATCTCCGACTAATAATTTTAGTTTTACATGCTTTCAGATGACATAATTCTCTGACTGATGAATTCATTTGCTTGATATCAAACGTTTAGAAACAGATTAAAAGGGTGGTACAGTATTGGTGGAGATGAGAATTAGGCTTTTAACTTTTTGCAAAATACCAAGAAAACACATATGATATAGTACAGAGCATACCATTTTAAGAGGAATTCAAAGTTTATTTGATGAAAATCGGGTTTGGAATGACTCAAACATCCAAAAACAAAGTAAAACAAAGTGATCCTAATAAAGTGTGGGTCCCACACTTTATTAGAATCGCTCTTTTTTGGATATCTCAGCCATTTCAAAACCAATTTTCATCAAATAAACGTTGAATTCCTCATAGAATTACGTGCTCTTTCATAGTTCATAAGAGGTTTATCATTATTTCACCAAAAAATGTTAGAAACCTGAAATTAGGTCTCAACCGAAACTGTACGATCCCAAAAACAATATTCTAATTAAGCGTATGTTCTCTTGTCTAATGAATGCAGTTTTGATTCATTTATTTCCAAAACATTACATAAGACCTTCAGTCTATTTACCGCCAAAATTTGAAAACCTCGCTGAAAGTGACTTTGACGTAAGAGTCATCGAATGCGCTCTGCAAAATTCTTTAGATTTCCCAGGTCCTTGTCCATTCCCTAGGGTCAATAACTTTACAGCAACGTGGGACATTTCACATCAGCGGGACAATCCTTGGACCACTCCACGCGCTGACCAAAAAAAAAAAAAAAACCAGATAAAACGAAACAAAAACAAAACCCCTTTGTGTAGTTCGAATGCTATGAGGACAATCGCACTTGCCGCCAATTTGTAGCACAGAACAAGCAGACACAATTTTGTGAATGCACCCTCCATTGCCACATCCGATCTTGTATCGACCCATACTCCAACAAATCGATATGATGGGCTATAGAAAGGGCGCTGGAGATGATTCTGTGGGATTGTTGGCGGTTTCATTGAACTCGTACCACATACTGGTATGGTAAAAACATTAACAATAGATGAGTTATTTAAACTATTTGTTCTGAATGCGACCTGGGACCCCTCCTCAAGATTTTAACCGTGATGTGAACAATACCGTTTTATTGGAATTAACGATCACAACGGACGTTTGGACCTTTGCAGAAGGCTTGAGGCTTTACAACAATATTCAATAATGTTCCGGGCTCAGTATATTTCCAGTGTAATAATGTATACGTCCTACGTCCTTGCTCACAGTAAATGTTTATCAGGAATTTGTGGTTCGAGTATGCGGAATGTAAAATTTGTGGATTTTCAATTACATTTGTTTGTGTGTTTGTCCTCATGAGTAGTCTAGAAGGATACATTATTATGAAAGTACAAATTGGTAACTGATATTCTTGGACAAATTATCCAACTAGACGCTCTTTATAACAAAATAATCAGAGAAACGTACTGTTCAACTGGACGGTATGATCACACATATTTTCTTAAACTTCATTCAGAATTAAGATGCAATGTGTACAGCATACCAGCCATCATGATTAGTAGCATATTAAGGGATGGCTAGAAAACCAGATGCACTTCAGAGTCATATTCTTGAAGCTGGGGAGGGGTACAAAATATGACGCTTATTTGTCAAGATTGACGTTAACTTTTGTAGATTGTATGGTTTGTGAAAGCTGGCCTCAATGACGCCCGGGGTCAGTAATCTGGGAGTATTCAGTAAAAGGCAAACAGAACAGTAGGAGAATCCAATTGAACAGAAATTCTGAGTTTTGAAGATGTAGATAAAAATATATAAATATATATAGGTCTATGTATAAACATAAAAACCTATAACATCGTAATTTTTAATGAGGGTGTGATAGCACCTCACTATTCATTGATACGCCACGAGCAACAAAAACGACCAAAATTTGTTAAAGCGTGCTTTTAGTATTACATGCAAGCATAATAGTATTATCACGGAACGAAACCCTCGTACTCTACCTACACTTTCCGCTGTGTTGCACAAAACACATGTCGGAACCTCATTTGTCGTAAAGGTTTTATATCCTGCCATTTCAACCTCTCTAGCGACGAGCACATGGGACATTCCTCCAGCCCAATCCATCGATTTTTCGATTTTCAATTAGAGCTGGGACAAGGCGCGAGAATTCCATTACAAAAGTGACAGGTTTCAGTCACAAAGGGAAGACGTGCACTTACGATCGCGAGGAATTTTCCAACGCATTTTTCTCCACTTGGGGTTGAATGGCTTTTGCCCAAGCGGCATTAAATAATGAGAAGCTAACGAGACCAGACAGTTCGATCTGTCTACACGTGGCGTATCGAACGGGTTCGAGGAGGCTAAATCAGAATAGAAGTGAAAAGTCAAGGAATGGGGTCGCTACCATCTCTGATTCTTACATGTGTTTGATTATATATAACGCATAGCTATAACTTTGTGATTACCCTCAACGCCCTTCCATTCATCACTCATGATACTAGCATTCGTTGTATGGCCTCACAAAATAATGAGTGCCCCAGTGTCTTAACTTTCGTAATATTGATTTATTTTCCGTACACTGCAACTGTACGTTTTCCATTGCAGGCGCATCAATGTCGTTTGAACTTTAAACATATTTTTGATACTGTAAAATATCTCAAGTTAAATTAAAACTTTGTACTAGTTGACAGCATAGTGAAGTTAGTAGATCATGTTTTGGATGGTAAACCGTTGAAATGACAGCTACAGCAAATTATTCTCAAAGAATCTGGGAGAAACTAATTTTTCGTCTTACTTTTCTGTATACAGAATACACCAGTTGGCACTAACCTCGTTTCTCTGAGCTATACCTCGGCCTCGGCAATGCTCAAACCAGATGGCACGGTTGATCTTACCTACGAAGTGGCCTCTGATATCGGTAAGATAAAAACATGATTTTGGTCTCTCATTGCTACAAATATATCAGATTCATACTTTATCATGATCTCCGGAAAATAGTCTCAATACTGTAACAGAAGAATATAAATGATTGTAAGTCAATTTGATGCCCTGTAATCTTCAGAGATACAGCTCATTTTAACACGAGAGTGATATCTCTGAGAGTACGATTGGCATTTATTGTGATACCTGTCACCGTGCATTCACTGCCGTTTGTTTTGTAAGCGCCGGTGAGCGCTCCTCCTCCATAAATTTAGTAAAGAGGTGACAGATGCCATGAGTGCCATTCACAATTTCTCTGAATATTTCGGGGGGTACCTTTTGGATTAAAGATTTTCCAAATATTCCATCCAAAGTGTGCATCAGATCGGTGAAATCCACTTCTACAAATTCCTAAGCTCCCTCATAATGAATTTCTCCCTCCCTTCCCCTGCGCACGACATCCGTGTGACTGAGATATTACACTCGTAAAGTCAGCTGTAACAAGGTCCATTAATTCTATACGCAGGGATAATGTATATGAATGTAAATGTTATGTTCGCACTCGTGTATTCATGACCATTTTCACAAAAGGACAAAAAAACTATTTGACTTTCACTACCTCGCAATTTACCAACACAGGAATTGATATGCCGTGCATAAACCACAGTAAGAACAACGGCAGGCCCTACACCTACGCATATGGCACATCTGGAAAACACAAAGGAGATTTCATGAACACAGTAAGTATTTCCCCGTAAATATTTTCTTTTAGAAAAATCCACCCCATGGTATGCCTAATTCCTACCATCTGTCTAACATTAGCCCAAAGATAAGGCGAATGATAATAGATCATGTCAGTATCTTCAGTAGATTATGAGTAAATTTTCTTGCAATACGCGTTTAAAGGGGATGGCTAGTTACTAATCAGTGGGAATCAGTGGGAATTCTGGGGGATGATTGTTCCATCCTTGTGGGATTTATTTAATTACTTCAGAATGGTCTCATATTCAAGCAATGTGCACATTACATAAGTATGAGACCATTCTGAAGCAAACAATTTTCACACAACAATAGATATATAATGTACTCTTAAATAAATCCCACAAGGATTGGAACAATCATCCCCCAGCATTCCCACTGATTCCCACTGATCAGTAACTAGCCATATCCCCCAGCATTCCCACTGATTCCCACTCATCAGCAACTAACCATCCCCTTTAACGTAAGCTAAGGCAACGAGATCCAACCCACATTCTGTATACTGTCTTCGTCTGAAATTACCATCTTTATACTCTGAAAAGAAGTTGATAGGCCAATCTAGAATTTTGAATATTACAAAACTTCATTTTCTTGCAGATTGTAAAGTGCAACATGCGAACGAAGGCATGCAAGTCCTGGCACAAACCAAACCACTATCCGTCCGAACCAATATTCGTCGAAGCGCCGGACGCCGTTGACGAAGATGATGGTAAGTGTAGAGCAGCAAAGTCCACGTAGATATCAACTATACTCGCTGTGCGTATGGGTCTGTGTAGAATGTGAATGTGTGATGTGTTCTGTCTGGTTTTACCTTCATTAGCATGTCTTTACATGTGGGCAATTTGATGACGAATACTAGTATGTTACGTATGTGGATAAGATGTGATGTTTACTTACCAGAATCGGTATGCAACAGACAACATTCATTGAACATTGTCGTAATTTTGCATGATGAAATCAACGAGTTTACGACTTTGTTTCTGTTTTTTTGCCAACAGGTGTATTACTGTCCACCGTTATCAGCAGTGAGACACAGAGGGCGTTCTTACTGGTCCTTGATGCCAAGACACTAGAGGAAGTTGCGCGGGCTGAGATTCCTGAGAAAATGACGTGTCCAATCACTTTCCACGGCGGCTTCTTCCACTGACACCCACTCTCTTCTACACACAAAACTTTAAATCCTCCAAGACTGATATTTGTACACCACCTGATCACCTTGACCACGAGGTCGCGGATGTACTGAGATATCAATTCTAGACTGCATCTTGCCAAGTTCGGAATGTGATGGAGGAGTGTGAACATTGCTGGATGTCTTGTGTGTCGTGAAATCTCAACGGTCCCATGGTCCGGTATCGAGTAAAGAAACGATTTTGTGACCAATTACATGATTTCGTCGTTATATTTTTATATAGAGTTTCAAGTCTTTCCACGGCAAATAATCGTGACCTTTCCAAGACACTCTGACCTCATCGATGTCGGTCTTTGGTCACGATCAAACCATCTAAGTGCGACATCACGTCTTGATAACTCATGCAGCACCATTTGCCAAGTTATTGTCGTCTTCCTCTATCAAACGGACTTATGTTTGATTCTTCTGTAAACTTGCATATCCATGGATGCACAAAATTATGCGGGTTTGCCAAAAGCCAGTCTGTGAGATGGCTTCTGCATTCTTGACTACAAACTGCATTGATCGGCACTTGTACGGGGCAAGGTGGATACAGGTATCGTATGTGTCTCCTGAAATCATCGTTACTGCTGGTGTCCCTCTGTAACCCACGTGTTGTGTGGGATGTAACTTGTTGAGCTGTCAGACAAAGAGGTCTGAACACATTCGTTAAGTATAATCTTGCATGTCGAGCTGCCGACATTCGTTACGTTCTGTTATAGCTGCAAACGAACAGATCGTGGACATTTTACTGCCCCCAAGTGCTGAGGGTTGGTAACTAGTGTGTGAAAACAAGCTTCATTGGCCTCACATCACTGTGTGTCTTTTTAAGGTCTTCCAATGTAATTTATCTAGTTAAGGGCATTGTTTGTAAGGTCATCGGGTTGTTACTCCGAGAAAGGATAGAATTGAGTGAAATTACAATATAACGTCAGTAGAGTGTTTTGTTTTTACCGTTGAAGCGTTTACTTAATTTGATCGTAACTTTTTAGTCAAACTTAAAGCCCGTCCATTATTTATTGTCCTCGAAGTCACTGAAAAGAACTATGATGTTCTTGCGAGAAGACCAAGCTGAATGTGAAAAGATAGGCTCCTATAGCTTTTCACGTTTTAAAGCCTAATCAGTCTTGCAAGATGATGTCATTCCTCGCTTGTTTTTACTACGTGTATAAGTGAAGAGTTTAAACGGAATTGTCCCTGTTCTCTTCCTTCAAACAATTCCGTGCAATATAGTTATGCCATTAATCGAATACTTCCAAAATGTAATTAACACTACTTTGGAGTTCGTAAAGACATATTGTCCATGTAACATCATTTATTAGCCCCATAAAACGATGCAGCTGTTGATGTTGTAAAACTATTATTGTATTTATTATGACTGCTATTCTGCATGTTTCTCCTTATCAAGGCCAGCATATCATAAGTCGCCCTAGTCAAATTTTGCTGAGATCAAAGGAGCAGACATCGTAGAGCCTTTAATGGGAGTTGTTGCCAGAAAGCAAAATCGAGCTCGCCTCTCTCTACCTGTGGTTCGTAGGATGGAGGCGTATTAAGTGTCAAAATGTATTCATTATGTGTTTCGTTTTGTTGCTGATGGCAACTCGAAAATATTTCCCTACCTCAAAGTGTGTTTAACTTTGAATATAATTATGTATTTTTCTTGGTAATTTTGTGTTAATTTCTGTATAGATCTCAGATTACACTCACAGTGGTTATTGGGTGTACTGTTATATGTCTACTCGCAGATGCTTCTCTTCCCCATTACTCTTCAGATGAATTGCCTAACTTGCATTCATGATTATTTCCATGTGTCGGAATATGGTTTCATTAATTTTTCATAGCCGACTATCCCACTTTGTTCACAGAATCATATTCAGCTAAGCTGCTGGTATACACAATATTTGTGTATAGATGTTTAGATATTCAAGTTGTGAATGAACTCACAATGTGATGCTTAATATATTGGTTAAAAAAAAAATTGATATCTGGTAATTACCCGGGGTAATCAAAGACAGAACAAAATAAGTGGTTTACTAACAATAGGGTATACCACTCATGTATTCAATTATAACTACTCAACTGAACCAAAACGATATTCATTAAGTTGCCCTCATATTCGTCATTGCAATGGTTGGAGTCATTGTAACGGGTACGTGTTATGAAGCACACGCAAAAGTATAAGAAACAACCAATAGCTAATGATGAGTGTGACAATGTAATACTGTACTGCCAAGGAGCTTTTATTTGTGATAGTTTTGGACCAACAAATGTAAAGAAAGACTGTGTATTTTGACAAAGGAGTTGTTCTCCCTTACATTGGTAATATCGTTATCACACAGTTTAGACTGATTTCATGATGTAATGAAATGTAAATTCAATTTTACTCACATTTATCACCACGTGTGTTTGCAGGTATGTATTGTTTTATTTATGCTTACTCTCATCATCTGTCTGATGAAAAGCGCGAGAGGGCGCTTGATCTTATTTTGTAGTTGCTTGTGCCTTCATTCGCCTCGAACTTCCCTCGTGCCCCTTTCCCTCAAACCCAAATTAATGTGTAATTTGTACCTTGCATTCTGTCTTTAAGTAGCTCAAACTTCATGAGCCAGTATTCATGACCATTGTGTATTCCCAGTGACATCAAGGGAAGTCCGATTCTCAGTGTAATCCGTGGTTTCAGGGGAGAACAATACAACATAGAACGACATATATCATTGAACATGGATGTATTTTCTTCATCGAGAAACACGTTTAATCCATGTCATAACCCAAATGCAACTAAAATTACACAGCGCTACATTGTACTGTTTGATCCATTTCTTTGTTTAATTCCCACATTATTCGGATTATGCAAGATTCACATTATGCAATTTCTCACCATGTAGGATAAGATATCATAATCGCTGCAGTTCTGACTTAAAGGAAATGTATGGAACGCTTTTCCGCGGGGTATCAACATTTCTTCCTCTATTTTATTCAATTTATCAGCTTTTTGCCAGGAAAGGTATGAAAGATGTTATTTATGCAAACCTTGCCGTCTTGACTTCTCATGCTGCGCATGGATGATGTAATAGAGTACTATGATATGATTACTAGAATATGAATTATAGACATAAATTATTTGCACGTAAATGCTGTTGTCGCATACCATTCGCAGCCGTGTTAAAGTCTTGTATATTTTATCCGAGTTAATTCGAATATGAAATATGTTATTCACTGTATTCAGTTTTCGTTTGGACAGGCTGCGATATGAGTGTGGGAAATATTTGTTATTTTGCTGCTTCTGACGTTTTGTCTATCAAGTTGATTGGCACGACTATCATTGTGAAATGCTTTCTTGTATTCTAAATCTCTTCACTTGTTGAATGATTGTTCAGATTCTGTATTCAACGCCAGTGAATATTCAAGGATACGCATACTCTGTTTATGCTACACCATACCGCTGACTAGTTTGGTTCCAAAATTTCGTAGAAATTATATATATAATATGTTACAACTGAATGCTATAAGACTGTTTGTGTGTGTGGACGATCATAACAAATTACTGCCCTCTTTCCCTGTCGCTAAAATATTTCCTCACCCACTTTCTTATCGTTTTGGAAGCGTGAATACTGCTACAGTGGTGGTTGTAGCCTATATTTCATATGAATTGAACTAACTTATTTTTCATGAAACAAGAAATGTAAATAGAAAGAATTGATATATATAATACAAATCACTTTGTACTGCAAACAATCATGTGTCTTCATGTCATTCCATTTCACTCTTTTCACTCGAACTACTTTGATGGCGTAACTGTGCTGCAGGCGAGAGATGAATGAGAGTATTCTGTTGATATTTCATGATATTATTTCGTGCAAGTGACATGCAAACGTAGAATTAGAATATACCGTTTTTACAATGAAGTATTACCTAATAATATACCTTGAAGATGATTGTGGTGTTGACCAGGAAATATCGATGGCAAATATACGAAGTTATTTGTCCATTGTAAATCTATTTCTGTCGGTTTGACGAGTGGCATGAGAAACCGATGTTGGTACTGCGCACGAAGATGGCTGGTGTTTGTGGTGATGATGGCGGTGGTGATGAAGACAATACAGTCGTGTTGTTGCAAGAGTGGTACGATGATGCTCGTGGTGATTACGGCAAGGTGAAGGGGAAGTGCATTAGGGCTAATACGTCATGTACTATGTATGAAGTGTAAATAATCTGCATGCGCCGCGTGATAGCGGTGGTATAATCATAATGGTGCACAGCCGCAGGCGCCTGAACGAAGATAACTCATTCTGCAATCGACTATCTCTCTCATTCTGTCTATTTATCTCTCTCTCTCTCTCTCTCTCTCTCTCTCTCTCTCACTTTCATCTTACAGTTGTATATATATATATATAGATAGTTGAGACAATGTAGATAACAGAAGATGTCGCATGAAACCGGCAGAGTTGTGAAGCTTTCGACCGTGGTCTTCCTCAGCTTTGATATCTGTTTGTGAAACGAAATATATGTTTTTGAGCATAACAAATCTGAAGTCATAAACACAATATATTAAATATAAGTTTAGCATGAGTTAATAGTTACATGACATACTTGGCAATATTTTTTGGCACTTTGCAACACATTCAACAATGTATAACTGTAAATGAGTATATAGTTAGTATATGTAGCATACAAACATATCATACAATAAAAATTATCAAACATATATCATAAATAAACTAAATAATCCTGCTAAGCAGACGTTTGAGTTGCCTGGATGAGGAAGCTGAGGGAGACCACGGTCGAAAGCTTCACAACTCTGCCGGTTTCATGCGACATCTTCTGTTATCTACATTGTCTCAACTATAATTTCACTTAAGATGACAGAGGCGTACGGTAGGAATATCAGCATCATCACACTATATATATATATATATATATATATATATATATATATATATATATATATATATATATATATATATATATATATGTATGTATAATGTAAGAGATAGTTCCCTGGGTCCCGAACGTGCGCGGTGCCGCATTGTTGGTTGCATATTGAAAGGAATTGGACTGAGGCGGGACGTTGCTCCCCATCTTAGTCTCCCTTTTATTTGTCAAGCTTTTAGCCCGTCATTGGGCCTTCGTCAGGACCTACCAACAGAATGATTATCATATGAATAACCTGATGTGTCATATAATACATAATACAATTTCACATATTACCAATCTTCTAAATCATTTCCTTTATATACACAAATCAATCATTCAATTCAATACAAATATCCAATCTAACCTCAAATCATCATCAGAATAACATCATATGTCCAAAAAAATATAAATAGATTCTTATATCATAATGCTGCCATATAATAATCATATCATGCCATATAATAATATCTATATATATATATATACAAGAAGATATCAGATCTAGTTTTAGCGAGTTTGGTGTTTGGCGCTTGTGAACGTATATATATATAACAATCATAACAATCATTCAATAACAATCATTCTCATTATTATTCTCATTATTATTTTTATCATTATTATTAGTATTAGCAGCAGCAGCAGCAGCAGCATTAATTCGCCTAGTCATCTCATTTCGATGTAATGGAGTCAGCAGTAGGTTTGTTTGTGTCAGTATCTTCGCGTCTTTAACCTAATTATATCTCACTTTTATAAAACCCAGGCCACGTTTCGAAAAGTCAAAAAGTTTTAGTCAAGGTATTGAGGTCCTCTCATTAATATAATAGTGCATTTGTTTATATTGTAGCAGTTTGCAACTGATATTATAGGTAGTTTATGACATCTCTTGCCGTATAGATAAGATGATGCAATTCTTAAGCAAGTTATGCTTG
This sequence comes from Diadema antillarum, assembly GCF_040938485.1. Taxonomy (NCBI): domain Eukaryota; kingdom Metazoa; phylum Echinodermata; class Echinoidea; order Diadematoida; family Diadematidae; genus Diadema; species Diadema antillarum. The sequence goes on along the minus strand of NW_027270928.1, from coordinate 1,635,932 downwards.
ACGTTACCTAAACCCTTGTAAATAATCACTGAATTTATTACGTTTATTGTATCTGGTCAATTCTTTTAGCTATTGTGGCAAAGAAGGAAAAATTCAGAGCTTCTTTGCAAAACAGATAAATGAAGAAAGAAAACATCCATTCCATGTTTTGAAATGCACGGCAGTAAAGAATAAAACAAATGAGCATCTAATGTTTTCACAGTATTCGACAAAGAAATAAGTTATTTATGGAATGTTCATTATTCAGAATGTTTCTATAACATACTGATATCGCTAACAATCATCTATCCAAACTTTATAGATGATGATGTAATCTTGTCACCTTAATAATAATGGTCACGTTTAACATTGTCATGATCGAGTATGATATTGACTTGTCCACATCAGCATCTACACACGAACGTTGTTTTTTTTTCAGTAGGAAAGGAAAAAAAGGCACGTATTTCCATGATTGCGTGCTAACGTTTGTGTACTATGTGGGTAGTGTTGTTTTGTCACTATATTTTCGTGGTACACACGGCTAAATGGACAGTGTCCGTACCACATACATGTATTACCATGTTATTCTATGTCTGCGTGTATTTGTACTTTATAACAAGTAACTTTTATGAATGATTTTAGCATCATAACCTAAACATCTCAAATATCATATCTATTCTAAATTTAGATATACGTTTTTGCATATTTTTTAAAAATATTTTTGTTCTCTCCAGTGGATGATTTAAAGTGTATTCAACCTTGTTTCTTAGTAGATCGTTCTTTTCCTTTACTTCAGTTTTTCTTGGTTTCTGTTGTAAAGTGTGCCTTATTTTCCGGATATAGAATTATCTGTATGTTGTATCGTATCTAAGGATCTGCACTTATTTTGTTTCAAATTTCTCAATATTTCATGAACTGATATACAGGTATACTTTTATGTATTATTTTTGTTGATGGTGGAAATAAGTTGATTTGAACTATTACATGTATATAGATGTCAGGATTTTGCAACACACTTTTTATTTTGACTATGATCAATATTACAGGACAACTTGGCAACCTCACAAAATTTTTACTTTTTTGTTTGTTTTTCACAATTGTTTTAAACTAAATTCAATCTACAAATAAGGAGGTATGTCCCTTTCAAAGTTTTACACAAGTATTACGCTTATTAATATCATAGGCCTATTCATCTTGGTTATTTTAGTTAGTGTTTGTTATTTCAGTTCACTGTAAGAAAGAAAGTTTATTTACATACAGATACACCTGTGGTAATTTCCATTTTGATTGTGTTCATTATTTCATTTCGGTATAAATGAAAGAGAAAAAAAATGTGTATTTTGACTTTTTCATGTTGCTCTTTCCCTGTTCCTTGGTTGGTTAGATGGATAATTTTAACCCGCAGCCTCCAGAACATAATAATTATTTATTGCTCATAAATTTGATAACTTTAAATCAAGCATCTGACTACCGTAAGCAGCGGTTTACATGTGCATATTTAGTCACTATACTTGATGACAAAAGTGATAATTTACTTTTCAACATTTTTGACTGCGGCATAGTCGTATAATCAGCCCCGAAACTTTTGTATTACATGCATGGGGCTTGTTTGACCCAAGGAGATCGGACCTAATATATGACACGGTTTTTGTCATAGTTATACCTGGTTAACATATCTGGTTGTGGGCATTAAAGTTATACAGAACTGGGGGGTGTTTCATAAAGCTGTTCGTAGAGTTACGAACGACTTACGAGCGACTGCTGATCAATTCTTGTGCTGAATTATGGAAATTCTGATAAGTATAGCACATCAGAACTGATCACCAGTCGCTCGTAAGTTGTTCGTAACTTTACGAACAGCTTTATGAAACAGGGCCCTTATTTGCCCCTCAGCTACTCCATCGTCTGGATGCGGTGACTAACAAACTTATGTTTTCTGTACTGGGCGGTTTATTGAGAACATGAGCATGAAAATTGCTGCTCATGATCAGGGTCATATTTTGTCCTTTTTGTCGTCTTGCTATTTCATGCTGCACTTTTTTGCCGTCATGATAGTCTGCGAACCTGACCAATCGCTGACCAAAAATTAACAAACGACAACAACTAACTGCTCAGAGACTCCAACTCTCCCGCTTTTGACGGGAGATCTCCCCGCCGAAAGCCCATTTTTGCGAAATCTCCTGTTCTCCCGCTTGAGATTTAATTTCTCCCGCTTGAAATGATTGTACTTAGTGTCATTGTATGCTGAAAAAAAACAAGCCTTACACGTGTAGATAGCACGAGATAACATCTAGTGCCCTAGAGCTGGACCCCGGCCACAAGGAACATCGCGCTTCGCGCACATCAAGTTGGAGTCTCCCGTTTGCTAGGGGTTTCAGGCGGGAGAATCTCCAGATCAGAAGGTGCTTGGGGTTGGAGTCTCTGCCTGCTCTCAGAGCTAATTCATATGCGTTGGAATGAGTGCGTAAATTTGCCCTGCATGTCCCCTCACCTTTTTTTCCAGAGCACAAGGAAATCGCAACCAAGAACTCGAGAGATTGAAGCAGACAGTGGGAGATTTCTCAAAGAGATATTCTTTATTAGCGTCTATCGCTAGCGCTTCGGATCTTCTCACTACATCTTGTACAGGGCTGGCGCAGCCGTGGGGGCCGTGGGGGCTCGGGCCCCAACACTTTTTGTGTACCATACAAAGGAATACATAAGGTGTCATCACTTTGGGCCCCCACACTTTTTTCAACCCGGAAGTACGTAAGTGGCACTAAAATATAAATAGATAGAGATCTTGAAGTATGGCGGCGGTAAGGTTAAGTGTTTTCTCTGAAGACCTTTTTTTATAACACCTGGAAATGGGAGAGGAGAGAATGAGCTGAGGACTTTTTTTTTTTTTTTTTTTTTTTTGCTTGTCAGCTGAAGAAACCCGGAAGTGCTTGTTAGCTCATGAAACCCGGAAGTGGGCCCCCACACTTTTGAAAACACTGCGCCGGCCCTGTTGTACTTAACTCAATAGAAACTCTTTGCGGATGCCAGAGCGGGTTTATAAAGGTAAGCACTATCTGGGCACCCGTCCCGCTTCATCATGAATATTCATCATCTACATGTATCCGTAATACCGTTAAAATACATATTTTTTTCATTTCCCGGCAGCGTTTTTACATTTCTCGGCAAAACTGAACATTTTTCCATCTCCCGGGGAGACGTTTTAACATTCCCCGTTGATGCAATTTTTCGAGATTTTTACATTTCCCGGCCATACGTTTTGCACGTATCCAGCGTTCTGCCATTTACTAGTACAGTATCTTACTGCCTGATGAATATTCATGATGAAGCGGGACGGGTGCCCAAATAGTGCTTACCCTACACCATCTCGAGGTTTGGCGGCTGTAGTCCAAGCTAGTCAGGTGACACTCTTGAGCCAGGTGAAGTGGTCACGAGGTAGACGAGCACATCTGTTCGTGTTTTGTTGTTGATTACCTGTGCTCATTCAGACCGTACGAGCATGCATGTGTGTGTGTATCGTATGCTGGTACACTATCCCTAGATCTAGTAGTACCTCGTATTACGATGCTACGAGCTTTATCGTGAAAACACACGAAACATGTAACAACAATCGGAACTGGACTGTCCCACAACGACAACGAGCGCAATACTTCGTACTTCATGTGATGTGTACACATGCCACAGCCCGAGAACCGAGAGCCTGAGAGTTACGAACGAACTTAGGCCCGGCCTTCGCGTCAGTCAGCTGACTTTGAACTGTAATTTTGTCTTCGTTATCCATAAAGGTCAGCAGCCGAAAAGCGTAATTTCCGGTCATGACCGATGCTATTTCACAGTTAGAGAAGAATGCATGCCATAACGGTGTGGACGGTGGCCCAGACAACATGACAAGCGAAGCGGCAGCTGTGAACATGGAAAGTCGCGCAACAAGCCCCGCCGGGAGATTGAACGGAACCCGACCGACGTCTGGGGGAGGAGGTGGTGGCATATCAGGAGACGAGAATACTCCACTTTTGCGATACGAGCTTAATAGAAGTGTGTCTGCTGTAAATCCCGCCAATAATGCCCGAAATTTGTCGACCTTTTTCGGTTGCTTTATGCCATGTGTACTTTCAATCTTCAGCGCAATTCTGTTTCTTCGTGTTGGTGAGTGAATTATTAATTTACTTTTCTAAACTAGACTACTTAAAGTTTAACTCATAACTGCCTGGTTTACAGCGCCCCGGCCCGGGGTTATCCCGCCGATCCGTCCCATTTCATATGATTAGGCATGAAACTTAATTTAGGAATAGCTGCAGAATACATGTTAATTGTTATTATGTCAGTTCGGGAAACCCACTCACAAGGGGGGCCCCTCCTTATAAGTAACCCGTCCCCCTTATAAGTAACCCCGTCCCCCTTATAAGTAACCCCTGGGGCACCCCTTATAAGGAGTCTCCACGCTTTTTTGCAATGCAACGCGAAAATGAAAGGACTGCGGCAATTCGCTTGATTATGTCCATAAAGCTTCACAAGTTTCCTAGTTGCTCACGAAATTTGAGCAAAATCGGTTTGAGGCATCATATCTAAAATCATGGATTTAAATGCGATGTCAAACGACCCATGCGAATGCTGAAATGCGAGCGATTACTGGCGCGAGTGTCGCCAGGCGCGGCGGCGCGGCAATGCTTGAGTGCAGACGTGGCGACTGAGTACTTGGTACATGTACACAGTCGCCACGTCTGCACTCAAGCATTTGCCGCGCCGCCGCGCCTGGCGACACTCACGCCAGTAATCGCTCGCATTTCAGCATTCGCATGGGTCGTTTGACATCGCATTTAAATCCATGATTTTAGATATGATGCCTCAAACCGATTTTGCTCAAATTTCGTGAGTAACTAGGAAACTTGTGAAGCTTTATGGACATAATCAAGCGAATTGCCGCAGTCCTTTCATTTTCGCGTTGCATTGCAAAAAAGCGTGGAGACTCCTTATAAGGGGTGCCCCGGGGGTTACTTACAAGGGGGACGGGGTTACTTATAAGGGGGGGCCCCCCTTGTGAGTGGGTTTCCCGAACTGATGTACCTTGTCAAGTGAAGTTAAGCCCTAAATTTACATTAATTAAGTATTTTCTACTCTGTACTACACAGTGTCTAACAGTGTCTAACAGTGATGTCAGTGTCTATGTTACACGGCGCAGTTGCGGGAACACTAGACAGAAAGATCCGTCTGTCGGGAGGACTCTTTTATAATAACACGGAGGGGATCCGTGAAGCCAGACGCAGTCTCCGCGGAACATTCCCTGATGGACAGATACAGACCGATCTTTCGGTCAACGGGAACACATGATCTTCCTTTCTTGTAGTTGTAAATTTATCCTTCTTCTGACCAAACCAGAGGACATCACCTTCAGTTCAAACAACAACACTGCAACAACGTCATCTGCCTGCAGAGGCTCCAACTCTCCAGACAGAAACTTTGTGAGAAAGATCCGTCTGTCCGGAGGAGTCTTTTATCTTTTTGACATTATCGCTCTCCTCAGCAGTAGGAGGGGATCCATGAAGTCTTCATCAACCAACTCTCCTGCTTTCGACGGGAGATCTCCCGCCCAAAGCCCATTTTGCAAAATCTCCCGTTCTCCCGCTTGAGATTTAATTTCTCCCGCCCTGGCTCTGTGTCTCGCGCTTGAAATGATTTCTTACTTAAAAATACATGTAGTGTCATCGTATGTTGAAAAATAAGCAATCAATTTGGAGTCTCCCGTTTGCAAGGGGTTTCAGGCGGGAGAATCTTCAGATCAGAAGGTGCTTGGGGTTGGGTTCTCTGTGCCTATGGAATGGTTTACCTGCAGCAGTGGTGTCAGTTTCATCGATTGACTCTTTCCAGAGCTGCCTAACACCACTCATCCTTCGTTAGCTCTTCAGGTTGGAGTAACTGCGAAACACAGCCCGAACACGAAGCGTTTGGGCTGTGTATG